>NC_140934.1:20075519-20668019 GCF_014529385.1 Adiantum capillus-veneris
ATCCATTCTTGAACAGCAATTGAGTAAATGGGCAAAAAATGAGGGCATACGAGCAACAGGACAGGTTGGATTCAGGAGGGGTTTCTCCACTTTGGACCATATTCTTACACTCAGAGCCATTATTGAGGAGGGTCGGGCACATGGGAGACGGATGTATTGTTGCTTTGTGGACTTCCGCAAGGCATTTGACACAGTGCCGAGGGCCAGATTGATGCACAGGCTACTGAAGTTGGGAGTACCCACAGAGATCATATGGGGGATCATGGCTTTATATGGCTCAGTGACTGGCCAGGTACGCACTCCTGAGGGGATTTCTGACATTGTTCATTCCACTATTGGAGTGAAACAGGGGTGACCTTTGTCCCCTACACTTTTTGGTATGTATGTAGATGAGGTCTCTGACTACATTGACAGAGAGGGTGACAGAGGCAGTCAGCTAGCAGGGACATGAATCCCTTTATTATTATATGCTGATGATATTGTGTTAATGTCAGATTCGCCAGAGGGCATGCAAAGACATTTGGATGCATTGCACAACTTTGCAAAGGATAGTGGACTGTCTGTGAACCTTGGTAAAACCAAGGTTATGGTGTTTAACACCACACCACAGTGGGTCAAGAGATCGGCACCTACACTCGTCTATGGCCAGGACACTGTGGAGTACACAGATGAATATACATATCTGGGGGTGGTATTCACGGGACCGAGGTTTACCCTGAGGAGAGCAGCAGAGACTAGACTATCCAGAGCCTATGTGGCATTAGGAGGGCTAGAGAGGATGTGTTCGCTGGTTCAGTTTCAAGAACCACGAACAAAACTATGGCTCTTTGATACTTTGGTTGCTTCAGCTATGCTTTATGGGGTCCAAGTTTGGGGACCATCTGTGAATCATGACAATTGGAGGAACATGGAGAGACCCTTGGTATTTATGATATCCCGGATGATTAGAGCCAAGGCCTCTGTACCACATGAGATTATTCGAGCGGAGGTAGCCGCCCCTCCTATAGAGATTGAGGCTCTTACCAGATCAGTGTCCTTTATGCACAGTCTATGGGATACACATAGAGGCAGATATACTAGACTGGCTCTTGAGTCCTCTAGACAGTTAGCGATGCAAGGAGATGCATCATGTTGGTATGCACAGATGACCTCATGGTTTCAGAGGCATGGTTTCAGCATGGATAGATTGCCTCCCTTTCAGTATTCCCTGGATGCACCCTCCCTGCCAGTCACACGGACGGAGATCACTAGACTCATTCGTCAGGATCTTATACAGTTGGACATCAGGAGGACATGGGTAGAGCCAATACAGGAGTTGGGCACGAAGATGGCTTTCTACAAAGAGCACCTTCTCCAACTTTCAGGGGATGGGTTTGTGACTCGTCCGAACTACATGGACACTCGTTTATCTCATGGTCTGCGATGTGCTATTGGTCAGATTCGCACATCCTCACACCAGCTGGAGATTGAGACGGGTAGATTCAAAGGGATACCACCAGAGTCTAGGATATGTCAACTATGCGGTAGAGAGCCAGAGACAGAGCTACACTACATATGCCACTGCACTGTGTATTATGAGATACGAGGGCGCTTCCATTGCTTATTCAAGGAGGGTTTTGGACCCCTAGATAGAGTCATGAGGTATCAGGACCAGAGATGCCTTGGCTTATATCTACTTGAGCTACACCGACATAGAGACAATCTATTGGGGAGACATGGAGTACGACAGTCGCAGAGACAGATCACAGATTTCTTTGGATCGAGGGAGCCAAGAGACCAACCACCAGCATAGGGTTGTACCCGCATTCATACTAGAGGCACCCTCATTGACAGGACGATTGAGCTCGGGAGATCGAGACGACCACGACCGAGACACAGGAGCACACTACATCGACGAAGACTCCAGCAGAAGATCAGAGGCATTCTAGCACGACACCCAGATTGTCATTGAGGGCCTATTCTACATTTTCACATTTCACACTTCATTTCAGTTTTCATTTTTTACTTTCAGTACTTTTTGTACTTGTACTTCAGACATTGTATTAGATTCACCACTTTGTATCTGATGGTCTCATAGGTCATTTTGGCCTTTTGAAGACGTTAATATATCATTTCATTTCTCTCTCTCTCTCTCTCTCTCTCTCTCTCTCTCTCTCTCTCTCTCTCTCTCTCTCTCTCTCTCTCTCTCTCTCTCTCTCTCTCTCTCTCTCTCTCTCTGTGTGTGTGTGTGTGTGTGTGTCTGCATTGAGTAGAATAAAGCAATGTCCAAAAGCTGCGCTAGCTGCCGCAAATTGCGTCCCGTTTTGCGGACATCCATACGTACATCTGCCACGTGTCAGCCATTCCGCCTTTTTCGACCAGCCTCGCCACGTCAACATTTCAGCCTCCTACAAGGCAGCCACGTCATCATGTCACAGGCGGGTGTGTGAGTATACAGCAACCACGTCACCAGTTTGTGACAATTCTATCCCCTCAACAAGCAATGGGGGAAACAATGGCTAGAGGCAAGATGGGGGACAGCAGTGAAGAACATTTGGACCCCCAATGGCCTATGGCAATAAGTACTTTATGTGGAAGGTTTTATTGGGGGCTCTCGCAACAGGTGTAAAAATTCACTCCAGAGGATCGGCCCAGATAGATGTAGTGGCTACAAAATGGCTTGTGAGGACCTTGTGTGTGTGTATGGGTCCAACTTTATTTATTCTTTGTGTCACTTGGGCCCCATCGCACGGGGTCCCATAAGTTGGTGGCAACTCTTCTTTAAAAATAGGCCACTCGGCCAAACTTTGCAAGTTGGTGAAACTCTTTCTGTTGCTTCTAGGGTTTAGGCTTCTTAGCCGAGATCTGCGGTTGGCTTCGTTCTTCAGTGGCTTGACACACCAGCAGTTTGTGACATCCCCCCTTCTTGAAAGAAAGTAATTGCCCGCAATTACCGTATATCTGCAAAACAACTCAAGTTATCTCAAAAATTTCAAAGGGACATTCCGAGGGACGATCAATTTTCTCATTCCAAATCGGAGCTCTTGATTTCCTGGGTCGTTGGCATCCCAAAAGAATCTCATCCAATAAGGAGTCTCATTCCAAATTGGAACTCTTGATATCTTGAGTCATTGATTTCCTAGAAGTATCTCATCCAATAAGGAATATTCAGTGGTTGGCACATTACCATGCAACACGAATGCTCACATATGCATGTCAAAAGACATAGAAACATAAAGCCGTCAATGAACACTCCCCCCGTAAATAACCATCCATGCCATGAGTTGTTCAATGACTCCCTCATCACTCCTCCCGCATAACCTAAAAAGGTCCCGTCCGAGAGATATAGAGGCCTTTTACAACCAAACCTTCCCAAGACCACAGCCTGCATCGTTTGGAGGTTCAAGCATACGACCAAACGCTCCCCGGACATCTAGTCTGCATCATTTGAAGGTTTTCCAACATACAACGAGACACTCCCTAGACATCCCGTCTACGTCGTTCCGAGGTTTTCCACCATACAACCAAATGCTCCCTAGACATCCCATATGCGTCGTTTCGAGGTTTTCTAACATACAACGAAACGCTCCCCAAACATCCCGTCTACGTCATTTCGAGGTTCAGACAATACCCAAACAGCATTTCTCACTACTTCACCCGGGAGTTAAATCACCAATCATTGAAACCAATATTAAAACCAAAGTCAACCAGTTCAAATCAGCACCAAGACAGGTTTAAAACAGATACCATTCATTTCAAAAAAATGTCAAACAAAACTTGCTCAAACAAAGTTCAAAAGTATCAACTACAAAACAACTAGAAAATTCATTCAAGTATTTGTTCGCACAGCCGAACTTTGAGGACGACTTGCCTGTCCTTTTGCATAATGGTAATGGTTTGGTTCCAAATGTGGAGAGTCGCATCATTCTTGTCATGCCAAGGCATGCCTAAGAGAACGTCGCAATTTCCCAAATTCTTAATATGGAAATCAGCTTTTCCATGATAATTTTGGATAGTCACTGGAAGAGCACCAATGAGTGGTACCACTTTTTGAGTTTGCCCCGTGGCTAGCTCGGCTTCAATTTCTCCACCCTCTGCATCATAATCAAAGTGCATCTGCTTCAAGAATTCTAGATGGATGAAGTTCTCTACAGCTCCGGGGTCAAAGAAAATAAGGGCTTTAAAGCCATTGACTTTGCCATATGCTCGGCACAATTCATTTGTACTTTCAAGGCGTATGCCATAGATATCAAGGACTAGTCCAATAGCGGGTCTAGCTCTCTTAGGAGGTGGCAATGGGGTTCTGTCAACCGTCGGTGCGAGCGTTGGCTCCACTTGTCTATCAGTGCAATGGGGACAACTAGAATGGTCATGTCCTCTTTGAAAGCATCCGAAGCATCGACCTTCTTGTGATAAGATGTCTCGTTGTTGAGGCGTCAAACGAGGCCTTTGCGGTTGACTTTCACGGGACTCTCCAAAATTTGTTTGTTCCAAAGGTTCTTCTGTGGTAAACTCCAACTTTCCCTTCATGAGTTTGTAGCCGACCGCAGCATGGTCCATAAGCTCTTGCATGGCGGAGACTTGCTTGGAGAGACAATATTCCTGCGATGGTGATGATAGTCCAATGGTGTATCGCTTGCATTGGGCCTCCAAGGGAACAAACTTAATGAAGGACACCGGAAGGTACATGTCGAGAAACCTTTGGTTATAGTCGTCTATAGTTTTTGGGTGGCAAGCATTTTCAAGTTGCCCCACTCTGCCAAAATCCAGACTTCAAAGAGAGAAGTCGTATAATTGCGTGCAAAGACTACCTTGAAAGCTTGCCACGTCCTTGGAGCATGCGGTTGTGTCGCGATTGAACTCCACCATTACATCGCATTATCTTTTAAAAATCCCGTTGCCCGAGAAATCTTGGACTCTTCTGTATAGTTCCCCAAAGCATAGATGTTGTCGAATTGTTGTAGGAACTGCAATGCTTTCTTCCAATCTTTCACCCCGGAAAAAGTGAAAAATTTGACTATCGTACCGCTATCATTGAAATCTTTCGATTGGTTAGACGTGTCTCTTGGGTACGGATAATAAGAGTATCCATATGGGCTCCAACCATTGTAGCCTAGTGGCGGTGGTGGTGGGGGAGGTGGGGGCAACAACGGTGGCAAAGACGGTTGCACTGGATCAAGGTCAAATGGCTGCACCATATTCCTGAAAACTCCCCGATCGAAACAGACTGCTGGGAAGGTTGTTGGTTGGAAGCTCTCGTACTTTCTTGTGCCGGAGGAGGAAGTACCACTATGAAGAGGTACATGGATCATGATCCATGTTTCTTTGTCAAATTTTGACAGTATAGCTAGACAAGGTCATGCACATGATTTGTACCAATTTTCACCAAATTCTGAGGTTTGGGTACATGAATCGCAATCCATGTTCACCCACTTTGGACTTGATCTTTGGGCAGCTATATCTCAAATCATTTTGAATTTGGAGTTGCCAAATTAGCTCATTTTTTCCAAAATTGAACTTGGAAAATGTTTCCTTATGTATGCACGACAGTCTGGGAAAGTCTCAGGTCAACCTCAAAGGGGGTAACATATAATTTAGAAACTACTGTATACTTTGCAGCATCGAGAGCTGAGCATGCCGTGAGAGAATGTCGCGAAGCTCGTCGAGGAGAAATTGCAAGTATTCTGATGAATCCATGAACACCATGTCTTGGGTTCCTTATAACTTATGTCTTGTAAGATAGAGCGATGAAGACGGGAGCGCGTCCGATGCGCGATGAAGTAGGGGTGGGAGTGGCTAATAAGTCCGGGGTCGGGACACAAAGATACTTCGAATAAAATTCCAGTAGACTTTGGAAGCACCGGTTTGCTTTGTCTACTCTTTGGTGGGACCGGTATGCTTTCAGAAATACACACGCCTGAAGCTCTGATACCATTGTCATGGGACAAGCACCACGTGCCAACGGAAAAGAAAAGACTGAACAAACTTTTAGCACTTCAATACCGACTAAACTAAAAGAGGTAGACGACACAAGGAGTGGCGGAGTTCCACCTCGAGAGAGAACTGGCCCCAAACCTTCGGTATTTCTTTATATTACTCGGTACAATGCCGGTACTCACGCTCTGCACCTTCACCCAGAAGAGTGCCAGAGAATGAGCCCTCTACACATATTTAAAGGCCCTTGGCCTTGAAAGCAGTTACATGAAAAGCTTGAAACTCAAAAGTACCTAGCCAAAGCTGGCGCTACAAAATCAGTCAGCGTAAATCACGGAAATCCATACAGGCTGCCACATCAACAAGTTAGGGTAGATTGCGGAAATCTATACAGGCTACCACGTCAACAAGTTAGGGTAGATTGCAGAAATCTGTACAAGCTACCAGTCAACAAGTCAACGCAGATTTCAGCTGGTAAGAACAATTGCCACGTCATCAACTTTTATGCTATCTCTGTGTGCGTGGGTCTAACTTTATTTATTTTGTGTCACTTGGGCCTCAACGGACAGGGTCCCATAAGTTGGTGGGAACTCTTCTTTAAAAATAGACCACTCGACCAAGCTTTGCAAGTTGGTGAAACTCTTTCTGTTGCTTCTAGGGTTTAGGCTTTTCGGCCGGCATCTGCAGATTAGCTCTATTTTTCAGTGGCTTGACACGTCAACAATTTGTAACACGTCCCAAGGCTTTCCTGGTGATTTCTTCTAGTTTAGCTGTGAAACCCTAAACCTGTAGGAAAACATAGCACGCTGTAATTTTCTGTTTTGGATTGTTTTGAGCGGAGCGAACACGCCTACGCGTGTCTCAGTAGGCGTGTCTCAGGTGCTCCCGCACGCAATGGGACAGTTCCCCTTTAAATCGGGCGAATTTTCCCGCAATGGAATTGTGTGCATTTGTGGGAGATTAGCAATTAGCTAACCCTCAGAAGCCTCTTGCCTTGGCAAACGTGCATAAAACATGTCACAAACCAGTGACATGGCATGGCCCTGGACACACAGTCCCAAGTGACTGGCAACAGTGTGAAACGCGGAACAATGTTGACGTGGCAGTCCCAAATTTTCCGGCAAAAAAAGCGGAGATAGTGTTGACGTGACACGGATGTATGGAAACCTGCTTTTGCGCAGTTGATGACATGGCAAAGTTGCTTTAACGCTGGCTGAATTTTATGGCATCTTTTGGGATAAAATTGCTTTATTTTTAGAAGCTTTTGGATTACTGCTTTTGGGGCTCTGCTTTTGAACATTTCTTGTAACTTATAAATAAGTGTGCAGGGCCCTCACTCCTCAGAGCATCTGGATGAAGAGTCTGAGAGTGAGAACCCTCCCACTCCCTTATACTTTGAACACAGACTAATACAAAAAGAAATAACGAAAGGGGCGTCAGTCTTTGGGGCCAATATCTCTAGGCACGGAACTCGCCTGGCCGTGTCGAATCAATTGTGAATTGTGAACTATTTTGAAGTGAATATCTAGTGTGTAGCGGTAGAATCTTGACTTGGAGTGTCCAAGTTTGTTACAGTGGTATCAGAGCGCGGCCAATTTCTCTTCTATCGGGAAATTTGATCCTTTTCTCGCGACACCCATGGATTCCAACAAAGAACAGTTGACTTCCTCTGCATCTGGGGATGCCGGAAGAGATCACAAAGAAGATTCGCATGAAGAGTGGCCCACTAGAGATTGAAGAGATGGAACGTCAACAATTGGTAGACGACGCGACAAAGATGATGATCAACCTTGCAAAGGATCCGAAATTTGCAAAATTTTTGACTCAAACATCCTTCGATGAGGTGCACACCCAATGGCAAAAGGCCACAAAGCCATCCCTCAAACGGACACTCAAGAAACCTCCTACTCCGAGGATGTTTACAGAGCAAGAATTGGAAGAGGTGGTTGACACACGGATTACTCAGCTTTTTGACGCGAACAACAGAGCCAAAAAGCACGACAAAAAGCAGAAGAAAGGAATTGACTTCACGGGTTATTTGGTCATCAATCTACTTTTGCGTCGGCAAGAAAGCATAAGAAGCATGTGCGATTTGAAGGAGTATCCAGTTCTTCTTCTTCTTTTTCTTCTAAGAGTTCTTCTAGCTCTTTTGACTCGAGCGAAGAAGACAAGAAAGGGAAAAAGCGAAGCAAAAAGCAAAGCTTTGGAAAGGGCAAGAAAAAGGCAAAGAAGCCTAAGTTTCGCCCAGTTTCTGACAGTTCTACAGAGGACTCGTCTTCAGATAGTTCGGACTCCGACGATCACAGATTTTAAGAAGAAGCATTTCTATAAAGCCAACCAGTATGACTTCCTCGAAGATAAAAACAAGAAAGTTCGAGAATTTAAAGAAGGTGGACAGTCAATTAAGTTTGACACTTTTCTGGATTCCGAGATGCTTCGAGGGCTTTGGCCTTCATACAGCAATTTGATATAGCTTTCTCTGGAGGGCATTACTCAGAGCACTCCAGATTCGGAGGGCTACCTCTTTCTTCAAGGGAAATTCTGTAGACCCTAATAGGTTGAGATAGTCTCTTGCTCAAGGAAAGGAGAACAAATGGGCCAGTTAGCAACAGGTGCTCTTTTCAGAAGCCTTCAAGCCTCTATAACATATGGGAGAAGTCACATAGCAGAGATAATTACCTCTCCCTACCACCATCAAGCTATCTGTGTGGCAAAGGGCACGGAGATAGATAATCATGGACAAAGCATACACTTTCTCATCATACGAACCTAAGAGGGTATTCTACCTACATGACTCCGATGTTAAAGTGTTATTCCCTTTGACTCACTCATAGAGCGGACATTAGTGCATGCCGAGCCAAACAATTAACTCTCATTACGGAAAGAGGACAATTGGTCTACTTCAGTCTCTCTCAGTTGCACAACAACCCTAAGAGAGGAATATTCTGGAATCTAATATCGATACAGACTGGATATGATGTAATCCAGACCAAAAGGATCAGATTCAGAGAGGCAGTTAAGAAGAAGAAAAAATCTGGCTCAGTTTCTAGAACCAGAAAGAGATTCTTCACAAATTCTGGCGAGATTTGCGACTTTCGGCACTATGCTGAATAGTTTGTTGTCGCTAGTTGAGCACAGTAAGATAGTTAGAATCTGACCACTTCTTATGTTTCAAATAGACCAATTTACAGAGCAGGTTCCCAAACCAGTGTATGGATATATTTAACATTGCAATGAAGAGAACAACAAGATATATCTAACATTGCAATCAAGAGAACAACAAGATAACTTAGGGTATCATTACATGGGTTCAAGATTGAGGTTGGGAAGGCAGCAGGCAAGAGGTCTGGTTCGCATACGATGCTGCCTTGGAGACAGAGTCCAGGGTGCACTTTCTATGCAGATGCCCAACATGTTATGAGCTCAGGGAGTGATACCACTGTCTATTCAGAAAGGGTTTAGGTCCACTTATGAGAGTCATGGAGAGAGTATCCATACTACAAATGCTTAGAGGTCAAGCAACTGATAGAGAGTTCAACAAAGATGTACATTAATAGAAAAATGACCTCTCTGCATGCACACACAACTACTCATGTGCTGACTGTCTGGATTGACGTATGTCATAAGTTCTCACCTTGTACCATGTCATCGGCTGGTAAGTTGAATGTGTCTCATCTGAAGCCCAGTTGGTACTCAAATTATTTTTCTCAGAATAAAGCTCAAGTTTCTCACCAAGCAGCCCAATCTGTTAAAAGAAAACTATCAGTTGATGTGCTCCTCAAAGGTTGTGAGTACAGCACTTGAGCAGGATCCAATGAAAATTGTTACCTGGTATGTCCATTCCTTTCTAGTGAGGTCTACCTTTTTACCTTCCCATACAAGGGACATGGGCCCATCAATACCCGTTCCAGTTATGTCAAAGAAGGAACCATAGGTCTGTAACCATCATCAAGCCAACCAGTTTAATGCAGAACTTTGTGTATACAAGTGTGGAGGTGTGTGCCCGCACACATGCGTTGAAAACAGTTGTGGCATACCTTCAAGCCAACTGTCGTGCTTAGAAGGGCAAGAGCATTTTTTCCTTCTTTCAAAGTCAGAGGAAGTTGAAGCTGAAAGTTGGGATCATCATAATTCCCATATCCATTTCCTATTCAACAAAAAACGATTAGAAGTCAGCGTATGCTGGCACATTAAAGGAGGTGTCAAAAAGATGCCTTAGATGATACAGAACTTGAGATTTTTACCTATAAGCTCCCCATTCAGAAAAATAAGCATGTTATCTCCAAGGGATCTTATCACTAATCGGCCTACACCGCTCGAGCTGTTGCTGTAAAGGCTGGAAAATAAAAGCATTTTGGAAGATGTGATGTTTCATCATTAATTTACAGGAAACTCTAACTAGCTTGGAAAGCAGAATTAACAATCACCTTGTTGTGTACCACATATAGTCGGTGGTATCCCGTGTGGTGTTCATTTGATCTTTGAGCCCAACTCGTGTAAATGCATTGCTTCCCCAGGCACCAATAGGTTCCTTGTAAGTCTCCCATACAAATGGTGTATGTTTAGTAGCATGATAGGGCACAACATGCTCTTGTTTAACGGTCTTCATGTTCATCCTTGTTGTTTGATGGTTTACTTGTGCCGTGTTAAAAGAAACATTTTTGCAATCCGGTAATATACTGACAGACCAGGCTGGAATATGGTAGGTGCCTGAATTGAAAGAAATTTCTGCATCTTTTTTCTGATCTTTGTTAGAAAGAAAGGCACAACATTGGTTATCTGCTGTTGTGTACACAGCTCCTTCTCGTCCTCGACCCCAAGACAACTTTTGAACTTCTCCATGAAGAAGCGGTTTTTCACAAAGACGGAGAATCTCATGTAGATCCTTCAAGTGACCCCATTTTGGCTGTTGTAGCAGACCTGCAGTTGAGAGCTCATTATAAGCAAAACTGGTGCATGACCACATTGATGTGAAAAGTAAGATATTTCACAACAGTTTGCAAATATGCAATCACATAGACCATCCTACTTGAAAACATTCCGTAAGTTGCAAGCATTGACGCATTGTAAAAGTGGGTCATACACAATATGTAGACCTGTATTACAATTTCTATACTGCTACAAAGGTTGTCTATTAAAGTCCAGTGCAAAATGTCAAATGCCTTTTCAACTTACCGTACTCATCCAAGGGTGCATCATAGTCATAGCTGGTTGCTATGAATGGTCCACCGGCTGTGCGCTCGAAGTTTGTTCCTCCATGGTACTACATTGGACAAAGCTGATTAGATCTCACCTCCTAATGAATGAAAGCAAGCTTCCTCAAGTTATTGTATCTCACCATATAGTAATTCTGGAAGGTGCCACCTGTTTGAAAAAACCGTGCAACAGCAAATGCAACATCTTCTGCTGGTCGATGAGGTTGTAAGCCTCCAAAAGCAAGGAACCTCCAAGCCATATCGAAGTGATTGCACGTTACACATAGAGCATTACACATACAAGCAAGCTTTTGTACCCACCCACACCTACAATCATGTCAAGAGACTTACCATCCAGTCCAGTTTTCAGTCCACATTTTGGGTTTCTTGTGAGAGTTTGGCTTAAAATGGTCACAATAAAACCCGTTGCATGTATTGATCTGCATGTGAGGAAAAGGTCGGATGTAAGAGCTTGGACTTGTAAGCATAAATGATTTGATGAACGTGTCTGTCTCAAAAAAAAAAATTTAAGTCACTTACAATTGGATCAGGAGCATCTTTTTGTTGGCACATCACCCAGGGCACTTGTGTATTTAGGCCTTCCGCCATCTGTGCGGTCCAATGCAAGTATCGTTTCCCAGCAGGTCCATATGGCTTGTATATGTTACCGTACTCATTCTCAATCTATATCATTCAAAAGATAACACTTCCCATCAGCAAATCATGATGGCTGTAGAAAAACTTGAGTACTGAAGTCCTCTGCCTTTGAGAGATCATAGCCACAAATTACCTGTGCCAAAATCACTGGGCCACCTTGCCAATAGAAGAGCTTTTCTTGCTTGAGAATGTCCACAATCTTCCTTGTGATTCTCTCCATTTCACCCTGTTAGTTTAAACAGAGATGTTGCTTTGTTTTCTATCCAATCACAAGTGAAAGCTCACAAAACGGGCTGGGATTAATGCATACCTTAAAGACTGGATTGTCAGTCCTGAATCTGATCCCTGGAAGAAAATGAAGCCATGCTGGAAAACCTCTGCATCATATGTTGCAGCTTAGTGTGGCCCTTAAAATTTTGCATAGAGCTCAAGGACAAGATTTCATGGCATCAATGCAAAGTATGTGAGCAGAACGTGGTACAGCCCAGCTTGATGGAGAGAATAGACACAAACCTAAGCTTTAACTAATCCCTAAAAGGTGTTGTTTTTTACCAGCAACACTTTCCCTAGAGACGGATGATGGTACCAATTTTTTTATTTTGATCTCCTTAATTTCAAAGGCCAGATCAGGCGTGCTTAAATTTTTTGCATAATGTCAAATTCATCTCAATCATGATCTAGCACAGAAGGGCCAGGATGCATGAGATTACACTAAGGATTTAGAAGATAGAAAATTACCCATAATTCCATTCTGCACAAGCATAGGGTCCAATGCGGAGATGGAAATAGAGGCCAGCCTTTTCAGCCTCTTTGATAAAGCGCACCAGATCCAGCCTTCCATTGAACACATACTGCAAATGGTTGTTTTGTTAGCAAGTATGTAGGATTTTAAATATCTACTAGAATGAGCACCCAAGGTAGTTCATGCAAGCGTACCATGCCACGCTGTGGTTCATGCATGTTCCAAAACATGTACGACTCAATAACATCAACCCCGCCTTCCTTGGCTTTAGCGATAAGGTCTGGCCACATCTGAAAGACACAACAATAGCATAACTACCATGATGACAATGGAATAGGATGGACAAATAGCTTAAGTACTGCTAAATACACGGACAATGGGTTCTTGGGTGGTGCAATCAATAGACTAGACAGCATTAGTAAGAGAGTAGCAGTTTGAATTAGACTTGAAGATGTCAACCCATGGGACAATGTAATATGTGCATGCTAAAAGCTGTTCAGAGCTTCGAGAATGCATGTGGGTTCTATTCCTTTACCACACTTATTGTGATACTGAAGTGAAGGTGATGGAACTCATGAGCACTTTGTAAGAATGCACGCATGGTTCTCTTCCTGTATCACAAATACTACGATGTTGAAGTAAAAGTGGTGAAAATCTGATGAATGATATTCCTTCTTTGCAATCGGTTCTAGATGCCTGAATATTTGAGATTAAGTACTATGACAATTTGTAGGTCACTTCAATCTGAATTTGAGCACTTTCTGAGGTACCTCAGGTGTGCTGCGTGGGTAGTGGATGGAAGCAGAGATGAGGAGCTTTCGTTGTCCATCGATGACGATGGCACGTTCATCATATGTGACACTGCGCTGCAGGCCGCCGAGAACAAGAGTTGAATTGGTGCAGCTACCAGTAGGGACCGTCGTGAGTAACACTATGAAGATCATCATAGCCAGCGGCCAAGCTGCTTTCCCCGCTGCCATGGCTTCTTCAACAGAGAGAATTCAAACAAGCTAATTTACGGCATGCTGCAAAGTACAGCTCAGAGATGGCGATGGCAAAGGAGGTGCGCGGGAAGGCTATGAGCGCTTTAAAAATACCAAGCTCAAATTTCACTGGCTAGGAAAAAGCGCCGTAGAACTAAAAAAGGCAGGCATTCTACCGGGGAGAAATTAGTAGGCTTAAGGGGTAGAGTCGAGAATTCCGGGCCGTGCCACTCAACTGTCTTGCGCACATCGTTAGCATAGTGGGCAATTTTCAATCCATGGCCTCCCATTCACCCACGTGGCACCTATTTACAACGCTAAAAAAAAAGCTGCGTCGTCAAAAGCTAACGATGTATAAATAAAAACACCTACATCGACTACGCTCTCCACAGATTGACGACGCGTAGGATTGACGACCAGACCAAGCTCACGCGGCTGCTCACGTTCTCTCTCAGCTTCAGGTTCTCTCTCTCTCTCTCTCTCTCTCTCTCTCTCTCTCTCTCTCTCTCTCTCTCTCTCTCTCTCTCTCTCTCTACTTGCCTTCCATCTTTCATGCGTGCAGTAGCAAACGTGCAAGTAGAGGCATATTGGCTTGCGCACTTTGCTAAGTTATTGGAAAAGCGCACTGTCCTATTGTTGTTGCGGGTGCAGCCGTGTCTGCTGGAGGAGCTTCAAGTCAAGAACTTTCCCTTGTAGCCGAATGCCCTGCTTTTACTCTCTCGGATGCGCCTACTTTGATAAGTATGCTTGCTTTTGTGCCCGATAGCCCAATTTTGTAGGGATGATAGTATGGTGCTTGTCAAAATTTAAGATGCCGCTGAACCTGTAATTGCCTTGCTATTTAGTCAAAAACCATGGTCGATTCTTACCGACAAAAAAAGAGAGGCATGTACCTACGTGTGCATCTTGCAAGCATGTGCCTCTATGCAAGATGTTGATAAGGGCACAAAAAATTATTCAGAGGCTGTTGAAAAGAGATGCCGTACTTAGCATTGCCTTTGTTGACATGTATGCCAAACGAGCCTGCTAGAACCTAGACATCTACTTGAAGAAGTATTGGGTTACTTCGCCTTCGGTGACTTATCCCATTAAGAGACACTGATAGAGTAGGCCCAACGATTTTGCTATGGATGACTTAAAATTCTATGATCTATGATAGTACAAAGTGTGCACCATGTCTAAGTCCTAAAAAGATTGCTTAGAATACCCATCACATGCTAACAAGAAAGGCAAATGGGCCTGACAAGATGGAGAAGCATCACTTCAGATGCAAGGATCACAAGGAGGAGAAAAAACCTTTAGCCTGGTTCTTTCCTACGCTTTTGGGGCTATGTGTATGAGTTTAAGTCTGGCAGCGAAATTGACTGCCTACAACTCTGTTGTGAAATCTCTTGAGAAATTTTGCATTGGATACATCTGATTCATCATGAGACGTCATCGTTGTTGACAAGTTTGGATATGGCTGGATGCTTGTGAGTCTTTGTGCATACAATAATGTATATGTATGCAAGTTCCAAAGTATGTATGTGTGTTGCTTTTCTGAGATTTAATGTTGGTCTCTGTTGCTCAAATGTGGAAAGTTAAGTCACATCACTTCACTTATGCTCGTGGGTGACTCTGATCGGCTCCCAGTGTGCTGCTATGTATTTGCGAGATCGATTTTCTCAGCAGCTATGGGTAATTTGTTTATCTGAGGCAATCATCATATATCAAATGCAAGATGTTTGCTGATCTCGTTGCCACATACATGGAAAATACCTCTATTGATACGATGCAGTCAGAGGGGAATCGCCTCTTTTTTGAGTGCACGTGGCTCTGCAGATATGGTGCTTGAACGTCAGAACCTGAGAATTTCCCCTCAGTGAGAACTCAGTATGTCCACTGTACTCGTCGCTCATTATGTGATCATGATGCAAATATGGAGTGATGGCAGAAGAGTTGAAAATCTTGCAGGAAACAGATCTTCCAAGTCTTGTGCTCTCCAGACATTGTCGATGGCGATGCATACAGATGCTCCTGATGTTTGTAGAGTTTCCAACCTTTTTTCAATTTTCCTTTCCCCGCCAGCACACTTTGGAAGTATATGGCTTGACCTCCTAATTGCCACAACAGGGATGATTGCGTCTCTGTGATCCCCATACTATCAGGGCTTTCATTCACAAATTCCACATGTGCCACATGATTTGAATGCACATTGCGATTGTTGCATCTCTTTTGAAATGTGAGCCAAGAGCGTCTCTTTGCCGAGCCCACCTTGGCCCACTATACCCACTAGACAGAGTCATGCTGCCCTAAAACTCAATGCTCCAAGGTTTGTTGCGATGATGCAGGTTGTGGTAGTTGCGTTGGGGCAATACGATCTACTGCATGTTGTCGGTAAGAGTAGTTGGAGGACATTGAGGGCGATGGAGAACACAGATGGCGTTAGCAGGCGAAGGCTAGTCACATCGCACAACACTACTAGCAAATCCCTCTTATCAACTCTAATTGTTTGGTTGGTGATTCCTCGTTTCACAATGCTGCCAATTGTCCTGTACATCTTCATTACTTGCTAGTGCATCTTGCATGGATAACTAATTTGATGTTTTGAGACCATGTCCACCTTCTGCAACGTCTAGGAGGGGAGAGTTATTATGCACGGGTAGGGGGTGTCCATGATGAGGATAAAGGGGTCTCACTAGCAATTATAGCAGCTATGTGTGTATGTCCACCTTCAACTACCTTACTCAGCTCATTTCTGCAGGCGCAACTACTTATGGCCTAACTCTACCGTGTTTCGTTGCAGACAGATCAAGAGAAACTTGGACGCAGCTCCTCTACATTTGCAACAGCGACATATTCCAATGTGCGGTGAGTACAAAGTGCCACATTTTAATCTTGAACGCTGAGGACACAGTAAAAAGGAACACACCGAAAATTGCATACTGCCGTGGGAATGGCACGTTTCCTCGTATTATAAAAATTGGGGAGGACTGTGCAAACTCCCCCGTGCAGGGACACCAGCACGTTTTCTTTTTTTTCTATAACATAAGAGATAGAGAACACATACAAATAATGAGATTACTCTCAGAACCTTAAACATTGTGCTATTACTTTTCTAACGCTTCGTACTTATTCTTTGCAAGGGACATTCAAGAAATCAGCAACCGCTTGCCTCTTCTCAGTCTGAAACCCCACAACAGCGCAATCCAGCACCAGGTACATAGTTGTTTCAAACGCTTGAACTATTCGTTGCTTAGCCGTGACTAGTAACTAAATATCACAAGGTTCTGATCGCATTGAACCATTAAGATTGAGTCCGACTGAAGCCTTCAATGGACCATCACCGAAATCGTAGGATACACCTCGGCAGATCGAAAGCGAGACATCGCACTTTAATCAAGAAGAAGGCTAGATTTCTACCATGCTCACAATCATGGATTGATATCGTCAATTTAGTACACCGATGGAGTTCAGAAATAGCAGCGATATTCAGACCTTTAAGCATATGCTTTGTTTGTGGTGTAGTTTTCATCCAAAGAAGTGCCTCTTTTCATTGTACTCGAGCTCCAGATGAGACATCGGTTGCAATGTTCGCTAGCAGTCTACTGGTATCCATCTTAGAGGCTACACAAATAGAAACACAATGGGTGCAGTGCTCCGCTTGTGAGAACTCAAGTGCACGTCGCAGATACTGTGTGCCGTTACTTCCAGAATACACAAGAAGAATACTGAACGGAAATCAGCTTCACATACAACTACTGAGCATCATTGACATATCTATCAACTCCATCTCAACAGTGACAACAATTGCACGTGGTACACTAGACAGACGTTCAATATTAGATAACCCTCTGCTGTCATGGAGTAAAGAGCATAGAACAACCTTCACAGAGCAAGACCTAGCTACATCACAAGTGGCAGACATACTTGCATTCAATCTTGAGAACAACTTAAAACTACAGAAGTACATGTCGATGGCTGAACGACCGAATAAGAAGCTTGGCCTCTGCATACTAAGTCAAGATAGTGTGAGCAAGATCATTCAGCACCAACAAGACAATGCACCGTTTGCACTGATGGCGCAGCTTGATACGAGTTTGATGTTTGGTATCATCAAAAACATCGTTGAACCAGCCACGAGAAGAGCATTCACCGCTAGCGATACTTACGAATTTGCTTCTTTGCAGCTCCGTGGCCGTCAACAATTGCTTGAGAGAACAATTACTTTCAAGCCCAACGGCATGCCTGCCGCATCAAGCTCCGTGAACGACATCACAATAGAGACGGCAACGTTTCCATTCCTGTTTCCTTTCGGGAAAGTCCAATATGATGGTACAATCAACTTCAGTATATATGTAAAGATACGTGCATCGACTTTGTTCTCCGTTTACACCCTGTACAAGCCATACCTGCTCATAATGTACCAAGTAAAGCAGGCTCTTATGTTGGCTAACAATACACACACGAGCTTGTTGCAAAGGGACATTGACAACTACAAGAAGGCCAATCGTACAGCAACTAACAAGGACACTGTGAGACATGTGCTTCAGTACAGCACCCCTTCCAGCATGCCAGGCTCCTGCTCGTGGCAGCGCAAGAACCTAAAGGACTTTATAGCAATGGTGGACGAATGGGGAATGCCTGATTTCTTCTTGACTTTCACTGTCGATGAGGTCACAGACACAAGATGGCCTGAGATTGACACGATCGAGCTAATTGCACCTCATTTGAACGCCTCCTTCACTTGGATAGACTGCCCGGTCGAATGCGCCCTCACCTTCCACACTAAATTCCAAATGCTTATGTCCAAATATATACTTGTGAAAGGTGTGTTGGGCCGTGTGCAACACCACTTGGTTAGATATGAGGTCCAAAATAGAGGATCACTGCATGCTCATGTCATATTGTGGATGCATGAAGAAGACAAAGAGCAACTATCTATTGAGATAACTGCATACATCCTGCAAGAAACCAGCACTGTGGTTTTGCCAGGAGTGAGCCGCCTCCGACAACTAGTGCTCAGGAAACAACTTCACAAGTGTCGTACAAGTTGTTACCACGGTCAAAGAGATGGAGTATGTAAACACGGTTTTCCATTTCATGCGCAGCCAAATCCAAACCCAGTCTTCAACGAACAAAATCACAGATGGCAATACTTCAGGCCCTGGCATGAAGACAGAAATGTCGTACCGTACCACCCTACACTGCTTCTGCTATGGGGTGCACATATGAATATATAGCGGGTCACCAATTCATCATTGTCCTATTACCTCCTGAAGTATACACTCAAAACTGAACCAATAGGCCATCTCAACATCCGCTCAGAAGATGCAAAGCGCTTAGGCCTAGGTGGCCTTGACACTGTGAAATTGAAGCTGCTCTCAGCCTCTTTATTGTCGAAGCCTATCTCAGCAACAGAAGTGGCATTAAATTGTTTGCAAATCCCAGTCATTTCAAAGAGTGACACCGTCCAATACGTCAACTCATCACCCCCGGCACTACGACAACAAATCATTTCTCACAACAATGATGTCGTGCTGCACCCTGTCGATCTGTACTGCGCACAACCACAAAGTCTGGAGAATCTTACGTTCTACCACTTCCACAAGAATTACACAGTGACGAAGGGGAAAAAAGGGAAAACAAGGATTTCAGAGGCGAACACCTACGGCCAATCTCTGGAGCGGCAACACCGACTGGTCCGTTTCACAGACTTCCACCCAGGGCATCATCGGGAGGCTTTCTTTTACAACATGCTGCTAAAGAGGATCACCTTCAGAAACGAATCCTAGCTGCTCTCACCGGAGAACACGTCCAGGTCATACTATCTTGAGTGCAAACTTAGAAATTTGATACTGACAGATGAGGACCTTGAGATGTACATCACATAGTATACACAACGAAATATGCTCACGACAGATCAAACACACCAATTTTAGAATATGATACTACAGAAGACATCCTCAATAAAGGCTACCTCATTTCAATCTCCAGATGTGCAAACAGACTACGAGCAACAGGACATGACTTCTCGTATCTCTGCCCTTCTAAACGAGCTTCAGAACGTCCAGAACGCGTCACTGACATCTGAACAAGCAGAGATCTACAAGAAGCTCACAGCAGCAAAGGGCGGTCTGCATGTGATCACAGGCACTCCTGGCAGTGGCAAAAGCTTCCTCATAAGATATATCACAAGCCAACTCATAATGCAAGGGAAAATTGTCACACTCGCTGCTTCGACTGGTGCAGCGACCACGAGGTTAAGCAACATCGCAACAACTGTCCATTACCAATTCAAGATACCGTTGCGCGCACAGCAGTATCCCCTATCAATCTCCGAAACTGATGACAGATACGTCAGTATCAAAGAAGCAGACACGATTATCATAGACGAGATTTCTATGTTGACAAAGCAAACTTTTGATCTCATAGTACGACAAATTGTGAATGTCACGAACAGCACACTGCTAGACCCATTCAAAGATAAAAAGCCCTTCTTGTTCGGTGATTTGGCACAGTTGCCTCCGGTATGCAGGCATCAAAGTGATCATTGCTACTCATGCCACATCACAAGCTCCACTTATTGGTCCACTGCTACCACGTACATTATGTCTTGCTCAGTGCGCCATGCAAAAGCTATCTCTTTCATAGAGCTCCTCAATACAATAAGAGTCAGGCTCCCCACAAAGAAAGAGATCCACGATGCGCTCGGTGATCGCATCATAACGCAGGATCAACTAGAGCAACACATGGATAGGAATATGACAATCATTTGCACACACAAGAGTGACGCTCGATATTATAATAACCTTCTCTTCGAACGCTTCCATCGGCATATTCACATCATCCAAATCGGCCTCAAGACAAACGCACACAACGTCCCTGAGCTCCAAGCATGGCTTGAAGATCCCGACTTCCACGCAATTGACAGAATAGCAGAAGGAGCAAAGGCGCTGATAACAGAGAACATAGACTTAACAATTGGAGCAGCCAATGGATCACTATGTCGCGTAGACGAAATCCTCCAAGATGAAGAAGGAGGCGTCAAAGCAATCAAAGTCACACTCGACACATCCAAACAGGAACTTACGCTTCGACGGTCCAGGCATAGCAAACGAACATTTAATGGGCACTGGTACCATAAATCCACATTCCCACTAGCTCTCACCTACGCTATGACTAGACACAAGTCCCAAGGCGCAACAATCAACTCCAACGTCTTGCTCATTGTAAAAGAAGTTTTCGCCCCTGGCCTTCTATACGTGATGCTATCATGCGTCACTGAGCGAACCCGGCTACATTTACTAGAGCTACCTACGCCAGAGATGTTCACACCATCTAGATTTTTGAAGTTCTAGCCGGGAATGTTTCCTACGTCCTCTTCAGTATCAATTCTTGTTTCTATTAAACATATGAAATCGCCTTGTAACTGCCTTCTATATAAATCAGGAAGTTTTGTTTGACTGCTTGTCTTCTCTTCTGTGGACTTCTCATGTTCAATATGTTGCACTGTCGAGACACCTTCCCTATCATCCCTGCTCACTCTGATCCACCTTCTGTAAATTTATTGCTCTTCCCTTTTTCACTTCATTCATTTGTGCTTAAACGTTTGTCAGATCTTATGCTTCAGAAATACTACAAGATGTCATCAAAATAAAATTTTTTTACGTGCAGGAAACTAAATCAAGCAATGGATCACAACACAGTACATTTTGCATGCTTCTTTCATCTTGCATCTGCTTGTGTATACACATGCAAATCAATCACTCGTTTTGCTGTACAGCTCTTCAAGCAATACACGAACAACGCAAAGGAAATGCAACCAGCGATACAACCTAAGAGATTTTACCTCACGTCTAAGCAAATGAGTTTGGCAAACTCAGCAGGCGAGAAACCCCCTGCGTATATTGAGGGGTTCCATACTTTTCAAGAATGTCGCAACTTCATGAATAAGTGCTATGCAAGATATAAAGCTCTAGACCAAACGATGGCCACACCAAACACAGAAAGGATGACAACATCTACTATTAGAAAAGGAAAATATAATGCCTTCTATCTGTCGTGCTAACAAGCTTGCTCCTACATCCCGCAGGTCTCATGAAGCAAATACTTGAAGAGCTTGATATCCAGTACGAGGATGATGAGAGTATGTTGCATAATGTTGAAGCACAACAACTCCTCGAGACAAAAACTGAAGGAATTACATTGTACGCGATGGAGCAGCTACGGTTTGGTTACAACATTGACTTGGCTGAATTTTCAAAAGCTACTCAAGAAAAATGTGCCGCTATCTTCACAAATTTCATGACTTCGGCAAACCACACGCACGACGCAAATAATCCACCTATCACAATCCAAAAGGTAGCATGGCACTACAGCGAGCACAAGGCAATAAATTATGGACAACCAGCCTCCACATACGAGCCAGTTGCAACAGACCAAGGCAAGTATGGATAACAAGTATCACTAGCTTCCATTCACTTCTCTGTAGCAATGTCATTTTTTTATTGACCGAACCAATCTGGATGTACTGCAGATTTAGACACTCGTCAACAACCAGAGACAAGCATCGGCCTTCCACCCCAGAAAAAGCAGCGTCACGGGAAGAATACATAGTCTACAGTATACGTTGCACGAAGAACGATAGGAGATATATCGGAGTTATGAATAACATCCATAAACGCATTGGCCAGCACAAGCGCAACCCTTCGAAGAGAATGCGAGCGGACATGCAAACACACATTCCTTTCGAGGACAATTTTGAAATTACCACTTTAGCAACCAGTACCAATATTCATAAAGCTAGAAACTTAGAATATTTCTATATTAAAAAACACAAGACAACAATTGCTTTAGGTTATAACGTTTGTTCTGGACATCCACCAAGGTTGAGAAAATATTATTTTTTGAAAAAAAACAAGAAGGTATAGTTGTGAACTTTTGCCGTCTTCATTTCATTGTTTTGTTCACTGTCTTTGTCACAAAACTTTGATCATTGCCTACAACAATGTCTTTTGTTTCCATTCAAACTATGGCAGACATGACAACTTATCAACTGTTTTGATTTAAATGCCTTTTCTTTTCAGTTTAGAATGGGTAGGCCAATTCTAGCTGATATGATTGAGCAGCAGCCAGAATTTGAGACTGCAATGTACAAGTTCCAATACTGTCTTCACCCACATTTGCAAGAGCGGGTCCTCAAACACTACATGCATAAATGGAGAGAGTTCATTCCATGGCCAGTTCAACCACCTACCCCATGGCATCCACATTACATCACCTGGGATACACTCAGTCGACAAATCACCATCAACATCGCCTTGCTGGCTACTTGCTTCACAAAACACCATTGTATGTTGTTCGTGCAAATTGCAGACGTGCTCGACCTACTCGAGACTATAGAATTAAATTACTCTAACGTGGTCCCCAGCCACATTCAGTTAGCTAAACAATTCGTTCCGCGCTAATTTTTTGTCGACCAGTTTCCCACACGCGCAACTCTGAAGAGCATCTTACCGATATAGTCCTTCTCCTCTTCTCCACAGAAGATTTGTCCATTTCATTGTAAATAAATCATTGCATGCTACATACAATGTTCCGTTCATAATTCCTCAACTTTTTGGCATACTACTTTCATCAAATTGTTTCAGTCACTTACACTCACTTGGCGTAAGAAGATTTGTGCAAAACAAATAATACGTGCTCTCTCTCTCTCTCACCTTTCATTTCGACAATCTTCTTTACGGATCTATACTCTTGTTCAGTGCTTGCTCTCTCTAATTGCAATCCCCTTGAAGGCTTGTACCACTATACAAGCTGACGAAGCACTCTAGTTATGTAGGCTAGAAGCGTTTTTCGGAACCATGTAAGGAGAGCTCTGCCACTTGCCAGCAGCTCATTGGGGTTTGTATTAAAGTCAAAAAGAAGAGAGAGAGAGAGAGAGAGAGAGAGAGAGAGAGAGAGAGAGAGAGAGAGAGAGAGAGAGAGAGAGAGGAGAGCTGCAACAATCGCTTCAGCCCTTCCGCTAGAAAGCTCCAGGCTGATTATGTAGAAGCGTTTTTCGAAACCCTGTAAGGAGAGCTCTGCCACTTGGCAGCAGCTCATTGGGGTTTGTATTAAAGGCTCTAGGCTGATTATGTAGAAGCGTTTTTTGGAACCCTGCAAGGAGAGCTATGCCACTTGGCAGCAGCTCATTGGGGTTTGTATTAAAGGCAAAAAGAAAAGAGAGAGAGAGAGAGAGAGAGAGAGAGAGAGAGAGAGAGAGAGAGAGAGAGAGAGAGAGAGAGAGAGAGAGAGAGCTGGAGACGATCGCTTCAGCCCCTTCCACCAGAAAGCTCCAGGCTGATTTCAGCTAATGCAAGGTGAAGGCCTCTGTCCTGATGCTATCACTTACGCATGCATCTTGAAGGAATGTGCACTTCAGAAAGTACAAAGGCTAGAGGAACTTACTTTTCGGAACGATGTGCACTGATTGCAGGATATACACATCAGGAGCGAGGCCAAAAAGGTCTAGGCTGATTTCAACAAATGCAAGGTGAGGGCCTCTATCACGGTGCTATCACCTACGCATTCTACGCATGCATCTTGCAGGCATGTGACTCCATGCAAGATGCTGATATGGGCTTAAACCTCTCCTGATGCAATCACATAAGCTGCAGCTCCTTCCGCCATCACCGTTGCCTGTGTGTGGTTGATATGTATGCCAAACGTGGTGCACTTCAAAAAGCACAAAAAGTGTTTGAGGAGCTTCCTGTCCGGAACGTCGTCTTTTGGAGTGCATTGATTGTGGGATATGCACCACAGAAGCAAGGCCACAAATCTTACCAAGGTAGCAAGATACATTTTCGATAATGGGTTACTTGAAAATAACACATACTTAGCCAACACGTTGGTCAGTATGTATGTCAAGCGTGGTGTACTTGTCCGAGCACAACAAGTTCTTGATGAGCTGTTTTGCTTGGCACTGCTCTATATGTATGCCAAATGTGGTGCACTTCAAAAGCAGCTTGCGGAGCTTACTGTTTGAAACGACGTCTCTTCAAATGCACTGATTGTGGTATACCCACAACAGGAGCAAGGACAAAGAGCTGTAAGCTATTTTCAACAGATGCAAAGTGTTGGCCTTTGTCTAGATGAAATCACCTACACGTGCATCTTGAAGGTATGCAGGGCCAGGTAGCTCTAGGTTGTTTTCAGCATATGCAAAGAGAGAAAATGCAATCACCTACACGTGCAACTTGAAGGAATCTGGCATCATGCAAGATGTTGGTATTAGCAAAAGAGTTTACGATGATATTGTTATTCAGGGGCTGTTGACAGAAACCTTCGCAATTGGCACTGCCTTGGTTTGACATGTATGCCAAAGGTGGTGTACTTCATAAAGCGCAAAAAGTGCTCGCTGTCTGGAATGTTTGTCTATTGGAATGCACTAATCGCGAGATATTCCCAACAGAGGCACGGCCAAGAAGCTATGGGCTATTTTCAGCAGATGTAAAGAGAGTGAAATTATCCAAATGCAGTCGCGTACTCTTGTATTTTGAAGGCATGTGGCATTAGGCAAGATGCTTATACGGGCAAAGGAATTTACGATGATATTGTTAGCCAGGGGCTGTAGAAAAGAAACATAGTTACTTGGCACTGCCTTGGTTGTTAGTCAGGGGATGTTGTTGTGCTTAGCAATGCCTCAAACCTCTCCTGATGCAATCGCATAAGCTGCAGCTCCTTCCGCCATCACCATTGCCTGTGTGTGGTCGATATTTATGCCAAATGTGGTGCACTTCAAAAAGCGCAAAAAGTGTTTGAGGAGTTTCCTATCCGGAACATTGTCTTTTGGAGTGCATTGATCGTGGGATATGCACAACAGAAGCAGGGCCACAAATCTTAACAAGGCATAAGGATACATTTGCGATAGTGGGTTACTTGAAAATAACACATACTTAGCCAACATGTTAGTTAGTATGTATGTCAAGCATGGTGTACTTGTCCAAGCACAACAAGTTCTTGATGAGCTGTTGTGCTTGGCACTGCTCGATATGTATACCAAATGTGGTGCACTTCAAAAGCAGCTTGCGGAGCTTACTGTTTGAAACAATGTCTCTTCAAATGCACTGATTGTGGTATACCCACAACAGGAGCAGGGACAAAGAGCTGTAGGCTATTTTCAACAGATGCAAAGTGCTATCCTTTGTCTAGATGAAATCACCTACGCGTGCATCTTGAAGGTATGCAGGGCCAGGTAGCTCTGGCTATTTTCCACAGATGCAAAGAGACAAAATGCAATCACGTACACATGCAACTTGAAGGAATCTGGCATCATGCAAGATGTTGGTATCGACAAAAGAGTTTACGATGATATTGTTATTCAGGGGCTGTTGAAAGAAAACTTCGTGCTTGGCACTAGCTTGGTCGACATGTATGCCAAAGGTGGTGTACTTAATAAAGCACAAAAAGCGCTCGTTGTCTGGAATGTTGTACTTAATAAAGCACAAAAAGTGCTTGCTGTCTGGAATGTTGTCTATTGGAATGCACTGATCGCGGGATATTCCCAACAGAGGCAGGGCCAAGAAGCTATGGGCTGTTTTCAACAGATGTAAAGAGAGTGCAACTATCCAAATGCAGTCGCATACTCTTTTATTTTGAAGGCATGTGGCATTAGGCAAGATGCTTATATGGGCAAAGGAATTCACGATGATATTGTTAGCCAGGGGCTGTAGAAAAGAAACGTTATTACTTGGCACTGCGTTGGTTGACATGTATGCTAGATGTGTTGTAATTCATAAAGCACTCTTTGTATGCGCACATACACTTACACACACACATACACACACACACTCGATTCTCTCTATGCAGCACTAGTTTCGTTTTCACGCAATGTCCACTACACAAGAAAACATGGAGAGGAAGAGACGAGTCTTTCTTTTGTGAGCTCACTTAAAGACTGTGCTAAGAACAGGGATTTGTACCAAGGCAACAGGATACATGCTGATATTTGTGATAGTGGGTTACTTGAAAAAAACACATACTTAGCCAACACGTTAGTTAGTATGTACGTCAAGCTATTGAAAAGAGAAATCGTGCTTGGCACTGCCTTTGTCAATATGAATGTCAAACGTAGTACACTTCACAAAGTACAAAGGCTAGAGGAGCTTACTTTTTGGAACAGCGTGCACTGATTGTGAGATACACACGACAAGAGCAGGGCCAGAAAGCTTTAACCTGATTTCAACAAATGCAAGGTGAGGGCCTTTGTCTTGATGCAATCACCTATGCATGCATCTTGAAGGCATGTGACTATGTGCAAGATGCTGATATGGGCTTAAAAATTCATTTTGATATTGTTAGTTAGGGGTTGTTGTCTAGTGTTGTCATTTAGAGTTCATTGATTTTGGGATACGTGCAATAGGAGCAGGCCAGAAAGCTTCAGGCTGTTTCAACAGATGCAAAGCAAGGATATCTCTCTAGATGCAATCACATACGAGTGCATCTTTAAGGCATGTGGCTCTATGCGAGATGCTGTTGAAAAAGATGTTCTTAGTAATGCCTTGGTTGACATGTCTGCTAAATGTGGTGCACTTCAGAGAGCACAAAAAGTGCTCAAGGAGCTTCCTGTCCAGAGTATGGACTCTTGGAATGCACTGATTGCAGAATTTTCCCCAGAGGGGCAAGGCACAATGCTCTTGTCTGTTTTGAGTAGATGTGAAGTGAGGGTCTCTTGGCACTGCCTTGGTCAATATGTATGCTAAATATGGTGCACTTTAAAAATTCACTCTAATATTGTTAGTCTGGGGTTGTTGCAAAAAAAATTCATGATTGGAAATGCCTTGGTTGATATGTATGCCAAATGTGGTGCACTTCAAAAAGCATAGAAAGTGCTTGAGGAGCTTCCTGTCTGGAATATCCTCTCTTGGAGTTCACTGATTGCGGGATATGCGCAACAAGAGCACGTCTAGAAATCTCAAGGCTGTTTTTTGCAGATGCAAATTGAGGGTCTCTCCCGTGATGTAATCACTTACATGCCTCTCTCCTAATGCAATCGCTTACGCACCTCTCCTGATGCAATCACATGTGCGTGCATCTTGAAGGCATGTGGCTCTATGTAGATGCTGACATGGGCATAAAATCCACACTGATACTCTTAGTCAGGGGCTGTAAAAAAAAAGACGTTGTGAGGGAGCTTACTGTTTGGAGTGGCGTCTCTTAGAATGCATTGATTGCACTTTCTTGGGGAACATGTTGGTCAGTATGTGCGGTGCACCTGCCATGGCGCAACAAGTGTTGTGCGGGATGTTTTTTGATTACAGGATATGCTGAGAAGAAGGATTCGTGCCAAGGCAGTAAAATTCAGGCTGATATTCAAGGAAGTAGGATTCATGTTGATATTTGCGATAGTGGGTTACTTGAAACGAACACATTCTTGGGGAACATGTTGGTCAGTATGTATGTCAAGTGCAGTGCACGTGTCATGGTGCAACAAGTCTTTGACGAGCTTCCTATGCGAGATGTTGTCTCTGATTGCAGGATATGCCCAACAGAGGCAGATCCAGGAAACAAGTATTTCTTTTGTGAGATCACTTAAAGACTGTGCTGTGCAGTAAAATTCATGCTAATATTCGCGATAGTGGATTACTTGAAATGAACACATAATTGGGGAACATGTTGGTCGTTGCACTTGTCATGGTGCAAGAAGTCTTTTACGAGATTCCTATGCGGGATGTCATCTTTGATTGCAGGATATGCCCAACAGGGGTAGGGCTAGGGCTGTTTTGAGGAGATGCAAAGGGAGGGCCTATCTCCAAACGCAATTAGGTGCATTTTGAAGGCATGTGGATTTATGCAAGATGCTAAATGTGGTGCACTTCAAAGAGCACCAGAACTTCTAAAAAAGCTTCTTGTCCGGAGTGTGAATTCTTGGAACGCATTGATTGCAGGATTTGCCCCACAAGGGCAGGGCTAGATAGCTCTAGTCTATTTTCAACAGATGCAAAAGCAATGGCCTCTCTCTTAATTGCAAGATTTACTCCAAAAGGACAGCACCGAAAATCTCTAGGACAACAGATGCGAAGCAAGGCCTGTTGGAGAAAGATCTTGTGACTGGCCGTGTTTTGATCTATATGTATGCCGAATGGGGTGCCCCAAAAGATTGCAACTTTGTGTATGTGTGTGCATGTGAACCTATGAACGGATAGTAAGGCAGATTCAACATACCATGAAACCAAGAACATCAGAAGTAGTGTAGGTAATGGTAGGCATGATAGCAAAAGTGAATGCGACAGTCGACATGTTTGCAGAAATCATAGATTGGATGACAATGGCAGAACTTATACTAGTGGCAAGGTGGCACAACAATGTAAGTAAAATCTAGGAGACGATTCATCCAAGATTATGTGTCGATCCACACGACCAATACCAAAGGTCCACTTATAATCTGATTTTGATTTTCTCTATGTGATTTAGAAAGTACTTAATTTACATCATGTACTCATCAAAGCATTTAATTTACATCAATTCCATTCTAAAGGTTGTAGATGAAGGTGACAAGGGCTGAAGAAATTTTGTGATGCCCAACAAAGAGACACATAGACGATACACCATGGCATGGCAATGTGGAATGATATATGTCTTCAAAAAACATCGGTACTGAGTTCTTCCTTGTACAATTGTAGTATTTTTACAATAAAAAAGTCTCTCCAACACTGGAGGAGAAGCATAAGTCCTTCTTCAACACTGGAGGGGATAAAAGTGGCGGGGGAAGGGCACGTTCCCTACGGTATTATTATAAATGTGGAGAATGGTGCAAACTCCACACCATACAAACGTATGTTTTTTTTTTAATGGGCGCAAGCATCGCAAATGCACGAAATGCATCTCTCTCCATCTTTATTGTAATGTGTATATTTTCACCTCCATACATCTTTTAATGAAAAATCTCGTTTGTGATGTAAGGTCATAGAGTTTCTGGCGAAAGCTTTGAGGAGAGATGCTACAAAGCCTTCACAATAAGAGACGGGATGAGATGAAAGGTACAACACTGCTCTTCTTGTTTAATCCACACCATTTCCACAGCGAATCGATCAAGGAATACTAGTTTTCCGTTGCGTCGTTTATACAAGTGCATGTGCACACCCTCTCAAAGGTTTAAATATAAAAACAGAGCTTGTGCTATATTGGGCTTACTAACAGCCAGGTATTAGCAGGGACAATGGGGAGAAGAGATAATTCCTTATCGCACTCCACGGAGGAGAGTAGCACTAAATTTTTTGTTGAAGAGCTACGTGAACACAACAATCTTAGTGGTTGAAGTCAAGAGACAAACACGATGAATTTGATGCTTGAATCATAGTGTAATCCCTTCATTTTCAGTAGGAAGTTAGTGGGGGGATTGCAGCACTAAGAGGAAGTTGGAAATCTGTCAAAAAAGGCAGATTACATGCTCACTTCCCCTTGCTAGCCCCGAGTGCGACTCACTAACCTTATTGTCCGCATTGCATAATCAAAGCCTTGACACATAAATCAAGCAGCGGATGCCCCTTTTGTTCAAAGCTATGCACTACACTATCTATTAAGAATTTACTATTTCATCAAGACGTTGAGAAAAGGCTTGTTGCACTACGAACACAATGAAGAAGATGATGCTTCAAATGGACCATTCACGAGAGAGTTGCAAGCTTGAGAGAGAATAAAGAGAGTACACAATGCTTTGTAAACACGTCGTACACTTATTATCTAAATACGAACTTATAAAACTTTACAAAAATTGGCTTTTATACTTTAGCCATAAAGTCTGGGAATGTAAAACTGGCTCAATGTGGGTAAGTAGGGACTAGAAATGATCGCGAATAAATACAAACTGAAAGCTTTTGGCCCCGACTATTGACTTTACATTCTCTAAATCATAATCAAATTTGCATGTTTGGACACGTTGGGAATTTTATATAAAAATGATAGAAATTACAAAAGTGGACTCAAAATGTGAAAATTTGGGTTGTCTGGCTTGTTGCTAACAGAATATTTGCCCATACTAGTTATGTTCCATCCAAATACATATTGGCATCAATGTCCCCAAATCTGTTCAGACCACTAAAGAATAAACAAAACCAAACTTGTGGGGAAGATGCTCTAAATCTCTTGCTCCATGTGTTGTGGGCCATTACCTATTGGAGACTCAATGTGAGTAATCACTAATGGTACCAGAAGACTGTGTTTTTTTTGTGGCTAACCTTCTTCTAAATCTTCTCTTAACTCAAGATTTACATAACCAAAGTGCATTTTATGCATAGGAGATGTCAGGGCAACATTGCTAAGCTCTAAGGTGCATTCCAGACTGAAAATAATTATGTCAAATCTGCCATGTAGATAATAAACGTGAGTTTAGCAAGTGATTGAAAGGGGGATTCGAGGCCACAGACATGTTTCTTTAGTCATTTCCTAACCGTCCTACAAGTTTGATCACATTTGGACTTTGTTTGCTTAGTGAATCGATGAGATTTGCTTGCGGATGTCACTGTTCATTTTTGTTGTCTGACATGCAGTTGAGTGTAGCTTTGAGTAGATAGGGATTGAGTGTGTTTTCCAAGATCTTGACAGCCTCTTGTAGCTTCTATGCACTAGTTAAATCAAGTAAGAATCAACTCCATCCTATGGTATGACATTTATGTACGTGGCTCTCACTGTCTCTACAATAAGACATTTATGTACGTAGTTCTCACTGTCATAGTGAGGCTTGGCAGCCAACGAGCTCACATTTTGGCGTCGTTTCTGGGAACGAGGTGATATGAACTAGGGACAAACCTTAGGGCTTAGTAATATCGTCAAAAACTTCCTTCAGGTTCACCTAGAGTACAAAAATCAACTTGTAAAAACCGCACGGTTGAGATGTGTCTACTTCAGCTATGTAGAGGTGTCTTGGGAGTGATCATACTCGTCGAGGACCTTTAAGCTTAGATTTGGTTGTTTTCAAGTGATTGATAGCTTAGACCATGTGAGAGTTTGGGAATCGACACTCACTTCAAAAAGAAAACAAAAGCAAAAACTAGTGTGGGTGGACATTTTCCACGACCATTTGCTGAGTTGACTAGGAATAGGGTAAGTAGAAATTGAGGCGGATTTTTGACCTATCTCACCTTCTGAATTGTCTCATTAGTGAAGTGTTTTGCAAAATTTCAAAGTTTTCAGGGTCATGAGGTGAGCTCGAAAGACCAAAAATAACATATTTAATCATCATTGATCTTTGAAAAGCTGTAGCAACTTGTTGGGAAGTAAAAAATTAGCTTTCAAGAAACATTTCAAGGTTTGGCTAGAAATGGGATTATTATCTCCTCTATGTTAGATGCATGCAAATGTGAATTTTTTAAGCCAAAAGTACTTGCAATAGCCTGTATAAGACCTAAATGCCATCAAAATTCCAAAACATTTATTTTTTGGCCTGTAGATAATAAGCATCTTTTTTCTAGGACCTATTTTTTTAATAAAAAATCTCAAGTACATCTTGTTTAGGTGAAATGTGAACACTTTTGTGAAGGCTCTAAAAGTTTTGATTCCAATTGATACAACAATCGAGCCGAAACAATTTTCACCTTTGACAAACAGGTAATTGAAGGTAAGAACACCTAAAGCAGAACATAAGTTGTTGAGACCTCTTGAGAGGTCTTAAAACACCTTGTTTCAACTGTGAGAGTTGAAAAAGTGAGAAAAACTTGCAAATTTGGGCATTTCCTAAGACTTGGAAATGCAAATTTTCTAACGTTTGATAACATCGCATGCTAGAACGTAGTATAATACGACCCTGATTCAAGTTGGGTGCCATTTGGAGTGCTAGCTTGTCGATTAGGCCTGGATCTCACTAAGATCCAATTGTGTAGACACAAAAATTGGCTTAGAAACTTGGAAACCAAACCAAACTCCATGACACTTGATGGGTGACTTGTTTATAGTGTAAGCATTCTGTACAAATCAAAATATTAAAGAAAATCCTTCATTCTGACCCAAAGATAATAAGTGTGTTTATTATCTCTTGCCCTGAAAATTCAATTTGGAATTTTTTTCAAAGGGGATTTGATCTAGAGTAGTAACAGAGTACTTGTGTGCTTTTGATTTGCATAGCCACTTGAATTACATTTGAAACTTCTAAGCTCAAAAATTGTAAAGAGATTGAACTAAACTTGCCCAAAAATTGGAAAACCCCATCTAGAGCTACACTTACCTATTGGGGATAAAGAAAAGTGAAAAATAGTACTTTTTAAACTCAACAACTAAAAAGCACGCTTATTATCTCCAACTAGCTAGAGAGCTCATTTTTTACACTTGGTTGCCAATGATGGTAGACCTATGATACAAGTAGTCTAAAAAATTTAGAGTCATTTGGACACGGTTTGCTACTAGAAATTGAGTTTTTTGAAATTGAAGGTTTCAAATTGGTCCTTTGGCTACTTTGGCAGGATTGAAGCTGAAAATTTGACCAAGAGTCCTTGTATATAATTGAGGTTCATTTATTGACTTGTATACTTTTGATTGTACATGAGTAATCGAGATCAAGCTTGAGCAATAGCTAGATTGGAATTACAACAACTGAAACGAGTTGGTATTGGTTCTAAAGTCCACGAATTTTATTTTATTAAGTAATTTGGGCCTTTACGTACCTCATATCCGGCCGTGTCATACCAAATCAAGGTTTTAATAGAGAAATCGAGAGCAGAGTATCTACTAAGGAGAGCGTAAACCAAGGGGGACCGTCAAAAACCATAGTGAAAGAAGTGCTTGACACTTACTCCGACTATAGATCATAGATTTCTTCCTTTTCTACTCACTTGGGGGCTGCAAACACATATTGACCTTCTATAATACAAATGATCATGGGGCTTATATTTATCTGGGCCTTGTTGAGGAGTATGTGGTTAGAGTTGATGACCACGTTGGATAGGGGGAAAGGGGAACACACCGGAGACACAAGTAGTCTACCTCTCTATAGCTCAGGGTAAACACAACACCCCAATCCACTGGGATTCACCTTCAAAATCCTCTTTCCTTCTAGCAGACCGCTGTCTACACACCTCTCAAGTCGATCACACTATATCATATCATAATCGAACCCATACGCATCGCATTACACATTTTGTAGCTTCCCACACACAACCAAAGCCTCTTTCTCTCTCTTTGCCTTGAGACACCTCCGGTTCGATGGGGGGCACACTTGCCTACGCACACACTCGACAGTGCGGACACAAGTACAAGAGCAATAGAACAAAGGGGGGGAAAGGGAAAAACATGCTTGAAAGTGGGCAATGACTTCTTTTATTGCATTCTAAACAACCAAGTACAGATAGCCCCACCAGCACGACCTCGACGAGCGTGAAAAAAACCAAGCTTTAACAACCCTCGTTGATGCCACCGCTATGGTGCAATCTCCCTCCTCTCGCCTTTGATGCGGTTGCATGCTTGCACAAGCTCTATCAAGCTTCCGTCTTTCGAACCAAGAAAAAAAACTCTTCGAACTACCCCTTTCCTAGACTACCGCAGCCGCATTCAAAGCCGTAGAATCCTTTTTCTTTCCGCCTTCACCTCCGTGCTCGAAACAAAACACCTTCTCATTTTATTTTTTCGTCCTTCTCCTTTCTTTCTTCTCTTTTTCTCGTTTCCTTTTCTTCTTCTTTCCCTTCCCTTTCTTTTTCTTTTCCTTTCCTTCTCTTCTTTCTTTTCCTTCCTTCTCCTCTCTCTTTTCCTTCACTCCTTACTCTGATGATGAGACAGCGCGCCCTTTCCTTCTTCCTTTCCCTTCTCCAACCTCCCCCCTTTTTAGAAAAAAATCTTTGTTTCTCTTTTGCACTCTAGGGGGCAACTACGGGCCTGTCGTTGCTCCTCCCTTGGAGTCTTTAGACTTTCTTTTTAAAAAAGACTTTAGGAGAAGATCCCATACGCTTTTATGAAAATGCACGCACGTGGGTTGCCTGCCACATCGCCTCAACATCGTTGCTCGAAACCAACCATTGCCTTGTCCATAGGGCATTGTACACACTGCCCCCGCTTTTGCTATTACCGGTCCATCGAACGAAGTCAAGAGAAACAGGCCCGCATCATTCGTACCCCCCATTGTGCCCGACTTTGTCGAGTTGTATTCCACTAACTGCAAACCCGATTGTTGAACCGTCACTTTTGGCTGCTTCCACATAATGCACATCGCTCCCAGAACCTTAGCGAGGATAGGAAACTTCCAAGTGGCACGCTTGGTGGGACGGCCCAACCATGCCAAAACCGACCCTCGACAAAATCTTCATTGGCCCATAACTTACCCATCCGAATTTCGATTATCTGCCACTTCCCATGAAGCCCACGTGCAATGCACCACCCTTGGAAACCTTGGCATAGCTCTGAAACTTCCAGATGGCACGTTCGCCAATATGACCCCGTGGGTACACAACTACCTCCCTGCAACTTTTCACATGGCCGTAATTTTCCCATTCGGATTCTGATCAGCAAGCCCAAAAGTCTGGTATGCCCCACAATTTGAGCCTTCTAATTCTAGTTGTTGATGCTAACCTTGGCCATCTGTCCCCATCTGCCCTGCTCGTCGGGGATCTGCAAAGGCTTCTAAATTGGAACTTTGATATCTTTCACATCAGGGCTCCGTTTGATGAGCCGTCTGGACGAGCTTCAAGGGCATCTTCAACCCTACATTCCAAGGCACATTCTCTACATTTTGGACCCTTTGGTATGCCATCCCGATTATCCAAATTTGAAGGCCCCTTGGTCTAAAAAACCACTTTAGACATACATTTCCGCTACCACTGGTCTACCGAGTACTTTCCCACCTGCTTTAGCTCGCCGCCATGCACCTGCTAGCATCCATAGCACTGCTTGTCACCCTTCCTGACATGGAAGAACTTTGGTTGCACCATCATTGCCCACCCCCTAGTTGAACAATCATGTTCAACCAAAAGCATATGTACAAAACTTGAAACTTGCAACACTTCACTGGCACTCAAGCATATGGAAAAAGGCACAACCATATGTACAAAATGTGCAATATGTAAAACACTGTATATCTGTTACTTTCAAATCTCCTCAGGTGGGTTGCCCAACCACCTGGCTACAATCTGGTTTACATCAGGCACCAGACCTCTGTCAAAGTACAGCTTAAGCCGTACACCATTTACCATGTGCCTAAGAAGCTTGCCATTAACTCTCACCAACTGATAGGTCCCATTTGGAAACGGCCTTTGCACTTTGTACGGACCCATCCATTTTTTCTTGAACTTCTTCTGGAAGGTGAAGTCCAAGTAGCTCTCGTATTTCATTACCAGGTCTCCTTCCTCTATCTTCTTGTTTGGCAGACTCTTACTGACTTTAGCCACTCGTCTTTCCCGCTGCTTCATGTAGTAGTCTTCTACTGCTTCTCTATTCATCTGTAATGCCTCAAGGCTGACAATCCTATTCTGTAAGACAGCTTGTGGAGTGGCATTGATGCGCCACATACCTTTCAAAGCACCCAGTTGTGCATGCATTGGTAGTATTGCCTCCTTATCATAAACCAACTCAAATGGAGTAAAGTTGGTCGCCACTTTGTAGGATGTCCTGTAGGCCCATAGGCACTTCTCTAGATTGGTCTCCCATTCTGTCTCTTGCTTATACACATACTTTGTCAGCATCTTGATGATTTGTCCATTGGCACTCTCCACAAGACCATTGCATTGGGGATGATACGGCGAGGAAAATCGATGCTGAATCTTTAATTTTTCCACTAATGCCTGCATAAGCTTGCTCCTGAATCCTTGGCCTCTATAAAAAATGAGTACCCACGGCACTCCAAAACGACAACAAATGTTATCAAAAACAAAGTGGGCTACAATCTATGCATTGACCCCCTTCACAGCTTTGGCCTCGACCCACCTGGTAAGATAGTCAATCGCCACTACAATGTATTTTTTACCGCTTGCCGACTTCGGGAGTGGACCAATGGCATCCAAGCCCCACTTCTCAAAAGCATCTTGGGCAATGATATCTCCCTGTGATTCGGCTATCAGCCTCCTCTCACCCATAGTCTGACATTCATGGCAGGTCTTGCACCAATAGTGCACGTCATGTACTATCGACGATCACCAAAAACCTGCTCTCAAGATTTGAAACAAAACCTGGTCTTTACCTTGATGCCCACTTTCCTCATGGCATTGCTGCAATACCATACCGATTTCTTCCTCATAAAGTACCCTTCACAGCACTTCATCCAGTCCATAGGTCATAAGATCCTCCCCTATCAATGTAAACTTGCGAGATTTTTATACTATCCTTCGCTTTTGGAGCTTCAACAATCTTTCAGAGCATTGACCGGTATTCAAAAAGTCTTCAATCTCTTTCAAGGTCTCACGACCAGCATAGGTGGCTGGGGCCACATATATACTTGCAACCTGCACTTGTACTTTGCTGCTTGCAAGCTGATCTGCTTCTTGGTTCTGCTCTCTTCTAACATGCTTGAACTGAACCTCCTCAAAAAACTTTAGCAACTTCTTGATGGCATAGAACCAATGCTTTAATGAATCCCGTTTTACCTGCCATTGGCCCAACAACTGCTTGATAACTAACAGTGCATCACCTTTCACCACCAACCTCGATATACCAAACTCTACATACCAAACTCGACACACTGTTTCAAACCTAAATGGAGGGTAAGATACTCCGCCTCATTATTGGTATGAACATCCTCCAAGTCATAAGCTTTTGAAAAGATCACCCTGCTGCGTGGATCTCGTATCACCACACCTCTGCCTGCTTTTTGTATTACCCTCCTATATGCCCATCAAACCACATGGTAAAAGCTTCCGCTAAGTCTGGCTCCTCCTTGGTTTCATCCCGCACCATGCACCCTGGGATAGATCGGCAAATCAACCGCCTTGCTGACTAGAATATCTGCCAGGTGAGATCGACTTGTATGGTCAACTTTGAATTCAAACTCAAACTCTTGTAGCTCTATCACCCACTTCATGATCCGTTTTCCTGGCTTCAAGTGCAACACTACCTCTGGCAATATATTATTGGCCGTTAGCACAAAAAACTTTCGCACGATGAGATACACCTTGAATTCCTATAGGCAAAAACTAAGGCCATCACCCACTGTTGCATCAGTGTAGGTTGCCTCCCCAAGACTTATCACCCTGATTTCAAAATAAATAGGTTTATAGCTCCTTCCCACCTTTTGCAATAGTACTACCCCAATGGCTACAGTGCCTACCGTCATGGCAACATAAAAATCATCATCATGATTAGGAGGACACACTGTAGGCAATTGACACAAGATTTCTTTCACCCTGTCAAAAGCTACTTGAGCCTCTTCATCCCATTTAAAACCGTGCACCAGCTGCGCCCTCTTTTGAAGGGGGTATACATACTGCGACAACGTCCAAAAAAACCTTGAGAGATACTTCAGCCTGTGCACGAACGACGCCAAAGCCTATGCACTGGGAGGAGGCTCCATCAAGACTAGAGCCTTGACCTTTTCTGGATCCACTTCAATCCCATTTTGTGACACCACATGGCCCAACAATGATGCCTGAGGCTGTGCTAATATGCACTTCTTGGGGTTCAACTGGACTCCCTCTTTATCCAGTCTCTGAAAACACAGTCGTAGCTTTGACAAACGATCTGCCCTTGAGCTATAACATCCAATGTCATCCATGAATAGGGACCAAACACCCTATTCATCCAGTCTTGGAAGGTGGCATAGGCATTCACCAAACCAAACGACATCCGGCGGATAGGCAAAGCAACCCCATGGAGATATGAATGTCATCTTCAGTTGGTCTTCGGGAGCAATCCCTATTTGAAAGTAACCTGAAAACCCATCCATAATGGAATACCTCTCATGGCCAGCCACTTGATTCAAAATCCCATCCTAAAATGGCAACGGGTAGTGATTCCTCTTGGTCGCAATATTCAATGGCTTATAGTCGACACACACCTGCCATCTCCCATTATTTTTAGGAGTGATAACCACTGGGGAAACCCACTCTGATTCCTTTACAGGGTATATAATACTTGCATCCAGTAACTGATTGATCTCCTGCCAAAGGGCTTCCTTTTGAATTTCACCCAATCTCCTTAGCTTCTGCGCCTTACATTTGTATCCTTCCTTGAGGGCTATTTTGTGCTCAACACCCTTGGCTCCTCTCAAATCTTTATACTCCTTTGCAAACAGGTTTGGAAAAGATGTACACAACTGGACATAACTTTCTGTTTCCTTCTTGGTCAAGTCTCCACTTAGCATATTGACCACCTCTTCAATATCCATGGAATGCACCTGTGCTTGCACCTCCTCTTTCACACAAGGTTCTTCCACAGTGACCCCAAACAAGTCAGCATCAATCTTGAGTATATCATCCTCGCTTTCTCCTTCCTTTGTACCTGTATAGCCCTCATCGTAGGCCATTTCAGTCTCGTACTCATAGCTAGTGGTGTCCTCTTCGTCTCTAGCCTCCATTGGATGAAAATGGCTTTCCTTGGTCTTCAGATCCAGCACCACTTGTCTTCCTTTTTCTTTATCAGGTAGGGTAAACACTTTGCTTTCCCAATCATGTTTGGCACCTATTGCCAATAGCCATGGCCTACCCAAGATGATAGGATATGTGTTATCCCCAGCTTTCATCACAAAGCAGTCAATCAGGCACTCTATTCCCATCACTTTCACTCTTACATCCTCGGCCATGCCCAACCACCTAGCTTTAGCATGGTTAGCCATCCTCATGCGCACATTCGACTTGGCTACCGCCTTGACCCATGTTTCCTTCATCGCAACTTTCGTCATGACGCAAACCTGTGCTCCGCTATCTATATAGGCTTGAACCTGCATCCTTTTCTCGATGACAGCATCCACCAAAGGAAGAACATCCATCGGGCTACCTACCCTGAGTGCCATATTTTGCACCGCTTGCACATTGCCCTTACCCCTTGGTAGCCTAGTGCTAACACTGGTCGACCAGCAATATTACTTTTGGACAGTTGTTGGCATTGAACCCAGCATTGAGACGGCGTAAAGGAATATTCCGACGAGGGATTTTTGGCCGTGAAAATTTTGGTTTCCGACGAGTGATTTTCCTTAACGCACGATGGCTTCTTCTCATAATGGGGGCCTTACAAATGTGCGCTTTTACCACAGAAAATTACAAGGGTAAATCAGGCTCCATACTTAACAACCAAATCATACTCTGGATGGCCGCGCCCAAGCTGAAAATCTGTTTGTTTAATCCTGGGACGCCTTCTTTTCTTGCTAGTTTCAGGCTTTTCTTTCCCCTCGTATACCTTCTCTTTGCCTTTACGACACTACAAGAGGCTCTTCATATTAGCGACGCTCACACAGCGACGCTCATAGCGACGCTTATAGCGACGCTCATAGCGACGCCGGCTGGGGTAAAAAAATAACCGAGCGCGCCCAAAAACTCAGATCTTAGATCTGAGTTTTTCGGTGCCCTCAAGCAAGGAGCAGGTAACGCTCTCCCTCACTCTCTCTCTCTCTCTCTCTCTCTCTTTTTCTTCTCCACACACACACACACACACACACACACACACACACACGAGGAGAGGAAGGAGAGCCAGGTATGCTCCTTCCCTCTCCTCATTCTCATGTTCCCTTCCCCTCTTTCTCTCTCCCTCTCTCTCTCTCTCACACACACACATACACACACACACATAGTGTTTTTGAGAGAGAGAGAGAGAGAGAGAGAGAGAGAGAGTACAAACAAAAAAAAAAACGCACACACACATACATAAACAAAGAATGCACACACACATTGAGAGAGAAAAAGAGAGAGAGAGCATGCATAAACAAAAAACGCACGCATTGAGAGAGGAAAAGAAAGAGAGAACATGCATAAACAAAAAACGCACACATTGAGAGAGGAAAAGAGAGAGAAAACATGCATACGATCCAAAAAAACGCACACACATTGAGAGAGAAAGAGAGAGAAACTAATTTAACGTCGTAGGAAACTAATTAAAATTAAAAGACCTAAAGATCTAGCCGACGAGGAGTTGAACTCAAGACCTATTATTCAAGAGGGAAATGGCATAATCAATCTATCATACTTGGCATGGGTGATAGAAAGGTTATACCATTTATCTCTTTTTATTGGCACACACGCACACACACAAGAAGAAGAGAGTTATAACGTCGTAGGAAACTATCTTAAAAGACGTTAAAGATTAGGTTATATGTAGACTTACATTAAATTAGATTTAGGTTTATTTTTAACTAGATTTACGTTTATTTAAGCTAGATTTAGATTTACGTTATATTAGATTAGATTTAGGTCTCCATAGACTGCGATGCCTGCATGAAGCGGGTGAAGAAAGCCCTCAATGGAATATAGGGTATTGCTGCCTTCACTCATGGTGGGCTCCGTCGATCCAAAAGTACTGGTGAAATGTCTTCAGAAGATAGGGAAGAAGGTGGATCTTCAGGGCGGCAAGAGTCACTACATCCCCGACACAATGACCATCTAGACAACCTCTAGTCATTAGACTTACATTAAATTAGATTTAGCTTTATTTTTAGTTAGATTTACGTTTATTTAGATTTACGCTTATTTACGTTAGATCGAGTCCACACAAGAATTACTTACGGTTTAGGGTTTAGAGTTAGACGAACAGTGAAAAGATCTACTGTGAAAAGATGTTAAGATGAAGTGAAGTGCTACAGCTAGAGAAGAGGCAAAGGGGTTTTGTCCACTACATGCAATATCAGGTAGACGTGGGTGTGTAGATTTCTTGTACCCACAAATATAGGTATTGACCAATAAAGACGAGATTATAACCCGGTGGTTCTGATCTCCGTGCACCTCTAGACCGAGGTGTGCGGGGATTGGACATGACTAGAGAATGTGAGGTAAAGAGAGAGAGAGAGAGAGAGAGAGAGAGAGAGAGAGAGAGAGAGAGAGATAAGACGAAGAATGCCAATAGAATATTAAATTTGTTGTCCAGGTAATAAGTTTTTTATCCTCATTATGAGTAGCGACGAGGATGTGGGACCGTCCAACCGAAACACCTATCTCTCAACGAGGGTCTTATGTCCTTGTAATCAATGCAAGCATGCTGTGCGACGGACAAGACGTGTTTCTTTGCAGCACGTTCGCGAATTTGGCGAGTTCGATCCATCTATTATAGATCGAGTTGTTGCCAATTATAACTCGTCGGACTCTGACGCTGGCCAACAAGCAGCAATCTTGCAACCCAATAGACGTGTTCGCAGGCGCTTTGGTCAAGCAGCATATGTGAGGCCACAAGATGTAGCCTCTGACAGCTCGGGGGATGATCATGCAGAGCACATTCCCAACGAGGCAATGTTTGAGCCCGAGATTGATGAAATGATCGAGACGATCATGGATTCAGAAAGGCTTATCTATGATGATATGAAAAGTGAAGCCGATACGCCATTGTATAATGGAGCACGTATGTCTAGATTGAAAGCACTCCTGGTTCTTCTCAACATGCAGGCAAAGTTTGGATGGAGTGACACTAGCGTCACAACGCTTTTCAGGTGATCTATTACAATTAGTTTACTTTAATAGAACTCTAAATGTACAATGATCTGATAGATTTTTACACGACTGTATCATATTTTTATGTTGTGTAGATTGCTGAAAGAGCACATACTACCAGCTGACAATGTGATGCCAGATTCCCGAGATGAAGCAAGAAAGATTTTGCGAAACTTGGGGATGGATTACAATTCTATACACGCTTGTCCTAATGACTGCATTCTTTTCAGAGGGGAATACACAGACATGGAGAAGTGTCCGAAATGTGATTCCGAAAGATATCGAGTAGATCTCCACGGGACAAAAATTCCACAAAAGGTTTTGCGACATTTTCCTCTGCTTGCTCGCATCAAGCATTTCTTTGAATGTAAGTCCATGGCCGCCCTAGCATCATGGCATGAGGAGAATAAATCTTCGGATGGTGTGCTACGAATTCCTGCAGATTGCGCAGCCTGGAAACATATAGATGGAACATGGTCGGATTTTGCCAGGGAAGCTCGAAATTTGCGCTTAGGCCTGGCTATGGATGGCGTAAATCCATTTGGTCAAAGATCAACATCTTACAGTGTATGGCCCGTTGTCATCGTCAACTACAACATTCCCCCGTGGTTGACTACGAAGAAGGGGCACCTATGGCTAAGCTTGATTGTGCCAGGGCGATATAAAGTGGGGAATATGGATGTGTATCTTCGTCCACTATTGTGGATTGGCATAGAGGTGGTGGATATGAGCCGACACACAGGACGACGGAATGCTTTGATCAGAGGCATTCTAATGTGGACCATGCATGACTATCCTGGGCTAACAGAATGCTCAGGTGATCTATTGACACTCCTCACTCAGACACTGTAAATATTGTTTTTTCCCATAGTTGATCTATTATCATGTGTATACATGCAGGGCTTCAAACAAGCGGATATAGAGCATGTGTCACATGTGGACCTAGACTGAATGCACGTAGGGCACCCTCACTGAAGAAGAAAATCTACGAAGGTCATCAAGCGTATCTTCCAGAGAATCATGTGTTACGCGACGGCTTTTTGGGAAGAGAGCCACCAAGGATGTCTGCACAAGCATGGTTAGAGCAGAAGGAGATGTGCGATGACGGATTGCCTCCAGGGATGAAGAGACTATCTCTATGGTACGAGTTACCATACTGGCCCCGACTCATGATCAATCACTTGCTCGATCCAATGCACATATTCAAGAATGTGGGTAATCTACTATGGGACCATTTGACCGGCAAGAAAGATACTTTGGGAGCCAGAGTTGACCTTAGAAATGTGGATCGTATGGAGCAATATTGGCCGCAAACAGCGTCTGATGGATCGATAAAACTCCCTAAAGCACCATGGATTTTCACAGGAGCCCAAGAACGCAAAGTAAAAGAGGCCATTCGATCTTTGCGGACCCCCACTGGCGTAATGCACTCGCTCCGAACGTGTTTTACTAAAGAAGGAAAGCTTACCGGTTTGAAGTCACACGATTGGCATAAAATGTGTCAGGTACGTTCATAGTGGTCTTTAATATCATTGCATAAAATATGGACTTTAATATCATTGCTGCACATACTTTACAGTTTATTTTACCGGTTGCCATTGAGGGATGTTTGTCTCTCGACATCCGTAACACAATCTACAAACTTGCAAAGCTGGTGCAATGGATCTCACAAAAGGAGATCAACGTAGACTCCATACCATTCGCCAAACTAAATTCTGCGGAGCTTGTGTGCATGTTTGAGAAACATTTTCCTACTACCATGCTAACCACTCAGGTGCATCTTCTTGTTCACATAGTTGATGAGGTGGAAATAGTTGGCACAGTTCATTCCAGATGGATGTTCTTCTTAGAGCGTTTCATGAAAACGCTTAAGGTATATGTGCGTCAAAAGGCACGTCCGGAGGGTAGCATGGCAGAAGGTTGGTTGGTATCAGAGTCCCTAGTGTACATTGGAGAGTGGCTAAACGGATTTGATAAATCCCGGGACACGCTATGGCGAACCATAGATGATGAGCGCATATCTGGGATTGTCATGTGCAATCTCGGTGTTGAGAAGAAGATGACGGAAGATCTAGAGGCTAAAATCAACCGATTTTGCATGCTTCACAAGTGGAGACGGGGAAGACGACCACCGATGCACTATCCAGCGGTTCTGGAGAGCCTACCAACCTTCATGAGCTTAAGATGGTTGCACAACCAATTGAAAAGCGCACAACAATGCGGTGACGAAGTGACTGAAGAAGAGTGGGAGTACTCTCGGGGTTGCGCGACCAAGGTAAGTTTGCAATGTACGACTAGCAAGTGACTTTATTTATAAACGTTTGAACAGCCACTCATAATCTTTGTTCGTTGTAGTATAAGTCATACACAGCAGCATGGTGTAAAGGTCGACATTTTAGGGTGGAACAAATCGACAAAAAGCGTTTCACTCAAGATTGTGGAATCATGGCAAAATTTGAACAGTCTAGTCGACGACGTTCCTCTGATGCAGATCCTGTGGTGGCGGAACTCACTTACTTCGGCACGCTGCAAGAGATTTTGAGGATCGATTACAGAGGATTTTTTGTCGACTTGTTCGACGTGCAATGGTTCAAGATAATCATGGAGGGTCGCAACGCTACTGTGCGTAGAGGAGAGTCTGGTTTTCTTGAGGTGGATTCTACTAAGAAATGGACTGACCTAAGAGACACTTTCGTACTACCCGAGCATTGTGAACAAGTAAGTATATAAATAGTTAACATCCCCCTTTTACAAGTTATGTGCTTGAAAGCTCTCATGTAAGTTATGTGGCTCTGGCAGGTAATATTTCATCCTACAAAGTCTACATCAAACTGGTGGTACGTCATAGAGGTAGCCCCTCGTAGTGCAAGGATGTATGAAGGCTACCATGTGCCAATCACAACGACATCAATGGAGGAGATCAGAGAAGATGCTCAATCAGAAGCCGCTGCGGTATAGATATAGGAAATTATGCTGAGTTATGCGAGGATGAGAGAGAGATCTCTTAAAGCCACAAATATTGTATTTGAACAATTTTGCTCCGTGTTGTAAAAGCTCTGGCTCTCTAAGTACCTTCCATGGTGTATAACGCTCTTTTCTACTCGCGCTCACATCTTTTGATTGAAAATTCTGAGTTTTCGACTTGCCTCTTCTATCACTCGATTCATTGCGTCATTGTATTTATATGCATCATTACGTCATTGTATTTAATGGTCTTTGCGTCATTGTCTACTCTATTCATTCAATATTAAGTTTAAATATTCGTGTGTTTAATGAAGGTATGGATGATGAGGAGTTTCTTTCTTCTTTGTCACCGTAGCAGAGACAGTGGTACGTGGCATCGCTCTGGCGCATCATCGCGCGTTCCTACACCATCCGCATCTCCCTCTCTTTCGGAGCATTCAGCGCGCTCCGAAGCTTCGGCGTCGACGAGACGAGCTTCACACTCGTCTAGACACCGGCGCTCTAGTGGTGGCGGTGGCGGTTGTTGTGGGGATTCCGCCACCGATGCCTCCACACCGCCTTGTGTTCGACGAGGCTCTTTACCCTCCCCTTCTTTGCCCGCCCCCACACCAGCCACAGCATCGCCATCTACGCCAGGTTTTGCACGGCTGACTGTTCCTAGAAGCTACACACCTCTACCTACTCCGCCAGGAGCCACCCCACTCGACACTCCTCGCTTCGGGGCCCAGACGCCGGTGGAGATACCTGACGTCCGTATCCCCATCGACACGCCGCTAGAGACCCCTGTCGGGACACCCAGGTTCACGCGTCACTGGCCAGAGGGCTTGCCTTACTCCGTCGACATCAGCGGCGGCATCATCATGGATGATGACGGCAAGAAGGTGATCTCGCGCATGCGTGGTCTTTGCTCTCAGCTGTTTAGACACTACATACTAAACAAATGGAGTGAAGTACCAAGTGATTTAAAAAACAGAGTCATCAGCATACTTCATGATGAGTTTCCCGTTCCAACACGGGATCAGCGCTTCAATGAAGACCTGATGAAGATTCGAATGCGCGAATACTGCAAACACAAGCGTTCCGAAGTGCAAAAAGCAATCAAGAATGGGTGGAACAGGCCAGATTGGCTGGCCAAAGAAGATTGGAAGAATGCGAAGAAAGCAGCGCGCGAGAATCCCGACAAGTGGAAGCAACAAAAGGATGCAGCCAGAGCGTGAGTAGAGGCAGGGAGCTCGCACCACTTGGGGAGCAGTGGATGGGCATTATTTGAGGCCGATTTTGTAAGTCTGTTCACATTGCTCTTTATGCATGTTCGATAGTTTAGGGTTTATGAGTTTTTTAGTTCTAACATAATGAAATCTTTGTATGTTTTCACAGTGGTCGATGACAGGACGTGATCCCACACCGTACGAGCGCGAGTACGCAGGCAGGATGGGCTTAAACGCCTTGATGGACATTCTCAGTTCTCGCGGCGGCATGGTTAGTATTAGGGTTTACTCTTTTTTATTTTTTGTATTGTTTTATAAATGTCGTTATATGTTTATACTTACTAAAAGCTGTCTTATTGTCTTTTTTTGCAGAATCCGACAGATACGCCGCTTGGACGCGATGAGACGTCTGACTAGACGACGTCAGTTTAGCCGTAGCTAGATAGCATTAGTTTAGGGTTTCTCATAGCTTATGTATCATGAGACGGATTTTATACGTCTTTTTGAACCATGTATATTATTACATTTGTCACCGCAGTTCCTTTTGCCAATCAATTCTTTATGCCTATGATGTTGTACAATTGTCATTATTACATTTGCCAATTAATTCATTTTGCCTATGATGTGTACAATTGTCAATTTTGCAAACAATGCGTCTTGTGGGTGACTATTTTGGGTCTATTATCTACTTTTGCACTTTTTTAAAAAAGTGAATCAAGTACAATATGGTTGATGGGTGGTTGAATGCCCTGCCACCAAAAAAAATTTCTCTCGGGCGTCGCTATAAGCGTCGCTATTTATGGCTCTGTAGCGTCGCTATGAGCGTCGCTATAGTCTTCTGTGTAAACGTCGCTATATGCATCGCTATATAGCGACGCCTATAGCGACGCTCTCGTAGCGACGGTTTTAGCGACGTCGGGGTTATAAAAACCCAATGTATTTCCGTCGCTAACAGCGTCACAAGAGCACACAACCTCTTGTAGTGCGAGCTCTAGTCTCCCGCTCAGTTTCTGTCTCTCTTTCAGCTCTAGCTCTTTTGCTGGCCAACACTTCGACATCTTGTTTATCCACCCCAATGATGTTCACCCTAGGGACTTCACCGCCATCCGTTTGGGCTTGCTGCACTGGATTCTCGACTACCTGCTCCCCGGGGGTTTCTAATCTCCGAGAAAAAAAAATCGAGCGAAGATAAATTCGAGCAAGTTGATACACAATCAACAATGGTAAAATAAAAAAAATTATGCCATGAACATTACTTTCATTACCACAAATATGACACTTAATTGAAAAAATGAGATTTTAGGACCATTATGAAAATTGAATAATTGAGACACAAGCAATCTCTTCATAGTTGAAACATGTATAATGCAATTCCATGTGGCATACCCCCTCTCAAAAATAGCCAACCAAAAATTTGGCACCTACATTTTGCAAAAAGGTCAACACACAACCTCGTAAGCCTACAGTGCTATCCAAGAACCTCCTAAAGCATGAAATAACGTCTCCAGTTTTGCAAGCAAGCAAAAACAAGTGCCTAAAGCAAGCACGGACTAGTTGCAACAATAGACCAGGGAGGGGTAGGGTCATGCGAGTAGGGTCGTTTCTTTTCTAAAAAAATAATCAAGCAGACCAAGGATCTTTTGTTACATGCGGTGCCACAGGTAATAATGTATATCCACAAAGAATAAAGGGCAGCAAAAGAGTAGACGGGCACTCGAGTAGGTTTTGCCATTCAACATACGTTGCCGACGTGCCTCGTGCAAACGAGCTTATTGTTTGATACGATAGAGAGAGTATTAGAGAGCATGACAATAGTTGAGGACCGGATTTGCTTGGAGCCGATCCCCCCTCCAAAAGGCGTTTGTATTATAGATTCTCCTATCAAGAGAGACTTGGTACAATACAATCTTTGTGTTCCTTGTGACCTTGGTGATGCTATGAAAATGGAAAGCTTCATCCATCACGAGCATAACATATACTTTTCAAAAAGAATGAACTATCCCAAGCCTCAGTCCTCCCAAGGCCTCAAACACCTTCGAAGGTGGAGAGAGCTAGCAGGGAATGAGAATTGGGAAGAGGAAGAAGAATCATTCATAGGAGAAAAAAATGGTTCCTCACTTATCATTAATCTTCTTGCTTAGCATAGGATAATAGCATAGTAATGAAGATGAAGAAGATGGCAAGCTTAAGCATTGAAGCATGGCTCTTGGTTGGATTTGCATTCCATAGCCAAGAGTGTTGGTGTAGGCTCTCCACTTCTCAAAAAACTTGGAGAAGGAGATGGAGCTCTTGCACTTTGCACTCCACACAATGAGAGAATGTATATGTGTGTGGGAGAGTATACCCCCCTCTCATGCTTGGTCCACACCTCTCTCTCTCTCTCATATTATTTTATTATTTCATTTGGTCGACATGTGTCCTTTTTTTTCTCTTTGAGAGAAAGAACTTAATTATTTATTTTTATGTATCTAAATTCTCATTGGACCCTTTAAAACCTATCCAATAGTATTCAAGCACATCATGAGGGCCACATGTGGATGATCATTTGAACATGTGTCTTTTATGCTTATTAAGTCATTTGGTTGAATTGAATACTTCAAGAACTTAGTCAATCAAGCAAGCATGTGTCTTTTATGCTTCTTAAGTCATTTGTTTTGAATTGAATACTTCAAGCGTTAGTCAATCAAGCATGGAAACGTTCATGCCTCTTGAGAATTTATCTTTGAATTTAACATTTCAAAAACCTTAGTCATTTAAGCATAAAAATCACCTCAAGATTTGGGCAAGGTTCCCACAACCACTTTAAGCATCTTAACACCTCATGCTTGGGTAGGATTCCCACCTTGAGGTTAGCCCTAGCTTGTGTAAGGTCAAAGGACTTTTTGACACTAACTTTTGGAGGTCTTTAATGAAGCTAACCCTAAGGTCTTTTAAGCTCCATTAGATGCACGTTGCTCTTTGATAGACTACCTCCTTTTGGACCCCTATTGAGATGCAACCTTCTCTCCTCTTGGTCCCTTGTTGAGGTAAATCTAGAAGCACTTATTGCGCATTGCTCTTTGGTAGACCGTATCCTTTTGGACCCCTATTGAGATGCAACCGTTTCTCCTTTTGGTCCCCTGCTGAGATAGGTCTAGAAGCACATATCTATATCCTAACTCTTGTTTCCCTTTTATCTTCCCATATTAAATGATCAATTTAATATGAAAAAATCATTTGGTAAAGTTAGGTATTACATTTTATGACATTACCTCTCTCTTGAAATCATAGTTGTCCTCAACTATGAGGTAGAGAAGATAAAGATTAGTCATTAGTCCATGTTTCTTAGTGGGTAGAGGATCCCTTTTTACCCTACGAAATCATTTTAGAATGGATGACTTATCCATTTGGTGCTCGGGAGACTTAGCTGCCGCAAGCATGTCTGCTCTTTAGTCCATATCATACTTCCAAAGTAGAGTGACAAGTTCTACTTGGTGTTTAGGAGACATCGTCACCACAAACATGATCCTAATCATGCATACTTCTTAAATTTTGTGCACAATAAAAGAAAGAGAACGAGTCTCATAAGACAAAAACATTGTTTATTTAAAATGCATTTTCATTTGCTTACTCTAGTGTAGCATTGTAAGCATTGACAAGGTTCATATTATCCTTAAGCTAGGTTCCTTGCATCCATCAAGCATCTTTAAAATGATAATTCTTAAACTTAACAAGATATCATTGGATAATCTTATCGTTTCTTAGTACCTTGTATTTGTGTCGAAGAATCGATTCAGGCTGCAACACATGTTCTTGATCTTTGTGAATGAGCCAATGGTTAGGCAGCTTTAACTAATAAGCCATCTCATTGATTGGCTTAAGAATTTTATAAGAAAGGACCATAGTATCTTTTTGCTAGTTTAGCATATACTCTTGGTGGCTCGTAGGATTCTTGCCCGTAGTAAGCCTTAGATGAGCCTTGAGAAACTTTAGCAAGACCCAATCATTTTTCCTTAAAGGCTAAGGTTCTTTTGTGCTTATTAGCAGTAGCCCTTTTAGCCTTTGCTTTGAGATGGATATAACCTCTTTAATCTTTGGAAAAGATTATTGTGAGTGTAGGCTATATTCATCATCAACAACGAAGATCTTTCCATGAACTTTAAGTAGTAAGGGACTTTTGGATCTTCCCTTTTTAACCTCGAAAGGTGCTTTCCCCATAGAAATATGTACAATGTCATTGTACCGATACTCTATAAGAGGTAGGGACTTCTCTGATTCAGAACGTTGATCTACTTCTATGACAGAGGCTTTTGGTAGATTCAAGAATCGTTAGTTATTTCACTTTGGTCATCCTTTTGTGGATGATAGGCCGAAAGAAAAATTTAATCTACTTCCTAGATTCTCAAAGAGACCCTTTTAGAAATTACTGGTCATTCTAGGATCTTTGTCCGACACTATGGATGTTGGCAAGCCATGATACTTGAAAATTTGAGATCTAGAGAGGGGTTACCATATACATGTGGTAGTGATGTGTGTGAACACACTAGGACCGCCGGGGCATTTTGTCCCTCTTTAGGAGGTTTTTCCCCTCGAGCATTGTATATACGCCCATCACTCTAGGGCTATCTATCTTTCCATTGCACACTAAGTAACACACTCTCTATTGTGTGCCTTGAGCTTCCTTCATCTTCTCCAAGCTGTGTGCGTTTCTCTACAACCCTAATTCCAACAATTGGTATCAGAGCAGGTTACGTCCTCCCTGGCTTAGTCGCCAGCTGCTCCAGCACACGCCTACTCACTTTCTCCGATTACAGTGAGGTTTGGCGAGCATTCACAGGTCGAAAAATATTTCGGGTAAGCTCATAGAGCTTAGTCTGCTCAGATTTTTGATTCGGACTCATTTCGGCCTCCGTTTCCACTACAGGCAGGTCTGCACATGCAATTTTGTCATTTTGTGCAGCATTTTTGTCAGTGCCATTTTCTACATAACAGGTGCTTTATAGTCTTCTACGGTTTGTGCTATATAGCACGTGTTGTTCCCGCTCTATTTCTCCTATTTTCGGGCAGTTTTCACATCAGGTGCAACATTTACAATGAACGGCTGACAACAACAACACGGATGTGTTCAAGATGTTTGCTACTGAGGACAGGTTGGATGGGGACAATTACCCTATGTGGGCTTATATGATGCAACATGTTCTTGTGTCAAAGGGCTCTGGAATATTGTGCATGGCATTGATGTCCCTCCTGGTTCTAAGGATGCAGGCGATGTTGAGGATGTTGCAGGTCTTGCTGCAAGGATTGCTGCTATTAGAGTTGTTTTGCCTATGTTAGAACAAGAATTGGTGTTGGTAAGAGTATGTGTAGTGTTTTTAGGCTCAAAAAGTGCATCTTGGAGGTGTTGGGGGCCAAATGTGATGAGAATGGCTTGAAACTTGATATATGAGCTTAGGAAGGTGTTATAAGGAGATCTGGAACTGAAAAATGCAAGCTGGGGGCCAAAAATGTCATTTAGACATCCTACGTGTAGGATGTCTATTTCATCATTTTTCACATATGACCCCACAGATAGCTTGGCAATGTGCTCATGAATATATCGTGCAAGTTTCATGTGATTTGGACTAGTTTTGGTAGGTCTATGGCCCATTATTACCTTTATGCTCTGACTTTGCGTTTTTTGATGCATATGAGGTCAATTTTTGTCCAAATGTGATGAAACTTGGTGGCTAGCATGTAAAGGCTATTCAGAAGCCGTGTGTGATGAGAGATGTTGGGGTTGGTGCCCAGAAGACATCCTACGTGTAGGATGTCTCCTGATGAAATTTATATGGTGAGTGCTACTGGTGCCTGTCTTGAGCCCCCCTGAGTCCCTTTTAAGCTCTATTTCAACAAAAAAGTCAAATAGATAGAAAGAAACTCCCTGTGTGGATTTCAGATCCTCCGAGCCGTTTTCTGAATTTTGGAGTGCTTTTCGGCGATGAAATTTCTTGATGTTGGTCTCCATAGCTTCCCGATCCCGTGGGGATCCTTGCCATATGGTTTTTGTCGACTTTGGCTTCACCGGAGCTCCGTTTGGCAATTTGTTGCTGTGGAAGCACCCGTGGTTACGTTTACATGTCGTCGATTACTTGAGGTGGTCTACCACCATAGGACTTGGTTGTTGATGGTCTAGGAAAGCTGCTCGTGAAGTTTGGTGGCAAATGGACATACGGTTTGTTGGCCGCGAGAGCTATTTGACGCTTTGTGTGTCTAATGCCGTTTATGAAGCTTAGTGCCGCTTCGGGTCACCTTATGGCCATGTGGGCTATATAGACTTGTTGAGCATGTCGAGATGCTCCTACCCATGAGTTTTGGTAGCATTTGGGCGTCTTTCCGCCGATTTCCCATTTGGTGGCCTCTTGCGGGGCTCTAGAAGTTAAGGTTTTTTCCGATGGTTTTCCACCGCCTTTGGGCATCCAAGAGTGGTCTCCTATGCTAGGGTAAGCCGCTGATGAAGTCTCGTTGCGTTTGGGTTAGCTGTTAGGTGGTCACTTCTACCTGTAGGTCTCTATTGCTCTCTTCCCTTGTGAACCCTACGCTAGTTTTCACGACAAAACAACAAACATGTGCGAAAAGCTCAAGGTGGTGAGCCTACCTCTCATGTTTGGAGCGTGTCGGGTGGTCGTGCGTATCGTAGAAGCTGCTGGAAGTCTCGATCGCTCTAGGTGGCAAGAGCTCTCTCTCAAAGGGCAATAGTAGAAATGAGCTTAAAATGAAGTGAAAAAATCTTATAATGGGGGTCCCTGAACCACTTTCCATGAAATTTGACATGTGCTCCCAACTTCTTGCGAGATGCGGTTTAGACTCAAAAATTTCTTGATTTGGACTCCATTTGCCCAGTTTCCGAGAAATTTGACGTTTCGGTCAAAATCTGGCTAAAACACGCTTTCCGCTCTATTCACATAATTGCACCCCCATTGTACCATAGGTTGTCCTATAGTCACTGATTATCCCCATATTTTTTGTTTTTCATTATGACCGTTTTTCACCTACTTTTTGTATTTTTGAAGTTTTTTCTGCCGATAATTGGTAAAATTAAAAAGAAAATAGCAAATTAAACCCAGAAAATCCCCAAAAATCATAATAAGTCAAAAACATCATCGTAAAACACTATATATACTCACATGCAATTTTTATGGCTGGATTTCTCCGTTTTACCAATATTTTGCGCAAAAAATGACTATTTTTACTTATATACACACACTTAGGGGCTTGATTTGGCGTTTGGCCCCATATACTTGTAGATTCATGCTGTATAAGGGCATATGTACTTGGTTAGTCCAAAAAAATTCTCAATCAAACGACAAACCTTTAAAATAGTCGAAAAAACATGCCCTTTTTTGCTCTTTTTTCCATTGGGTCCGCTTTTGAGAATGCCTCCCCCCCTCGTAGCCGGAGTCCTCCCGGACGACAAGGTGTCGCCTTGGTGTATGTGTCGTGCATGGGTGAAAACCTGTGCTAATGCTCGATCGTGTAATGTGGCCCTATATGATGCATACTCGGTGAATGCATGGAAAAATCAATGTTGTGCAAGAGGAGGGTATAAGCAAGATGCTTATGGGCATTCGTCGTCGAGGTTTCCTGTTTGTTTTTTATTTGGTTGGTGGATTTTCTTTGCAAGTAAAAGTTGTAACTCCATCGCTCTCTGTTTGATCATCTTTCGTGCAAAGGTCGCTTGGTTTGCAGCTACAGTCAATATGGCCATGGTTGTCTCCTTGGGGAGAATTGTCGTGGCGGAATTGGTCGTAGTCCTTGTCTCTTTTGCTTTCCATTTGTAGCTTTGCTTTGGAGGTTTTTGTAGGTTTATTGCTACTTTCGCGGTTGCCATTGTTTTGCTGCTGATTGGCACGCACATAAATCGGTTTGCCGATTTCATATGTAGTGTGTGTTTACCTTCCGATGTTTCTTGTACTGAAGGGAGTTCCTGGTGCTTTGGTTTCGGAATCCAAATGCGAGTCGCATTTAAGTTGTTACTGAGCATTCTCTTTGGGATCCATATGTGTTTTATTCCCTTGGCTTTTGGTTGAACTGTCTGCTTCTGTTGACTTCTTCTTTTGTATTGTGGTTTGTCTGCCATGTCATCTCTATCCTTCCGCACCCATACTTGTTTGTCGCGTGTTGCAAACCTTGATCGTGGCACTGTGGTCTGTGTTGTTTTATTTTTGTATTGAACATGGTTGGCAGTTCCCTGTTTGTTCGCCATGGGTATCGTGTTGTTCTTTAGTGGCACCCATCCTTTTGGCTATTTATCCAGTGTCTATGTTGCTGCCATTTGGTTTTTCCGGGGTTGCTGAGCAAAGGCTACCACCTGTTGTTATTGTGCATGCTGAATTTTGACTGCATCTGCATTCCAATCTATGTGTACATTATACTCTTTTTGCCAAGGTTGTCCCAACAACATGGGGTGTTGTGTGCTTTCATCCTCAACCACATAAAACTTGTGTGGGTAAATATATTGATGTACTTGTACATGCAATATAATCCAGCCCAATGTTTTCAACGAATGTGATGTACTGCTTTCCAGCACTTGTGGAGTAGGATGTAGTTGACCTTTGGGCTTGAGCTGTTTGTATAATCTGTAAGAGATTACTCCAGAATCAAGCAATGCCGTCGATTCAACTTGATTGCTACCCACTTTGACTACAATTATTTGCTCCACTGTGTCTTCATCAAAATTCTTTAGTCGAATAGCATTTATTCGCAACTGTGATCCACATTGTTGTTGTTGTCGTAGAAGCCTTCTTTTTGCAATGCGTTCTTTTGCTTATGCTTGGGCCTCTTCTCGTATCGTCTCTTTCTCCTTCATTCGTTGTTTTTCTTGATGGATTTGTTGAAGCATATCCCGTGTTAGTGGTAAATGATATTTTTTTAATCGAAACCCACTAATCCAATTTGGGATTTCTTCACCTGCTAATGTAGCAAGCTTGACAGCTCCACTTTGTGATAAGTCACTAATCACAAAGGGTCCCATCCTCGCTTTTTAAGTTTTTTGGCATGTTGCTTCAAGGTATAAACAAGTACATAATCACCTGTTTTGAACTCTTTCGTGCGCACATGCTTGTCAAAAAACTCTTTTTGTCTTCTCTTTTTAGCATAGATCGAAGCTACAGCTCTCAAGCGAAGTTCATCTAGCTTTTCAAGATCATCTATTCTTGAAGAGAGCTCGTGCCCTGTCCATTCTAAGCATTTCGCTACTCGTAGAGTTGGAATTAAGAACTCTATGGGTAACATAGTGTTTAGACCAAACACCATGTTGTACGGTGTTGTTCTTATCAATGTTTTGTAAGCTACCCTGTATGCCCATAGTGTTGAGTGTAATTGCTGATCCCATTCTGTCCTTGACTCTGATACAATTTTAGTTAGAACAGTGCATAGTGTTTTATTTGTGGCCTTAGCTTGTCCATTTGCCTGTGGATGATATGGAGCAGATTTCCTATGTATGACCATGAATTCCTCTAGTAGAGATTCAATGACTTCATTAAGACAATGTGTTCCTCGATCACTGACAATTTCTATTGGTAATCCGTATCTTATGAAGACATTCTCATACAAAAATTGTGCAGTGGTTCGTGCGTCTGCTTTTTGTGTTGCTTTGGCTTCCGTCCATTTTGTGAGATAGTCCGTAGCCACAATGATATATTGGGTATGGGTGCGATATGCAAGGGGTTAAATAGGCCCCACAAAATCAATGCCCCATTTTGCAAATGCCCTTGCTCGCATCATTGGCCGTAGTGGCATCTCATCTCTCTTTATTGGCACCTTGGTGCGCTGACATGCATCACAACGCTTTACAAACTCTTCAGCATCCATATGCAATGTAGGCCACCATATTCCTGCGGTTAAGACAATTTTTGCCATCTTATCGCCTAAAAAATGGCCTCCACTTATTCGTCCATGTGCGTGTTCTAGAATCAGCAGGTATTCACTTTCACTTGCACATATTCTAAGTTGATTGTCCTTTCCTCTCTTATAGAGTTGGTTCCCAATTAAATTATAGTGGCGAGCCTCCAACTCTATAGCCCTTTTCCGTGCTTTTGTTATGTTTTCAGGAAATGTCCTTGTGGTTAAGAAATCAATGATATATTGACTCCATGCAGGTGCAATGTTTACCTGAAACAATGTCGCGTGATCCAACTGTCGTTTGGCACTACATATAGTACAATTGTTAACATAAACGTGTGTGTCAGCATACATAGTTGACCAATAAACCCCTAATTGTTTCAGTCTCTGGTGTGTTTTCATTATCGAACAATGAAATGCACAATCCTGGACGTGTGCTTCTTCAAGATAACATTCGAATTCCTCCGGATTTATACATAATCGTAGAATCTGGTCTGATCCTAGATGATACAGTCGTCCTGCAATCAATTGAAAGTTTTTTGTTTGTTGAATTGTTTGTTGGTTGGATCTGTCTTCCATGTTATCAAATCTACATCCGAAGGAAAGAATGCTAACAATTTCTTGAGACCATTTGGGTATCATTTCAATATTGAAAAGATAAGCATCAGGTATGTCATCATCTACTCCTTCAGGAGCTTCCCCGTTTTGCAGCCTTGAAAGATGATCAGCCCGTAGATGAGTTTTACCCTTTTTGACCGCCATTGTGAAGTCAAACTCTAGCAATATAATAAACCAACGTACAATTCTCCCAGTATTGCATGGTTTATTTACCATATACAAAAGAGCTTGATGATTTGTGAAGAACACAAATTTGTTTGCGAGCAAATAATGCCGAAATTTCTTTACAGCATAAATCATTTCTAACCCCTCTCTTTCAGTGGTTGTGTAGTTCTTCTCTGCACTATTTAACTGTCGGCTTGCATAATAAACTGGGAAATCCATTGTTCCGTCTCTAGGTTGAGCCATAATACTCCCAATTGCATATGTAGATGCATCAATGTGAACATGGAATATCTTTTTCCAATCTGGTGCTTTAAGTACAGGTGCTGATACAAGGTTTTCCTTCAACTTTTGGAATGAAGTTTCACACTCCTCAGTCCAGTCGAAACTGACTAACAAACGATACAGAGGTTGTGCAATGACTGCATACATATATATGAATCCGATAATATCTGCAGTGTCCCATGAAGGATTTCACTTGTTTCACATTAGTAGGCCTGAGCAAGTCTACTATGACTTTGATTTTGTCTAGGTCAGTGGTTATGCCATTTCTTGAGACAATATGTCCTAATATGCGGCCTTGCCTAACCATAAAAATGCACTTTTCCAGGTTAAGACAGACTCGATATGTTCTGCATTTCTCAAATACCTTTTGTAAATGCTCAATATGTTTCTCTCGTAGAAGAGAGTGTACACAAAGATCATCCATATATATTTCTAAGAATATTCTAAGGTATTCTTTGAACGCATGAGTCATTAACCTTTGAAAGGTAGCTGGGGCATTGGTTAAGCCAAAAGACATAACTCTATACGCATATATTCCCCATTCTGTGGCAAACGCTGTTTTGTGTTGATCCTCTATTGAAATTTCCAGTTGGTTATACCCCGAAAACCCATCTAGAAAGGAATAAGCCCGTTTCCCGGCCACCCTCTCAAGTACATGTTTTGTGATCGACAAGGGATAATTATCCCTTATAGTGGCTGCATTTACCTTTTTGAGGTTTACACACACTCGCAGCTTTCCGTTCTTTTTGGGGACAACCACAATAGGTGACACCCAATTTGTATGTTCGATTTCATAGATGAATTCAACATCCATCAGCTTGTCAATCTCCTCTTTGATTCATTTAGCAAATGTGTCATTATATGTGTAAGGACTTTGTTTGCTAGGTTTGGCATCTGATTTCAATGGAATTGTATGTTGGCATATCGATGGATCAACTCCTTTGAGGTCTTTGTAGGACCATGCAAACACATCTTTATACTTCTTGAGAAGTTGTGTTAGCAGTTCTTCTTCTTCAGGCTCTAAATTAGTTGTGATATAGACCGGCTGAGGCTTTTCGCCTGGCTCAGCGAGGTCTATCCGTTTTGCATTTTCCGGCCCGTCATAGAATTCTTGGTTTGTTCTTTCCCTGAATCGTGGTGTCATTATGATTTTTCTGTCCTGGATGGTGAATTTGGTACATTCATGTTTCCTTTTTCTGACTCCTCCTTACCATCACTTTCTCCCTCAGTAGTCCATACCTCTCGTAATGACCGTTTTAGTTCTTGGTATTTCTTTTTACGCTCCAATTTGGTCCACTCTGGGTCTTTTGCTTTTTTTTGTTTTGATTGTTGAGATTTTTTTGATTTTGTTTCTGTTTTGGCTTTCCGTACTTGTTTTATTTCCTCTTGCGTCCGTTCCCTTCGAATTTTTGAGAATCTGCCTGATATTTGGTCTTTTAGACAATCCTTTGCTTTGACAAGCATCAGATAGTGAGTTTTACTTTTTATCCTGGGCATCAGGTTTTCTCTCATTTTGTTTTCTGCTCGTTTTTTCCTATAACATTCCTGGCGTCTAGGGTGTTGATGGCAAAATCATAAAACTTGATATTTGCTATTTTCTCCCCACGCTCTCTTGAGTTGTCTGGACACTCGTTATCTGCATCGTCATTTACCTCCAAATGCTCAGAGGAGTTATAAAACTCTTCTTGTTCTGGTGGTACTACGTTTTCATCTCCTACTGGTATACGGATTACCATGTAATAGGGTAGCACATCATAGCCATCCTGATTGCAAATTTTTGTCGTTGGGCTATCTGTAATGGTACAAACATCCAATGTTGCTAGTATGTGTTTCCATTCAAGAGGTTCTAAGGCATCTTCGAGAAAAGGTTTTGGAATATAATCCTTGTCCTCAATAGCTCTTTCTAAAACGCATTCCTCTCTTTTCAAGCTCCCACTATGTGAAGCTCCGGACATCCATAGCTCTTTTTGTTGCTCTAACCATGTTGGGAGGTTGGACCCTGCCAATGTAGCTGAATCAAACTCTTTCACTGGTGTCTGGTTAATATCTTTGTAACTATGGTCTTTCAGGTGTATTTTGGTTGTAGTATCGCCATGTCTGAGGTATATGTGGTCGTAACCCCAATCCTGGACCATCTTTAATTGTCTCATGAATGGTCTTCCCAAGATGATCTCATAATTGTTCTTTTTGTCGAAATCGACTATTGCAAACGTGTGCTCATACTCGATTCCGCATGAGGTGACAATTACTTTTTCTAAGAGTCCATCTGCAAGTTGCAATTTTATTCTGGTAGCTCTCAAAGCCGGTTTTCCCCATTTTTTCCAGATTTCCTTGCTGGCGATAGCGACTTCTGCTCCACCGTCAAGAATAGCTTTGGAAACTACTCCTTGGAATTCTACTGGTAGCGTGGTATTTCCATCTTCTCCCTCGTAATACTCTCCAACCTTGTTTAAAGGTACTGGCCTAGTGTTTAGTTGAGGCTTGTCCGATTCTCTGATCCCATCTTGAAGCTTCGAGGTGGGGTCTTTTACTCCAAATTTTTCTAAGCATTTGCCTACGGTGGTCCACATGTTTGGTCGTAACCTCAGGAGTTCAGCTAATGTGATTGTGCATGCCATAGGAGTGGACAATAACTCAATCAACCCTTGTGAATCCATCACTCTGTTAGAAGAAAGTCTTTGAGATGGGATTGCTCTCACCTCAGACTTAGCTTCATACTCCCGTAGGTAAGAGGGTAAAGTTCAGCGAGTCTGGTTGGCTGTGCCCAAAACTAATTGATCCCTGGTCTCCCCCTTGTGAATGCATATCAAAGTTCATTTGTGATCTTGCCTCAAATTCTTCAATAGGAGGTAAGATCTCATTTTTCTCTTTTCTCGTGCTATTTATGTGGTAACTCACCCTGTTAGCTTCGTTGGCATCACGGATTTGCTTCCACAAATCATTTAGACCGTTACAATCCTTACCCATTTCTACCAATGTTTTAGGTTGAAAACCATCAATTGTCCCATCTGTTGTATTTGGCACTATGATAGGTTCTCCCCTAGACTCAAAGGCAGTTGTGAGTCTCTCCTTTGTGTATATTTGTTTCTCTAAAGTTGGTTTGATAGGGTTTGGAGCTGGTACTTCATGCCAACTTGCAGGTTTACCAAGTGGGTTTTCTATCAAGGACTGAGCTGTTTCAATCATCTTTCGACACATTTCCAACCTCTATTTTTCTATTTCGGCATATGGATAAGTCATCCATCTTTGCTCTTGGGTTTGGTTGTTTTTGAGTCTGGCTTCGTAAGCTTTTAAAAGTGCGTCTAACTGCTCATTTACCTTTTTTTCCAACACTGATCCTCCTGATTCTGCACTTTTGGGTTCTGCTATTTCCTTGGGTACTATGGTTGCCGCAGTGTGTGAGCTTAGGCTAGCTAGAACTTCTAACCGCTCTAATCTATCCTTTGCATGTTTTAACTCCTTGGATAGAGCCGTTTGCTCTCATTCTCTCCTGGCTTTCATACGCGCCTTTCTAGCTTTCCAAGTGCTTCTCTGATTTTTCATTTATGAACTTGGGGCATCGGTTTTTGACTCTTCAATTATGGGTTCATTTGTCATTCTTTGAGCTTGGGCTTGTGTCACTGCCTGACTAGGTATTACTGTCTCGTTTTCTGACCCTCCACTGGAAGGCACTACTTCCAACATGTTCAAGGTAGTTTTTGCTCCTTTGCTCGGGTTTTTAGGGCAATCAGGAATCAAACGAGTAACTAATGATTTCATCATGAGGACAATCTCTTAGCCAATGGTCTCCACCACACTTGTAGCAGGGTCCCTTAGGCTGTTGAGGTGCTCCTTGAGCTCCTCTTTGTTGGTATGCATGTCTTTGCCCGTCCATGCCTCCGTTGGCTATGAACAACAATGTTCGTTCATCCAAGCTATATCTTCCTTCTCTTGCTGCCTGTGCAGCTGTTGGTGGTCTTGCACCTCCTATCATACTCCATGGTTCTGGCGTTGGGGGTTCTTCCGATGGATAATAGACAGGATTTGCAACATATCCATTGGGATCTTCGTAATATGCATGCATAGGTACCAAAGCCTTCTCTAGTTCGATTACGGTTGGTGTGTATCTTATGCTGACTGGTTGTAATCCTTGTAGGGGTGGTTGCTGCCCCAACACTGGTTGTGGTCTTTCTACACCTACAGGTCCTGGTAGGTTGGCTGCTTGATACCTAGGGATCGGTGGAAGTTGAGGAGATGCTACCTGAGCCTGGAGAGCATAAGGTCGTTCTCTCACATATCCCTTGTTATAATAACATTCCTCCGTCCCATGGTTTGTCCATTTTTGTTCAATAGCACACCACTTTGGTTGTTTAGCTTGAAGTTTGGCGTACAGATTGATCTTTTTTAGCACTTCTTCTACAAGCTGCTCCTGGCTTACAGCTACTTCTCCTTTCGGTGTTGTCTTAGCGAACTTGCTTCCACTTTGTTGTGAGGATGAATCGTCATCAAGATCCTTGAATTCACCCTCCTTGTAGACCGCACAATTGTCTACAAGGTAAAGAGCCTCCTTAATTAACTCATTTAACGTTGTGCTCCTCTTCATCTGTAAGTCCTTATGGAGATCTGCATTTCTCAGTCCTTGGATAAATATAAGCATAAGTCTGGACTGAGTTGGCAGTTCTTCCACAGGGCATAACTTAACATATCTTTTTAGTCGTAGGGATGCATTTTGCACAGATTCCCCTTCTTTCTATTTGAATTTGTGGATTTGTGAGACAGTATTATAAGCTATCCCCCTTTGTGAAAATTCCTCAATAAACTCGTCAAACACCTCCTCCATAGACTCAAAGTCTCTACGCTCCACAGAGTCAAACCAAGTAGCTGCATCCTCCTCTAGGGTTAGTCCAAACCCTGCAAATTGGGTAGGGAAGTCTAACAACTCTTCAACTCTAATTACACGCACAAAGGCTGCTACATGATCCCTAAGATCTCTGTTTCCCGTGTATTTCTTGTTTACCCATTTTTGCACTTTAGAAGGTCTAATTCTACGATTAGTCTACAAATCTTATCATTGGATCTCCTCGTCCCAATCTATATACCTCCTCTGGCCTTCGATAGTGGGTAGGTTCCTCTCCCAATTTCTGACGGTTTTTGCAAGAGATGGTTCATCTCATCGAACTCGTTCTATGGGTGGTCTTCCAGGCTCTGTTGACCCTTGAGTTTTTGGCTTACTCTCGCCTTGATACTGTGAATAGAGTGGTGGTTCTTGTAAATCCCTTAGCCCTCGTGCGGCTAGATAATCATCTCGATTTTGGTCTTGTTCTAATGTTGCACTCTGTCGAAGCCATGCATGCAATGATGGCTGGGTTACTGGTTGGTTTTGGTGGTTGAACGTCTGTTGTTGGGTAGAATGTGAGGTCGCATCATACTCTTCTGAAAAGGGATTTGTCGACTTGCTAGGGGTGTGAGCAGTGTTGGGATTAAAGCCCAACTGGCCTCTTATATGGATATGGCCGCCCGCCCGTCTAACTCACTCATCACTAACTCTTTGTATATACTCACTTATACTTTTGTGGATAATAAGGTTTTGGGAGATAACCCTTCAACATAATTCTTTGCGTACTATGTAAGCTCTCTATGCATCTCTTTGTGTGTGTGTGTGTGTGTGTGTGTGTGTGTGTGTGTGTGTGTGTGTGTGTGTGTGTGTGTGTGTGTGTGTGTATGAGAGTCGATCCACGCTCCGCTCCGTGACTCCAATTGGTATCAGAGCTTGGTTCAGTGCGCTTTTGTGTAATCGCGCGCGCGCACACTTTTCAGGCAGATTCTGGATCCGGAGCTCGAAATTTCACACTCGGCATTTCGGGAGCGTTTCTAGTAGGTGTCCTGCAGTATTACCCCCCTTTCGAAGCCGTTTATGCCCTCAAAATTTTGTTCTGAGCACTACAACAGAAGATAGATTTCAGCCCCGCAAAGAAATCCGTCTTGTGTAGATTGGCAAGCAGGAGGTGGTCGGCATCGATATCGACATCGGCATACATCACTCATTCGTCTTCAAAGCATCATCTGTAGACCAGGTACACATATATATCATCAGATATATATATTGCAGTCTGCATTGCTACTTCTTGTGCTTGCCAGGTTCCAGGGGAGGTGTGGCCATACGATGACTTGACACCACTGGCATGTATTGCAGATTGATGTACTGTGATTGTGGGTCTGCTAGTTGTGAGTCACGCTAGCAGACAGACCGCCGCAGTGGTCATAGGACAATGATTGGTCTATTGTAGGATATATGCTAGTTCTGGACAGTTTGCTGAGCCATCTGTGAGGGTCGTGTGTGAGGTTTTCTGAAGCCGAGCACTGGGGGCTGGGTTACCTAGTGTGAGGTGGATTAGGTTGCTGGAGTTCCCCTCTACACGCATCCTCTTCGGCGACTTTTATCCCATAGGATGTATGACTTTTTGTAGACGCTGGATTGCATCTTATGCGTCAGGCCGTTGAGGCATTGTTCAGGGTTCAGTCTTGAGATAGATACAGGTTCTGTGATCGCCCAGACAGGAGACAATGTATGCTTACAGGACAGCATATTACAGAGATTTTCAGATTTGTCACTGGTCATCTATTTATGGTTGTTTTTGAGCTATCGTTTGGTTTCTAGAGCTCGGTTTACAGGGGAGACTCTGTCAAAATTTTTCCAAAATACTGACAGTTCCTGAGGAAAGGTATTCAGCTTGTTGTTTACAGCTTGTTTACTGTGTATAGAGGCTAGTTTATAGGGGAAACTCTGTCGGATTTTTCCCAGAAGTAAATAGTTTGGCAGATATGGCATCTTCTCAAAGTGAGACTCTTTACAACATAAAGAAGCTAGATGGCACAAACTTTCCATTCTGGAAGAAGCAGATTTGGTAGGTTTTGGTGCAGAAAAAAACAAGTGAAGCCACTGAAGCTCAAAGGGGAGAGACTAGAAGGTATGACTGAAGATGAGTGGGAAGAGCTTGACGAGTTAGCTTGTTCCACAATCATGCTGACACTGGCAGAAAATGTTTACTTCAACGTATCAGAAGAGACTATAGCGTATGGCGTATGGCAAAAGCTATGTGGTATGTACGAGAAACAAAGTGCTGCTTCTCAGATTTACTGGCTCAAGAAATTGGTGGATTTGAAGATGAAGGAAGGGACAGCTATGTCAAATCATCTCAATGAATTTCACACAATTTTCAGCCAGTTAACAGCACAGGAGATATTCTTTCCAGATTCAGTGAAGGCTATGTTTCTCTTAATCACTTTGCCAGACAGTTGGGATACTTTTCGTACAACGTTAAGTAATTCTATCGCGCCAGAAGGTCTTACAAGTGCCAATGTAAAAGGCAGCTTGCTCACAGAGGAAGTGAATAGGAAGAACATTGACAAAGGCAAAGGCAATAGTGCTTTGGTCGTTCGAGGGAGACAACAGTCTAAAGAGAAGAAGGGTAAGAAGGCACAAAACTGAAGTAAGTCTCGTGACTCGAAGTCAAAGGATGACATAGAATGCTACCATTGTGGCAAGAAGGGTCACATGAAGAGAGACTGTACGAAGTGGAAACAAGAAAAAGGCAAAACAAAGAGTTCTGAGCAAGATGAAAAGAAGAGTTCAGTGAAGATTGAAGAGGTGAATGTCACAGGATCTGGTTCAGACAGTGATTATGGTATAGCAGCTGGTGACATCTTCCTCACAAGCAATCTTGATTCTGTTTTCTTGACTGTAGAGGATGGACATGCTATGAGTGATTGGATTATCAACTCAGGGGCATCTTTACATGTTTCTCCGCACAAAGAGTGGTTTACATCATATGTGACTACTAAAGATTATGTCAGACTTGGCAATGAGCAGGTTTGTGACATACTTGGAGTGGGAGATGTGCAGTTGAAGTTTCAGAATGGATCTTCTTTATGGCTCAAGAATGTCAGACATGTTCCAGCAATTTGAAAGAGCTTGATCAGTACAGGGAAGTTAGATGATGCGGGTTATGTGACAGCCTTTGGGAATAACGCTTGGAAGATCTCCAAAGGTTTGATGACTGTAGCACATGGCAGCAAGTCAGGAACTCTGTACACTTTACACGTTTCAGAGGTTAAAAACCATGTAATTAATGTGATTGAGCAGCCAAGTGTGTCACTGTGGCATCATAGGCTGGGACATATGTCAAAAAGAGGAATGGAAATACTTTTTTATTATGGTTATTTGCCTGGTTTTTCATTTCAAGATTTCGACTTTTGTGAGCATTGTGTTTATGGTAAGCAAACACAGGAACCGCACAGATCAAAGAGGAATCGTAGGGACGAACGGTTAGCTCTTGTGCACAGTGATCTATGCGGACCAATGCCTAGTTTGTCACTAGGGGGAGCAGCGTACTTTTGTACATTCATAGATGACTATTCTCGCAAAGTATGGGTTTACTTCGTGAAGCACAAGGATGAGGTGCTCAAGGTCTTTAAGACATTCTTGTAGCTTGTGGAGAATCAAAGTGGTCAGAAGCTAAAGTGCTTGAGAACTGACAATGGTGGAGAGTACGTTTCCAAAGCTTTTCAAGACTTTTGTGAAGCAAAAGGGATAAAGCAGGAACTTACTGCACCATACAATCCTTCACAAAATGGAGTTGCAGAACGTATGAATAGGACCATACAAGAGAAGGTCAGAAGCATGTTGTCAAATGCTGAGTTGCCTAATGGATTTTGGGCAGAAGCAGTGGCTGCAGTCCATTTGATCAACAGGTCTCCTAGTAGGGTTTTGGATAAGAGTGCAGTGGTCGAAATGCTATGGACAGGCAAGGCACCTTCGTATAAGCATCTCAGAGTCTTTGGTTGTGAAGCTTATAGACATATTCCTAAGGAGTTCAGGAATAAGTTAGAACCAAAGAGCAAGAAGTGTATATTTCTTGGCTATGGAGAATCGGGCGAGATGGGTTACCGGCTTTGGGATCCTGAGTCCAGAAAACTTATTTGTAGCAATGATGTGCATTTCAATGAATCCAAGTTTCACGCTAAGCTAGAGAAGACAGAGGAGATCAGAAGAGTTGTCTTCAGGGAAGATGGACCTAGTGCTAGCACATCAAAACAGCATGGTCAGGCTCAGGAACAACCTATAGTGGCTAGAGAGGCAGAGTAAGTTGTGGTGAGACGTTCTGAGCATGTCTCCAAACCACCTGATTGTTATGTGCCATCTCTAAATTATGTCATGCTCACAGATTGCGGAGAACCATCTTGTTACAAGGAAGCATTACAAGTGGTTGACTCAAAGAAATGGCAATTGGCCATGCAATCAGAGATGACAACTCTGCAAAAAAACCAGACATGGAAGCTGGTTAAATTACCACAGGGCAAAAAGGCTCTACCTTGTAAATGGGTTTACAGGTATAAGATCACCGCTCATGATCATCAGCCAAAGTACAAAGCAAGGCTTGTTGCCGAGGGCTTTAAGCAAGAACAAGGCATTGACTTTGATGAAGTCTTCTCTCCAGTGGTTAAGATCACTACATTGAGATGCTTTCTTGCATTGGTTGCTATATTGGATTTGGTGTTGCACCAAATGGATGTCAAGACAACGTTCTTGCATGGTGATTTAGATGTGGAAATTTACATGCAGCAGCCAGAAGGGTTTGTTGAGAAAGGCAAGGAAGATTTGGTATGCCAATTGTTAAAAAGTGTTTATGGCTTAAAAAAATCATCGAGGGCATGGTACCATAAGTTCCACCAGTTTATGCTTTCTCAAGGCTACAAACGTAGTGAGTTCGATCACTGTCTATATACAAAAAAGGCTAAGGATGGCAGTTGGCTGATCCTTATTTTGTATGTGGATGACATGTTGATTGCTGGCAAACACTTGGAAGAAATTTCAGCTTTGAAGTCAAAGATGGAAAAATCGTTTGACATGAAAGACATGGGTGAGGCAAGTCATATACTTGGTATGCGCATTGAGAGAGACAGATCAAAGAAGTTGATTTGGTTATCTCAAACAGAGTACATTGACAAGGTTTTGCAACGTTTCAATATGGAGAAGGGAAAGGCATTGAGTGTTCCATTGCCACCATATGTGAAACTTAGCAAACAAGATTGTCTTGTGTCTGAGGAAGAAAAGGCTGAAATGGATAAGATTCCATATGCGTCTATGGTGGGTAGTTTGATGTATGCAATGATCGCTACATGTCCGGATATTGCATTTGTAGTGGGAGTGGTTAGCAGATATATGTCAAATCCCTGTAAGAAACATTGGGAGGCAGTGAAAGGTATCATGAGATACTTAAAACATACAAAGAGTATGCGCATATGCTATGGTAGTCAGGATTTGAGTGTCAGAGGATACACTGACTCAGATTATGTAGGAGACTTGGATAAGAGGAGATCTACATAAGGCTATGTCTTTACATTGGCTGGAGGTGCCATATCATGGCGATCTCGATTACAAGATTGTGTTACACAGTCTACTACAGAAGCTGAGTATGTTGCAGCAAATGAGGCATGCAAAGAAGCTATTTGGCTTGGTAGATTGGTAGCAGACTTGGGAATCAAAGTAGATATGCCAGAGCTATACTGTGATGGTCAAAGTGCTATACAATTGGCAAAGAATCCAGTGTTCCATTCGAAGACTAAGCATATTGATGTGAAATATCACTTCATTAGGGAAGTACTTGAAGACAAGCAGATGCAACTGCTGAAGATCCACACCAAGGAAAATCCTGCTGATCTACTCACAAAGGGACTCCCAGGAGAGGGCTTTGTGCATTGTCGTGAGTTATTGGGCATTGGATAGATGGCAGCCATGTAAATCTTTGTACATTTATGTTCATAGATTTACAGTTACTTAAAGTGCCACATTGGACTTTAAGTGGGAGGTTGTTGGGATTAAAGCCCAAGTGGCCTCTTATACGGATATGGCCGCCCGCCCGCCTAACTCACTCATCACTAACTCTTTGTATATACTCACTTATACTTTTGTGGATAATAAAGTTTTGGGAGATAACCCTTCAACATAATTCTTTGCGTACTGTGTACTGTGTAAGCTCTTTGTGCATCTCTTTGTGTGTGTGTGTGAGAGTCGATTCACGCTCCGCTCCGCGACTTCAAGCAGGTCTTTCTTAATACAAATACACTTGCGTCCTTGATAGTCAGAATAAACTAGGGCTCCCCTCGAGTTTGTTCCTTCTAAGAAGATTATAGTGAACTTGGAATCGTTCAAAGGATTTAGGGAGGTGCTTCCTCCTAGAATTGGTCCTTCATTGGAGGAACCCCTTGGTTGTTGACTACCCATCATGAAGAAGGACTTATCGGATGAAGTGTCAGTATCACTACCCTCCTCAATAATCGGTGCTAGTGGATCTAGCCTTGCCTGAGTTACACTCTCTTTGGTGGACACTAAGCTACCCTGATCACCTGCTACCTTTTGGTCTCTAAGAATGTGTCTTCCTGATCTTAAATTCATCAAACTTAGCAATGAAATTTAGCACAAATCCAACCACTCACCTGGTAAAGGATCAATTTCCACACAACTTCTTGCTTTCCGCTGAATATACCTGTACACAAGCGTTTAATTTCAGCAAGAATCAAAGCATTTAACCGCCAGAGGTGGTCTTAGTAATGATTGGTATAACTTGAGGGTTAACCTCAACCAATACTGTATTTTATACACTTCTGATGTTTTGGATTAGGTCTGCTAATATGGAACTGTACTTTTCTCGGATGTTGGTCAATTTACGTGGAAAGTCTTAATTCCGTCTTTGCTCCGTCAATAGGTCAAACAAGGTCCAAATTCACTTTTGAAAGAAGTTTTGGACTCTTAAGTCAACTGGAACATCACCCAATCTCCTCAGTCAATTTTTCACTTTACTAAGCCCAAGTAGACATTCTACGCGTAGGATGTCTCCTGCTCTGTTTTGCCTGGTTTTTGCACTATAGATTCCCCTTGATGTGCTGAGTCCACAGCTATTTTTAGTTTTTGATTTGGTCACCTACAAGCTGGTCAATGGATCAGAAATCTGTTCCAGCAGCCTGATGTTGGTCTGACTAGTCAAATCAACTTCAATTTGGACCAAAATTGACTAGGAGGCTTGCCTCAGGCTATACAACACCCTGCTATGCCCACATTCAGCTTCTGGCTTCAATTTCATGCATTAGACATTCTACGCATAGCATGTCTAATTGCCCAAAAGAGCTTCAAATGCAAAGCACAAACTCCTATTAAGATCCTCATCACTTTGGTATGCTCAAAGCTAGGTTTGGAGTTTCAAATCACACAGAACACATCCTACGTGTAGGATGTCTGTTTGGCCTGTTTGAACCCAAACTTGAGCCACAGCTTCCCCTTGATGTCAGCAACCCAGTGTTATGCTTAAATCTTAGTTTGGATTTCAAAAGACCCCAATTTTAGCTGTCCTAGCCTTTTTCAGTCAAAAATGCTAAAATCTGTATAAAACCCAATTTTCTCACCCAATTTAGATGAAACCTTCCTCAAGCACTCAATAAATCATGCAGATCATGGTCATGCAGCCATCCTATGGTTTGGGTCTTAAACTAATGCCTTGGCACAATTTGGGTAGGATGTCTGGAAATTTTTGTCTATCTGGTCTTATCCTGTCAAGATATGGTCAAATTTCCACTTTCCAGGTGAAAATAGGGTAAAACCTACCTTCTGAACTCATTGGTCAACTTGAAATTTCAAAATTTCCACCAGATCACACTGCAGACATTCTACGCGTAGGATGTCTCGTGGCTTACAATTTAAATTTTTTCTGACAGAAATGCTCCTGATGCTCTCCAACTCTCTCAGAACCACTCACAACAACTTTTGAACTTCACTTCAGCTTTCTAACATTGTTTTGCGTCTTTTACAACCTTGTGATGAACCTAACAGCAAGTATAACATGCATGAAGTGCTCTAGATCATAAATCATGATGTCCTACTTACCCTACTCCTACTCATCATGTGAAATGGTGATAATGGTGTTTTGGCTGCTTCCTAGCCTCTGCGGACTCTCAAGCTCTCCTTTCACCGCTTCTACCACTCCAACTCCTACTTATCAACTCAACTAAGGCCTAAAAACTATCTAAGTCTACCTAAGTCGAAGGATCTAGGCCAGACACACTCTCCCTAGACTCCCTCTAAGACCTAGAGAGTCCTCCACCCTCTGATCCTATCTAAATGTAATACGATTCTCTGGCAAGCCAGAGAATCCCTATCCTCAAGGACTAATCTCGGTCACCTACCTAGGGTTTTCGTCCCCGACAGCGGTGCCAATGTTGGTGGATACGCTGCGATGGACGTCAGCACAGCAAGAACTCACCTAACAAGATTTGTCAGCTAAGGGCGAAGCTCGACGTGCAAGCACGTGGAAGCAAGCATAGGGTGTCAATCTACACTCAGTCGACTCTCGATTAATTCCTACAGAGGTCTCTACCCAATGTCTAAGCTACAACCTTCAGGAGTGCATAAGAGAGTGTCGACTTCTTTCAAACCCCGCCATCCGCATGCATGATGACCATGTGGTGGATTTACAACTCTCCATTGCAAACAAAATCTATCAACCAACCATGGCAAGATTTATTGTTAGTGAATGGATTCCTGGGGAGGATCATAAGCAATTTTTTGATCGTGGTCACACTTCGAGAGATCTTGCAATGTCCTATGGTTTGGATGAGGGAGCTTTGTCAAATCCCCGCACTTAGTCACATGGTCAAGTAGATTGGAGGCACGGATGCGGTGGATGAACGAGAACGATATCCCAATTGAGAAGGCACCAAAGGTGGAGTGCGTTCTTGTTGATTTTCAACCCCATGAGACAACGGAGTTTCTATTGATTTTGGGAATGATCAATAGGTATGTCCAACTGTTTTTTTGCGAATGTAAATGCATCTTATTTTTTGACAATATAAATTACAATCGAGTGTTAAACAGGGCCATAAGGGTTTTAGTGCCTCACACAACTGCTCATGATATATTCATGATGAGAAAGCTAGGGTTGGCAGACCCTACTTCACTTCTGCAGAAGTTTTCGGAAAGAGCGCTGTGGCAGCAGAAAGGGCTTTGAATTTTAGGAGTCCAAACAAATCAAAGTGGCTAAAATTGCCAATGGTTGTCCTTGCACAACTGATTTGGAAGGTATGCTTGAAACCAATGCTAAATGAGAATATGTTTTGATTGCAAAATCTTATTATGTGTATTTTGATTGTGTCCTTGGCAAATGATAGGAAGAGTTCGATGCTATGTATAGTAGTAAAACGGAAGGGCTGCCATCAAAAGGGAGTTTTGACTATGAGTTGGCACCTAACGCATACGAGGAAAGCTTCAATCTAGCACTATCTAAAACAGAGAAATATTTCACGTGCAAAGGGCTTGAGATAGCAACCATTGCAAATCCAGAGAATGGCAACGATTTTGTCTAATAATGTATATCATTTACAGGTTGGGGCAAGAAGACCACCAAAATGATACCCTCAAGAATGGCAGAGGTTGCGCATGCACGCATTAGCCCGAAAGAGTAAGTAAATTTCATTTAAATCATTCGCATGCACACATTAGCCCGAAAGAGTAAGTAAATTTCATTTAAATCATTCGATATCTTTCTCTTTTGATTATGTAGCAATGAAAAATAAGTCTCGCTTTTCCTTTGCTAGGAAGTGCCGCTTGATTGATTTGCTCCAAGGTGGTGATGCATCCTTGAAGGAGAATGACATAGGGTTGACAGAGAAGGCTTGGATCCGGTGGCTTCGATATCACGTGTATTGGTGGCAATTGGAAAGGTTATATTTAGTGATTATGCGCACAAGCTAGCAATTTGTTGATAATCTAACTTGTGACCTATTATTTGTTGCAGGAGAGTGCTTGAGATGGCCGAGAAAATGGAGGGCGAGAATCATCATGTTGCTATCCAACACGAGAAGGCTGAAGAGAGGCATGGTTGCACACTTTTCCACACATTATAGACATACAGACGGAATCACTTTGACAAAGCCTTCAAGAAGTGAAGTGCACGGATCAAGTCCACACAAGATCCCGAAGAGCAACCCCACTTTGCTTGCACGGCACGACGTTTGTTGTACATGTTTGACATCTTTGATTGACAAATTAAGAATACAGTATGATACACTAATCTTGTTCTCGGTGGCTCAAAACATTGGGGGTTGTCTTGTAGATGGTGGAGAGATGCTCTTTTCTTTCCAATTCACGAGCACCCCATTGATGCGTGGTGCATGTCGGAGAGAGAGGAGACGGGCTTATATCCTGACACGTGGATAGACGACTTGTGACCACTGAGGGAGTGTGGCTCAAGTGTCCTTGGTGGCTGGATTACCCGGACAAGGAGTACCCAAAGAGGAAGCGCTATATATAGGTATCATACTATGTAGTTTTTACCTTTGCCATGCAGCATTACAACATGGGCACAATAACTGTTCTTTTTTTAATTAATAGCGGAGCATACTGCTTCACGGAAGAAAGCCGTTGTGATAGAGGATGCACTATCTCCAAACACAACAAAGAAACCAGACAAAAAGAAACAGGCCTCAAAGAAAGACCCACCCGCAAGCACCATTCATTGACCGGCAACGTGGGAAGAGAAAGAAGAGAGTTGTTGCTTCGCGTGATAGTGAGAGCAAGCATGTGGTTCAAGAGTATTTTGTAGAGGTCAGCGATAGTGCTCATAGCCTTGGTGCTATGAGCCACAATGTACCGACACTTTCCTTCACTCCAAGACCAGCAGGGGGCATTCAGGAGCCCCCTCCATGTTCACCATCACATGGTAGGGCTGCAGAGGACCTATCAGACATGGCCAGAGTGGTGGGAGAAAACCCTCCAGGTATGTGAAACTGGTTAATGTTGTGTTGTTCTATTTAGCATTGCTTGAAAGATATATTTGATCTCATGTTGAGCATACAGATATGCATGTAGAGCCACGCCACCTTGCAATGCATGCTAGTGTCAAGTGCTTGGAAAAAGCTATTCCAGATGTGTTGTGTAATGACAAGTAAGCCATGCTAATTTACATTCAAAGTTATGTCCACAATTTTAGTGCTAACAAAGATTGCATGCAATTCTATGCAGTCACTACGTAGTTTCTTGTGCTCTCTAGAAGGAACAAGGAAAATGAACCCCAGCTTGAGATTGGGTGGCATACGTTTGATGTACATGGCCTTTCCCTTACACACTAGGTCACATGCAGCTAGCATGGGTGCAGTTCCTTTATGGAACCAATGGGATAGTGAGCATGTCGATGTTGCATTCCTTCTGGCAACCGAGTGTCTTTTGGTTGATGGCATGGTTGTGGCGACATGTCATGCAGAACATCTATCCATTGTCACTTTGAAGGCAGAGGGAACTCATTTCCAATTGTTGAGGATATTGTACATACGGCTGTCAGAGTCTAGTTGCACGACTGTTCAGGACTATGTAGAGGGGGCATGTTATTTTTTGTTTTGATATTGAATAGTAACTTCGATATTCGCATTTGAAAATATCAACGTTTTACTGTTATTCGTAGGTTGGTACTTTGTTGCTAGTCATTTTTTCACCCCCTAGAACCGGTGGGTGTTAGCTTCTGAGGTATGATCGAGCGGATGGAGAGATTGCAGCAAATATACGTGGCTTCTCTGCACATGACGACATGTTGTGGGAGAGGCTACTAGGTACAGATTCCACACAGTGGACGCTTGATCGTATGGGCAGGCCTTATCGTAGAGGTGTTGAGAGGAGTCCAACGTTTGCCACGTGCTAGAAACTTTTTGGAAGTTTTTTCTTCATGTTCCTATAAGATTATAGGTATAACAAGTCTAAGTATTTTTGTTGTTCTGTAGATGGCTACTAGGTACCTTCACAAACATGGGAGATGCTTTGTTGGATTGTTTTGTAGGAGTGGGGACATTGGCAGCACAACGTTTACTACTACGCAGGCATTGCATCAGTTGTGAGAAGGATTGGTCAGTTTTCAATGCTTGTCTAGAGCTACCTTAGCGTCTACCTTCTGATTTAGGCTCAACATTGATGTTTCATAGGAGTGATAGAGCTCAGGTAACTGAGCATCCGAAGCAAGTGACAGAGCAGCTTCATCCGGTGGAGCCACCTTTCTCGACACCACTTAGCAGTCAGGGCGGGGCAGTAGCAACTCCATATATTACTTCTGCGGCCCGAGTTTTGGCACGGCGTGCAACTAGACCATCTCCCAGTGCATTCATTGCCTCCACATATGAGGCCCCGCTCGGAGTTGATCCATTGCCTCTTTCACTACCTACAGCCCCCCCCCCCCCCCCCAACATATGGTTCGTACCCTCTGCCATTTGGAGGAGTTCCCCCACCACTTGGTGCACTGCCCCCATTGGCACGACCTTTGCTTCCTCCAAGAGCATATGGTCCCCCCACCTCCCTTCTTTCATCCACCTCACCCATGATGTATCCCCCCCCATATGTATTTACTTTTGATGCAATGGTGGCATAGATTTGGGGTTTGCTATATGAAACAGACCATAATTGTGTGTAAGGAACTTCTGTTTGTCTTATCAATAGTGTATTGAATGCATCCATGGTGGTTTTAGTTTGAATGTAAATTGACCGTGAACCGACAATCAAATTTTAGTTGGAGAGAGAGAGAGAGAGAGAGAGAGAGAGAGAGAGAGAGAGAGAGAGAGGTAGATGGGTAGATTATCCCTTCTTTTGGGAATCCGCTCGCACGATTCTTAAAAAGAGCTCGCCAAAAATGGCTTGCCCAAAAATTGCTCCCCTCCTTAAGCTTCACCATGAGCTTTCTTGTAAGAGCCATCAAAAAACAATAAATAGGCATTGTCTATGCCAAGAGCTTCTATGTGCTACTTCTTCACGACATCCTCCTTGATAAGAAGAGGGATTTCCTTATAGGTAAGCAAATTAGAAAGTGTAGCCCTTGAACTCTTCTCAACAAGAAAAGAATTGGAATTTATGTAGCTCCACAATCCACTTCATGAGTCTCTTTGACAAAGTAGGGCTACTCACAATTGAGGTAGAAGAGTGTAGCTAGTGAGAAATTTGAAAGGTTTGGGAAGAAGGTAGTGCCTAAACCTTCTATATGCATAATTTACACTCACCATAATGAGCTCCACTTTTGTATAACCTCTTTCCTCTAGTTTCACACTACTAGCACAATATATAGGCTTCATGTAGTGGGAGTTGTTACCTCATTGAAGAAGCATAGCCCCAATAACATCCTCACCTATTGATGGATTCACGTAAAACTCCTTATCCCAATTAGGGACTTTTATAGCAGAAGAAAAAATGCAAAAAGTTTACAAAAATGACACCATATATAATAAGCACGCTTAGTATCTCTTATGCCAGAATGAGCCCAACTTTGCAAAATTTTGTTATCATGAGCTTCATTATGTTGTTGCATGCCTTCATTATGCTCTTCATTATATTTTTACATGCCTACACATAATCTTGGGGCAATTTGGCCATCCCAAGATTTTCACCAACACTTGATTATTTTCAGAAGGTTTCGCGTCAAAAAATGACTTAGACCTACCATTCATGCATCCAAACTCCTCAAAAGCCAAATCCTACATATTTTCAATGCCTATTATAACCTGTGTGCACTATTAAAGTTCAAAATTGGAGCTAGAATCATGCCCTACATAATAAGCATGCTTATTATCTCAGATATATATTTTTTTGCTGGATTGAATTTTTGGTGATTGCATTTTATTTTTATGGGTTGTAGTAGTAATTTTTTGGCTTCAAAATTGAATTTGTCTCATCTCAACTCAAACCGGGGCACCATAAGGAATTTTTTATTTTGAAATATACATAATGACAAAATTTGGTGTGTTGACTCCAAAATCAATGCAAAGTTCACTGGCAACACCAAAGGAAAAGACAATGAAGCAAACGCTTTAGAAACTACCAGCATACCAACTTGAAGATGAGTTAACCCATGAAGCTAAGAAGATTTTTTACTGGAAAATCATTGCTAGAAAGGCATCATGTGGCCATATTCTAAACAATCTATTCAAAAGTGCAAATAACCAAGCAATGGAGCTGCAAATGCTACCCAAAGAGATCTATGATGTGGCCATATTCTACGATCTATTCAAAAGTGTAGATAACCAAACAATGGAGCTGCAAATGCTACCCAAAGAGATCTCTTCCACCAATACTTCCATTTCACTTCAAAGAGACCACCTTGCTACACATGTTGAACCATGTAGTAGCTTCATCAATTAATATGGATCTAAAGACAAAACTACCTCAGCCGATATATCATGCCACACGTGGTGGTGTGAACACCTTGAAGAGCACAAAGAAATCCAATGGCATTAGTTATTTTGGAGCCCCAAAAGTGCTAACTAGTATTGCTTATCATGCAGAGGGTATGGCAGATAACTTGCCACCCAAATGCATGGCTCATAGCTCGCATAAAAAATGAAGAGCACAAAGAAGAAGAAGAAGAGGACTTAGAAAGATTCAATACACAAACATGTTGACATGTGTGATTGAGACTTCTAAACTAGAGGAATTTCATGTCCTTTGGAGGTGATGAACAACAAGTTGCACACCCTTTTTTTGCTAAGGGATGAAATGAACAAGAAATCTCTAGAGCTCATAGATCTATCCAAGAAATCTTGGAATCATTGAAAACACAACATAGCTTAGGTATACAACACCCACAAAACTCAAGACCATCATGAAGCAAAGCACAATCCTAGATGATCTTAAGAAAATTTGTCAATTTCTAATCAAACTCAAGGTCGCACATAATAGGTCTTGCATTCAAAAGTGCAAAAGCCTTTACAACTCTCTAGACTTGGAATCATAATTTGTGTTGGATGAACTCAACATGCATAGAGATTTCTCTCTCTAAACTTGGAAGTGCAATTTGTGTTGCATGAATTTATGCAAAAAGGTTTCTCTTTGAAATCCACCACAAATTACAAAATTACATGCTTGATTTGTCAAGGACGATGGAGATTATAGTGATCTCTCCATCTTATTTGATGAGAGGATGATGAAGTGGAAGTGCCATGCTTTTGGAACTTGTAATGCAAAGCCAAAACTGAATTTTTCTAAACCACTATCAATCTACACATGTTTGGGCTCTCCCTCCATGATATATCATGTGTCAAATAGTGAGAACCACATACCAAAATTGTCAATCCATGGGACATAGCTGACCTGACTAGTGCATGGAGCACAAGAAGTGCCAATATCTTGGAAAATTTAAACACAACTTACTACTCAATGTTGGATCTCAAGTGTTCATTAGACACTAAAGCTATTCTTCCAACTACAAGCTCAAATGCGTGTTTCGCCGAGCTACAATACACAAAATAGAACCAAACTTGATTTTTGAGGAGGAAGACCAAATATAACACTTGTATGGTCTTAAATCCCCAAATCAATGCATGAATAAGTAAAACAATTATTAATAGTAGCCTATTTTGGCAAATCACTTTCAACATCTATTGTAGTATAAAGCTTTTTCTAAGGGAACTCTATCCTCTCTTATGGTCATAAATTGAAACAAATGCATACAATGGGCTAATGTAGCAAGAGGATTTGCAAATCTTCAAGTTCTGATAGCACTTTGTATGAGGGGGATACAAATACGAGAAGCAAGAAGATAAACCAAAATATTGAGAACGATTGTACACTTGATTTCATCATCCAAAAAACTTGTCAATAACTTACAAAAATTGGCTTCTATACCTTAGCCAGCAGTCAAAATGGGTTTTGAACTAGAAAGTACTCGTGTATGGAAATTTAAGTGCCAAGAGTGAATTAATTACAATCTACACGAGTGTTGCCCCATCATGCTCAATTCATTCTCAGATGCATCTACAAAACTAACAATTTACCTAAGTTGTTGCATAAAAATTGCAAGGAGAGTCTAACATAGAATCCAAAGAGGACTTCTCGGGAGGGTTCCTTTGAAAAGTCATAACACAACCCTTATGCACCTTCCAAGAAGTAATTCCAAGGGGCATCTGTATATTCTACATTGTTAAATGTCTCTATGCATGTGAGAAGCATATGACCAGATCTTTTGCATCATCACACATGATAGGTCTAAAGCTCCTTGCATCATATTTGCATAAAATTCAAGCTCTCTTGCTTAGGCTTGGTAGCAATGGGTAATTGAGCCATGTATGCTTCTTCTTTTGCATGAATAAGAAAGTGTTCCAATATCTATAGCATGGTACGGGACAAAATGTGGGACCCTCACTAATATCTTTATGAACTCCTGCGAAGTGAATTTACCACCTTGGATGCTTTTGAATCAATTCGTCTTGTGTTTGTGCTCTTCAACGACTGCCATTTTTATGATGTCTTCAAAATGTAACACTTCATGTCAAAGTAGAGGGTATAACAAGTCTTGTCTATGCCCTTTTTATCTATTGTGGCTTGAGCATGATGCTATTTATGCTATGCATAATAATTTTCCCCACTCTAGGGTCTCTAAAAATACTTCATCTTGCTCTGCAGCTACTACCTTGGCCAGGTTCTCTTTACCTTGGCCTATATATCTTTTCATTTTTTGAAGACTCTTAAGTCTCTATCCCCCTTGTGTCCCACTCTCCTAAATTGATATCTTCCATAGAAAAGTTTTGTCTAGGAGCTCACTGTTAAAGCCAAAATTAACTTGTTTCTTATTGTCAATCAATTGTCACTAATGTAATGTAAAACGATTCAAAAAAACTCTTCAGATCAAGGAACGGGTTTAATCCTGAATGGATGTAACATTTTGGACATGGAATGAAGGAGAAGGTGAGGATTGAGACCCCGTGCTATGATTATTCTCTGTTTTCTCTATGTTTACTATTTTTAGTCTGCTTACATTGGCTTGTTCTTTTCCTAGTTCCTGTACCTATACTAAAAATGGTATGTTAGTATGTTTCATGCATGAGATGGTTGTGAAAGATGTCTGCACACCTTTTGGAAATTGCTAGAAGCCCCATAAATACTTGTTGATCTTGGTGATTGTGGAGCACATTCAAAAGGGCCAATCGGGCAATGGGACTAATTGGGGTTGATGGAGGTGGAACTTGATGAGTTCCTGAGGGAATTCTCTAATTGGGTTATAGAAGATGAAGAAATAGAAGAGTACAATAGATTTTTTTTGGAGACATAGTTTGACTCATTACCAGATGACTTGAGACTTAATATAGCTTTGAGGATTCATATGTACATGGTCAGTCAGGTACCTTTGAGGTTTGCAATGCTCTTCAGTACCTATCTTTCTATTGCATAAGGCAGGTTGTTGAATATTTGAGATCCCCAAGAAGAAGACGCACATTCAAAAGGGCCAATTGGGCAATGCGACTAATTGGGACTGATGGCGGTGGAACTTGATGAGTTCCTGAGGGAATTCTCTAATTGGATTATAGAAAAGGAAGAAATAGAAGAGTACAATAGAATCTTTTTGGAGACATGTTTTGACTCATTGCTAGATGACTTGAGACTTAATATAGCTTTGAGGATTCATTTGTACATGGTCAATCCGGTACCTTTGGGGTTTACAATGCTCCTGAGTATTTGTCTTTTTATTGCATAAGGCAAGTTGTTGAATATTTGAGATCCCAAAGAAGAAGAAGAAAAAGCACTTTCAAAAGGGCCAATTGGGAAATGGGACTAATTGGGGCTGATGGCAGTGGAACCGGATGAGTTCCCGAGGGAATTCTCTAATTGGGTAATAGAAGAGGAAGAAATAGAAGAGTACAATAGAGTCTTTTTGGAGACATATTTTGACTCACTACCAGATGACTTGAGACTTAATATAGCTTTGAGGATTCATTAGTACAGGGTGTGTTTGCAATGCTCTTGAGTAGCTGCCTTTCTATTGCAGAAGACATGTTATTAAATATTTGAGATCCCAAAGAAGAAGAAGAAGAAGAAATGATGAGTGTTCAAGGGACTAGCCACCAATTTTCCCTTATGGCACCACCTTCTGGCACTAGATTTCAAAAGAGAAGATGGGATGCTTGGCTTGAAGCTCAAAATTAGAGATTAGGTGGGTATTTAGGGGATGTTATTCCTGAAGTAGTAGTGATTACATGTTTGCCACCAATTTTTGGAGGGATGAGGATGAAGATTCAGGTACTGATTCAGGTGAAGAGTCAGACACTGATGAAGATGAAGAAGATACATGGAGTGCAACGAAGAAAAAGAGGTTAAAAGAAAGATGCTAAGCCAAAGAAGCTAAACAAGAAAGGAAGGAAGAAAAATGGTAAATTAGATTTTGAAGATACCTTCAACATTAACAAATTGATTCTAGAGAAGCTAAAGGACGTTCAACCATCACCATGTGCAAATCCCTCCAAACCACAAAGACATGGGCATGATTATGATAATTGCCATTATAACCCTAACTTTAGGGGAAGGAAACCAACATATATTCTTGCAAAGATGGAATCATGGACAAATGTGGTAGCACCAAAACACTTCAGGACCATATTTTAGAACACAAGCCCACCAAGGACATTTTAGCAAGGAATTGACAGAATGTGCAGAGGTACCAACAACAAAACAACCCATTACAACCTTGCACTTTGTTTGGAACTTTGGGACACAAACAGGGACCTGCATGTGAACTGGGGTGCAAGCATAGAAATGAGAGGGGCAGTCTAATTGTAAACCATACACCTAAAAATGCAGGAGCTAGTTCCTCCATTGACAAAATAATGAAGGCACCTGCCCAAGTCTTGGAGGAGATTTCTCTTGAAATTGAAGATCATAAAAGTCAGGCATAAGGGGAGAGTTGGAACCAGCACCCTGAAATGGTCCCAATGGAATTCAAAAGCAGGAGGTGACACCACACTTTGTTTTCAATGTGATTGTCGTTCATGTATCAAGATTGAGGAAGTTTTGGAGAAACCTCTAGAGGTGGAAATCCTAGCAATTACAAGGTCAAAAGGTAAATTGAAGGGAAAACATGAAGAGCAAGGGAATAGTTCTGAAGGACGCATTGATTGGGAAGCCTAGGATAAGGTCAAAATGGGGGTTACTGACTCGGGGGGTCCACCTCTATGTAAACCATCTATGCAATGTGCGTTCAAAGGCTATTTAAAAAACCCCTTATCTGTGAATCTTGAACTAATAAAACAACCCCTCTTTCTTTATGAACTTACGGATTTTTTTCCAAAGTGTAATAGAAAAAACCCTTATTTAAATATATTTATGTAAATTTACCCAAAATCTTTGAATTAAAAAACCCCTCCCGTTGAACTCTCATGGTGTACTTACATACATAGAGGTGGACCCCCCGAGGGTACTGAAGGAAATCCAGTTGAATCAAGACACTAAAGAATTTGTAAATTCATGGCCAAGAGGGACAATGTAGGCAATGTGGGAAAATCTAGGCAAGAGACCTCTAGAAGGGGGAAATTTAAATTTATAAAAAAAGACAGATTCACCCGATAAAGGACTATCATATGATCTTTTGAAGCTTTGTTGGAAGCACCCATTTCGGTGAAGGTGGGGAAACTACGAAAACTAGGAAGTAATTTTATTGAGAAATTTTTCAAAAAATTGTCAAGTCAAATAAAAGAAAATGAAGGAAATCAGTTAAATTGATTTGGCCTAGATTGATTGTGGAGATGCAGCTCCAATGGATGTAGACTACAAAGTACCTATAATACACATTTCCATTGGGAAGGTTTATCTTTCAATTGTGCTGGTGTATGGAGGTTCACGAGTTAACATTCTCCCTAAGTCAATCTGTAAGAAGTTGAATCTCATTAAATGGGAGCCAACACCTTTTTAGGTCAAAATTACTGACCAAAGAAGGGTGCAACCTTTGGAGATTCTCAAAAATCATACAACAAGTGTAGCAAGACTAACATTTGTGGTCAACCTTTTTGTCCTAAGATTGGAAGAGTCAACATGCTCTTACCCAATGATTTTGGGAAGGCCATGGCTAAGGGTAGCTAAAGTGAAACATTTATGGGGTGCAAATACAATTGTGATCAAACAAAGAAAGACGAAAGTTAGGATGCAGATGGTTCCAAAGAAGACTATCCGACCTGGATTCATACCTTTGTATGCAGAAGGGATTAATCACCTGCAAAGAGAAATCATACATTGATTGAAAGGAAATGTTTGGGGAGATTTTTTGGATTGTAAAAATTTAGCAACTTATTGGCAAATAAAGTAGTCATTCATGTGGACCATCAAGCTTTGGTATACCTAGTCAACAAGCCTCATATTTCAGGGAGATTGGCTAGGTGGGTGTTGTTAAGGTAGGAATTTGATTACACAATGATGCATAGGCGAGATCAAGAGCAAGTGATAGTAGATTATTTAAGCAGGTTGGCTACAAGAGAAGCCCCTAATGAAGAGATAGACAAGTTGCCTGATGCAAGTCTATTCCCAACGTATTTGGTTGATGATGAAGACTCTTGATATGCAGAAATGTTTCATTTCTTGCTCCAAGGAGTTCTTTCAAAAGATATTTCAATAGTGACGAGGAAAAAGTTAGCATGGAAAAGTAGAACATTTACATTTATTATGGGTGTTCTCTATAAGATGGAAATAGATCAGATTTTGAGAAGGTGTGTTCAAAAGTTTGAACAAAAAGTGATATTGGTTGAAGCACATGTAGGTGATGCAAGAGGTCACTTTTCAGGGGACATTATTGCAAATAATATTTTTTAGGCTCGTTTATGTTGGCCCTCAATTTTCATGGATGCTCATGAGTATGTGAATACTTGTTTGACTTGCCAAAGATATGATAGATCATTGGATGCAAATAGAAGGCCATTGCAACCAATACTTCTAATTGATCCTTTTCAAAAGTGGGGTCTTGATTTTGTGGGCCCTGTTAAACCAACTCCAAAGTATACAAGTAACAAATATATTTTGGTGGCAATAGATTATTGCACCAAATGGGTGGAAGCATAACAAATGAAGTATAATAAAGCAAAGAGTGTGGCAAAGTTTTTGTACAAGAATATTATGAAAAGGTTTACATGTCTTGGGGGTTGATCTCTGATTAGTGAGGTCATTTCATTAATGAAATGATCAAGAAGTTGACTTAATATCACATGATTATTAACAGGAATTCCACAATGTATTATCCTCAGGAAAATGGTCAAGCAGAGTCCGCAAACAAAAACTTGATCAGAATTTTGAGAAACAATAGGAAGGATTGGGATACCAAATTGGATTGTGCTCTGTGAGCATTTAGGATATCATTCAAGATCAGTACAGGGATGAGACCATTTAAGGTGGTGTATGGCATGGAAGCCATTGTACCAATGGAGTTTGTAGTTCCAAGTTTACAGATTGTAGTAAAGGTGGAAGAAACAAAAACCATGGTGACAAGGTGGTCTGCATGAAAGGCAAAGGTTGCTGCTCAAGTTGCACCAACATTACCAGATGTGGTTATAGAGGAGGACCTATCAACACATATTGAAGAGTCACATTTAGCAATGGAGATGGGCCCAATAGACTACAACTTTGTCGACATGCGATAGGATATTGACTTCAACATACCAATGCATAAGGAATGGTTTTAGAAGATTGGCTTTGTTGGACTATGCAATGCTGCCATGGAAGCACTAGAAAAATAACCTCACAGTGCTAAACACACTTACCCAAATTCATGACACAATGGGCAGCATCTTTGGCAATTTTTGGCCGAGTCGCAAAATGAAAGGCACAATTTTCAAACTACATGTGGAGGAGGACAATCATGTGGGCTCAGCCAGTAGTCAAGTATTTTAATGTAAAAACGGTCAAAAAACCTCTTTAAATCAAAAAACAGATTTATACCCGAATAAATGTAATGTTTTGAACATGGAATGAAGAAGAAGACGAGGATTGAGACCGTGTGCTAACATTATTCTCTATTTTCTCTATGTTTACTGTTTTCAGTCTATCTGTAACGGATGGCTCTTTTCTTGATTCCTATATCTGTATTGAAAATGATCTATTAGTGTGTTTCATGCACAAGAGGGTTGTGAAATATGTCTGCATACCTTTTGGCAATCGCTACAAGCCTCATAAACATTCACTTCCTCTTGCACCAAATAAATTTTCACTTTCAAGAATCGATGACTCTACAATGGAAGTGTAGGGAGGCCTCTCGTAAGCCATCTATCCTTTTCTACCAATTTTTCATGAAGCTTTCGGGTGTATGCATGATCAAGCATACCCACTTCTCACAGTCTCCATCCTACCATGACATTGGCCATGTGGCTAACTCGACAAGACACCCTTGCTCCCAAAGCACTGGTGTTTGACGTGTGGCATTGCCCAAAACTCACCAACTTTTATCCAATAAATCAACCACGTACCTCAGGGAGTTATGTGGCCACTCCATGATGGCAAGTATCGAATTCCACATCTCCACTAGCATGGACCAACCATGTAACTCTACGAGTAACATGGTAGTCTGGCTCGACGATTGCGGTGTGCCACGTGGCTTGCCACATGTGATGTACATGTAACTTCACAGAGTTATGTGTACACCACCATGGTAGGTCCTTCTTGATCCATGTGGCACACCACAACCACCAAGTCAGATCGCCATGTAACTCAATGAGTTACGTGGCTGGTCGAAGCTGGCAGATGTGGATCGCCACGTAACTCACTGAGCTACACAAAGCGTGATGCTTGCATGATCGCCACATAAATTAGTGAGTTACATGGCTAATACGTCATCGTATGACATGACACTTGAGGGGATTCCATGCGTCACCTCATCTTTCCACCTATGCAGTCCATGTCATCAATCATTCACAAGTGACATTATGCGCGCCAATTGCACATCATCTGGAGCACTGCAACTAGGGATGCCACTATCTTTACTAGGCACCACTCATGCTTTTGCATTGTCTAAGTACATGGAAAGTGCACATATTTCACCTTGATAGAGTGGGTTTACAGGTGGACACTTTGGCTTCTTTCACCCTCATAGCGCATGACCACATTGAGAAGCTCCATTGAGAACAACATTCACACAATTCTTAGATGATGTCGATACTCTCATAGATTGCTTGGAAGAGGAAAATGATTTTGCAGTTATTGCTGAGGAGGGGAATGAAGAGGGAGTATGGTTGTTTCAAGGCACTATTTTCAGTAGGTGCATGGACTTGGGCATCACATCCATTTTGTACAGTATGATTGGCCGAAGGCGGCCATACACGACTCCCATCTAGTCCTTGCCGTGAAGCTACAATTAGAGATGGGAGCACCCCTTGTTGGAATTTGTGTTTAGATGATCATTAGAGCATCATGGAGGCACTACACAATAGACCAAGAGCTACAGATCTTGCCGATGACATTGGTGCTCATTCTGGAGATGACAATTGAGATAATGAGTCCTAGTGATAATGACCTCATTAGTTCCATTTATTTTTATCATTCCACTTTTTTCTCCCTTTTATTATTTCCATTCTTATATACTCTTGTTCATAAATCTTCTATAATATGGTGTTATAACTTCTCTTGTTCATTTGTGGTTCATTTCTAAGTAGCATTTATCTGTTGTCATTTAAATTGGCATTTGCATAACCCTTGATCATCGAGACGGTATGCGATGGCCATGAAACTTTGCAAGGATGGGGAGTAGTGTGCATTGCTTGCCCTTACAAAGTTTCATGGACATCTATTATCGTCTCATTGGTGTGGCACTACACAATTGCCAAATTTTTGCCATAGGGTTCGCTAAGGGCCCAACGGCAAAAAATTGGTGTTTGCATAGCCCTTGACCGTCAAGATGGTGAGCAATGGCCATGAAACTTTATAGGTGCAAGAAGTAGGATGCATTATCTCCCCTTGCAAAGTTTCATGGCATTCGGTTACCATCTCGTCATTGTGGCACGACACAATCACTAATTTGTTGCCGTAGGGCTTGCTAAAGGCCCAATGGAAAAAAATTGGTATTTGCATAGCCCAAAATCATCCAAACAATGAGAAATGGTCATGAAACTTTTTTGAGGCGGGGAGAAGGGTGTAGTTTCCACCTTGAAAAGTTTTGTGTGCTTTCATTACCGTCTTGTCAATGTGGCACTGCACAATCACAAATTTTTTTCCCAATGACAAAAAAATTGGTGTTTGTGCAAGCCCTGAATCACTGAGACGATGAGCGATGGGTGGAATGTGTAGAGTAGGATGCATTGCCCACCCCTCTTAAGATTCATTGTGTCCCATTACCATCTCGCCGTCGATGTGGCACTGCACAATCACCAATTTTTTGCCATAGGGCTCGCTAAGAGCCCAATGGCAAAAAATTGGCATTTAGCAAGCCCTATGGCAAAAATATTGCATTTGCACAACCCCTAACCATTGAGACGGTGAGCAATGGCTATGACACTTTGCATGAGCATGGATTAGGATGCATTTCCTACCCCTCCAAAGTTTCAGGGCCTTATGTTATCGTCTCGTTGGTGTGACGCTACACAATCGCAAAGTTTTTGACATAGGACTCACTAAGGGTCCCGTGGCAAAAAATTGGTGAACGTGCAGCATCACACCGATGAGACGGTAATGGAAGGCCATGAAAATTTAAATGGGTGGGGTCTTTTGTTAATGTCTTGGTGGTGTGGCATTGCACAATCATGAAATTTTTTCCATGGGTCTCATTAAGGACCCAATGGCAAAAAATTGGCATTTGTAGAACCAACTTGTGACCATCGAGACAATGAGCGATGGCCATGAAACTTTGCAAGGGAAGGGAGTAGGGTGCATTACCTACCCTTGTAAAGTTTCATGACCATCTATTATCATCTCATTGGTGTGGCAGTACACAATCGCCAATTTTTTGCCATAGGGCTCGCTAAGGGCCCTCTACTACAAAAATGCAATTTGTGTAGTGCCACACCGCTGAGATGGTGAGAGATGTCCGTGAAACTTTGTAGGGAAAGGGAATAGGATGCATTCCCTGACTTTGCAAAGTTTTGTCCCCATATGTTACCATTTCATTGGTGTGGTACTGCACAATCGCCAATTATTTACCATAGGGCTTGTTAAGGGCCCAATGGCAAAAAATTGGTGTTTACGCTATCCTTGACGATGAGTGATGGTTGTGAAACTTTGCACGGGAAGAGAGTAGGATGCATTATCTACCCCTACAAAGTTTCGTGGCCATCAATTATCTTGTTGTTGGTGTGGCACTCCACAATTACCAAGTTTTTTCCATAGAGCTCGCTAAGGGACCAATGAAAAAAAATGGTGTTTGCGCAATCTTTGATTTTCTAGACAGCGAAGCGATGGCCATGAAACTTTGTAGGGGTGGAGAGTAGGTACAAAAGACAATAGTAGTAAGCATTATGAATGGCAACTAAAACTATAGGGAAGCAAATTGTGGGAAGGGTATCTATACCATGTCACATGTAGTGTGGCTATAGTATGATCCTTTCCATGTGGGATAACAAGTGATGTAGTATGTCACTACCTGCCACTCTACTAGCTAAAGAGTCATAACTAGAGATGCTAGAGCGTACTTGAGAAGGGCCTTCGGGTTATGCAAAGCACTCGACGAGGTGGGTGAGTGTGTCACCCATAGATCGAGCCTCCAATCCAAGCTATGTGCCAAGCCCCTTGATTATGCTCCAAAGAACCGCCAGCTCTACCCGACGTCATCGAGCTAGACGGCTCATGAACCTTGTCATCCTCGAGAGCCTCTGCTATTGGCCCACCGAAATCATGTCTCCCTCTTGGTCGTCTATCATAGTAGTCAACGTCTAGTCCGAGAACAAACTTTGCACAAAGCTGGTGCACATTGAAGTATGTTGGCACCTCCCAATGGTGGGACACGACTCCAAAGTACATCATGTAGTGCAAAAGGGTGTGCTCTCAGCCTCATCGACGCCATCGGCCCCGTCACGATGGAGTCGACGGTGGAGTTGTTTGCAAATCGCTTCGTCCTTTAGACACTCATCGACCCTCGCGTGGCTCACCCATCGATCCATGCCGTCCCATCACCCTCGTCGTGCATGGCTCCGTTGGTGCTACCGGCCTCGATCGGCCCCATCATGGTGCAGTTTGTGGTGGCATCGTTAGCTCCGTGCTTCAAGCACCCGTCCACTTGTCCATCCTAATCAACGCGCTTCATCCCGTCATCAAAGACTTGCACGGACGACCCCTCGGTTGTCCTCCCTCAATATAGTCGGCCTCGTCGGTGCACCCTCGATCCGCCTTGTCACATTTTCATCGATGATGATGTCTTCTGCTCCGTGCTTCACATACTTGTCGACCCTCGCTGACATACTCAAAGCGTCGACCAAACCGTTGTCCCGTGCCGTCCAGTGAATGCGTTCATGCCGTGGCATGGGTTATCCTCAGTCGAGGTAGTCGGCCATGTCACGATGGAGTCTCCGGTGGCTTCCTCAAGCACCGTTGACCCTTGTCCGTGCACTCGGCTCCTCGTCGTACCACGAGTCATCCCGTCTCGCAGCAGGCGTTGTCGACAAATGTGTCATTTGCACCATTGGCCATCACATTCTCTCATGGAAAACCTTCTCTTGGCCTTCCCCCAACAAGGGGGTTTCCCCCGTTTGCCAGCCTGTGGGGTTTCTTGGCCACGGGGTTCATGGGTGCAATGGGTTTTTTTAGGACCACGGGGTTCATGCCTGACCGTGGGGTTGTGGCACCTTGGACAATGGTGTTGCCATGGTCCTTGGGGGGTTCACCGGCCCACTCTGGATTGTGTGCAACTATAAGGGTAGTGGTGCCCGATTGAGATGGAAACGGGGCGGACTGCAGAGTGAAGGACGGGTGAGGTGAGGCGATGAGTTTCCCTCACCCCTCTTGGGACGGTGGGATGCAGTCCCCCCCTCGGGAGAGTGCCAAGGATACCTTCCACCGATCGGGGTTGGCTACTCGGGCCAATTTTGGGTCTCGCAGAGATCAGTGTGCTCGAGGTGGCCAACGGGGCTCGATAGGCAATGAGTGATGGCAGACCGTGTCCAAGGCCTATGTTGTCGATGTGGACGGGATGATTGAGGTTGAGAGGTAGTGTTTCCTTGAATGCTTTCTCCACCTTGGATTTTCAATGATGGGGTCCATGTCAAAGAAGGCATCCAACATTTGTTCCATCTTAGCTTCTTGAAAGTAGCATCGAGTGTTGGTGGGGTAGACTCCATCAGTGGCGGTTCATTTGATATTCACCTGCTTTGTTGAGTCTGTAAAATGAAATAAGAGCAATATCTAAGAGTGGGGGTTGATCAATTGTCTCCTAACCATGAGATTGATAACATAGATCTTGTAGCTGCTCTATGTGAAAAAGACCGTTCTTGCATATATGTTGATAACAGATCTTTTGTTTTCAAAATATTTATGCTTACATAGCACACTAGGACACATTACAATGAACAAACGGCTAGATAATCCTAAGCGGATTGAACCTGCCAATCCATAGCTACTTTTGTAATTTTTTCATATTGCTCACATTGCTCGTAAGCACAATCAAGTGACCAATGCACTTTCACGAAGACCAAAAGTTAATTCGGTGTCTATAGCAACTACAATGATCTATCTTCTATGATAGATGACTATGCTATTGACCTTGACTTTAAAGACATATTATCAGCCCTTGCATTGGGGAAGAAAGAAGAACCATTTACCTTGCAGGATGGTTATCTTCTCCATGGCAATAGGCTATGTGTTACCCACTCCCTTTGTAAGAAAGTTATGTATGAATCCCATGCTCCTCCCTATGCGGAGCATAGAGGCATTCAACCTACTCTCCGAGGAGTAGAGACATTCTATTGGCCTACCATGAAAGTGGACATACAAGAGTATGTTTCAAAATGTGGTATTCCAAAAGACCAAGTATGATAGAGGGAAGCAACCTGGATTACTGCAGCCATTGACAATCCCTAATTCACCATGGGAGAGTATATCCATGGATTTTATCTTTGGATTACCCAAGTCTATCCATGGGAATATGGACAATAGTCGATAGGTTTAGCAAGCAAGTACACTTTATTCCTATCAAAAAGACTATTAAGGCACACTAAATGGAAACTCTCTTTATATCTCAAATTTTCAAACACCATGGATTTCCCACATTCATCGTGTCAAATAGAGATCCTAGAATGGCCAATAATGTTTGGAAAGGTCTCTTTGAAAATCTAGGTACAAGATTGAATTTCTCTTTGTCCTATCACCCACAAATGGATGGCCAAAGTGAGATAGCAATCTTACAATTCTTGATCTACTAAAGACTTATGTTACAGAAGTAGATCAACGCTCACAATGGGAGAAGTACCTACCCTTGTAGAGTATGCGTATAATAATATTTTCCATATGTCTATGGGAAAAGCACCTTTTGAAATCATAGAGGGAAGACCTAAAGTCCCTTGCTACTTAAAATACATGGGAAAATCTTTGTTCTCGATGAATATATCCATGACTTGCAAGAATCTTTTCAAAAGATTAAGTAGGCTATATCCATCTCTCAACAAAGGCAAAAAGCTGATGTTGATAAGCACAAAAGGGCCTTAACATTCAAAGAAAATGATTGGGTCTTACTTAAGTTTCCCAAGGCTTGGTCGAGGCAAACGAGGGGCAAAAATCCTACGGGCCATCAAAAGGATTATGCTAAACTAGCAAAAAGATACTATTGTCCTTTTCAAATCTTGAAGCCAATCAATGAAATGGCTTATCAACTCAAGTTGTCCAACCATTGGCTCAAACACAATGCTTTTCATGTAAGCCTACTGAAGCCCTAAAAAGGAGATCCACCAAGTGAACCAATTATTGAAGACCCTCCATAAATTGAAGACCAAGAAGAGGTGCTACAACATGGTAAGATTACCTGACGATATCGTATTAAGTTCACAAATTATCCTTTTGAAGATGCTAGATTTTTTCAAGGAATACAGCTTAAGGATAATATGAACCTTGTCAATGCTTACAATGCTTACAATGCTACATTATAGTAAGAAAATGTACATGTTTCTTGTAAATTATCAATGTTTTTATCTTATAAGACTACTTCTCTTTTTATTGTGCACAAATTTAAATAGTATGCATGCTTAGGATCATGTTTGTGATGACGACGTCTCTCAAACACCAAGTAGAATTTGTCACTCTTCTTGGGAGAATGAAATGGACTAAAGAGCAGACATGCTTGCGGCATCTACGTCTCCCAAGTGCCAAATGGATTAGTCATCCATCTTGGGATGATGTCGTAGGGTAAAAAGGGTTTCTCTACCTACTAAGAAACATCGACTAATGACTAAGGCTTTACCTCTTCTACCTCATAGTCGAGGACAACTATGATTTCAAGAAAGATGTAATGTCATAAAATCTAATATCTAACCAACCCAAATGATTTTCTCATATTAAATTGATCATTTAATGTGAGAAAATAAACAGGAACAAGGGTTACAATATAGACATGTGCTTATGGATCTGTCTCAACACGGGGCCAAGGTTAAAGGGGTCCAAATGAGAGATGGTATGTCAAAGAGAAGTGCTACCTAATGGAGCTTAAAGACCTTAGGGTTAGCTTCATTAAAGACCTCCAAAGGTTACTGTTAAAAGTCCTTTGACCTTAGGCAAGCTAGGACTATGATTGAGGTGGGAGCCCATCCCAAGCTTGAGGTGCTTGTCATGCTTGGCTGACTAAGGTGCTTGAGGTGCTTGTCATGCTTGCTGACTAAGGTGCTTGAGGTGCTTGTTGTGCTTGCGAACTAAGGTGCTTGTTGTGCTTTTCATGCTTGCTAACTAAGGTGCTTGAGGTGCTTAATGCCTAAGGTGCTAAGGTGCTCCATGAGGTGTTCCACAAAATCAAACATATCCCCACTCATGAGGGGGCAAGCCCTCATTGTAGGAGCATGAGAAAGAACACACACACCCTCACACAAGGGAAGCTTGGTCTAAAGAAGCAACTAGGACACTTGTCAAGTTCCTCTTCATGTTTCCCTCACGGTGTGCCTAAAGCCTATTGGTTGACCTCTCAAGAGGTCCAATGATAATTTAGCTAATTAAATTAATTGATTATGTATTCATCAAGTCCTTTGTCTCAAAGGGGAAAGGGGGACATTTGTCCCAAGGCTAGCATGCTTGCTTGATATGCAATCTGCATGTGATTGGCTAGGCTTGTAGGGGTCCAATGAGCTCCCATCATGAGCTAGAAGAGGGGGTCTACCAAAGCAAGGAGGGGGCTAGCTTGGGGGGAATACTCTCCCTCTCTCTCTCTCTCTCTCTCTCTCTCTCTCTCTCTCTCTCTAACACACACACACACACACACACACACACACGCACATTGTGTGAAGTGCAAAGTGCAAGAGCTCCATCTCCTTCTCCAAGCTTGTTGAGAGCCTACATCAGTACTCTTGGCTATGGAATGCAAATCCAACCAAGAGCCATCCTCCAATGCTTAAGCTTGCCATCTTCTCCATCTTCATTACTATGCTATTCTGTATGCTAAGCAAGAAGAGTGATGATAAGTGAGGAACTATTTCTTTTTGCTATGAATGTTTCTTCTTCCTCTTCCCTACCCATCATTCTCCGCTAGCTCTCTCCACCTTTGAAGGTGTTTAAGGCCTTGGTATTGAGGCCGAAGATGGTTAATGCTTTTTGCAAAGATTATGTTATGCTTGTGATGCATGAAGCTTTCCATCTTCATTAAATCACCTAAGTCACAAGGAACACAAAGATTCTATTGTATCGAGTCTCTCTTGATGGGAGAATCTATAATACAAAAGCCTATTGGGGGGGAAACCGGCTCCACATAAATCCGGTCCTCAACTGTTGTCAAGTTCTTTAACTCTCTCTCTTGCAAAAGTATTGTTCATGCCAAGTTAATTAAGTATAATGGTTATGTTGCTACTGCGAATTAAGTCACCCTCTATGTTCTCAAAGTAGTCTCACAAAAATGCTCACTCTATTTGTCTTAGAATTTTCCTCAAGTTTTAGAATTTATCCATATCCTAATTTCAATATTTAGAAAAAATTGAATTTACTTTTGAATTTTCTCAAAAGCTAGCGGTTTTTTCCAAATTTGGGCTTGACTACACCTTTCAGTGATCCAAATGTTTCCAAAGTCAATGGGGATCGTCTAAACAAGTCGTTCTACCACCTTGCAAGTTCAATTCCTCAATTTCAATCCCATAAACCTCATGTCTATCTTAGATGCACCTAAGTTAGATTTGGTAATTTTTTGGTTTTCTTCAATCCACCGCAAATTAGATGCAATCCTGATGGTTTTCTACTTACCCTACTCCTACTGAACATGAAAAAAGAGTGTAGAAAGTGGAAAACACTTTAACTTCAAATTTCAAGTCTCTACTTTCTAGTTAGGTGATAACCTTACCAACCACTAGGTAGTCTCAAGGATCCTTCACCTAATCCGTCCTACTAAACTAATGCTCCCGAGGTCCTTACCGAGTGTCCCTACTCTCAAGCACCTCTCAACAGAGATAAAGTTAGAAAATGTGTTACTCTAGCCAAAACTAGAGGGATTAATGAAAATCCAAGTGAATGCTTTGGGTTTTTCCCTAGTCTAAGTTGCCTCATCTCCGGCAGCGGCGCCAAAATGTCGGTTGACTAACAAGCCTCACCATATCAATGCTAGCAAAGCGAGAACCGGACATAAAATGTCAATCCATGGGACATAGCTGACTTGACTAGTGCATTGAGGCTACAAGAGATAGCTAATCTCTTGGAATACCCCAAGTCCAAAGTGCTCTTTTGTAGATCGGTCTTAGATGGGTGTCAAATATCAAAAGCCGCTTTCCTTACCACAATCTTAATCCAATGAATTTATATAGCTGCGATGCTCCAAATGCAATGAAACTTACTACCTAGAATGAGCAGAGCATTCTCAGCATCCCCATATGCTCAAAAGTCATTCTTTGACACTTGGACAAAATCATGCCTAAGATAAACAACATATTTTAAGTAGGTATATTTTAGCCTCCAAAGCACGCTATAGCTTCCTTAGGACGTGCTCTATCTATCTCTATGGTCAAAAATCAGTTTAGATGTGTGTATTGTGTGTAGGGAACAAAAAATAGCTCATAGACGAGCATGAATAAAAACACAACTTCATCGCATAAAATCTACATAGAAAGGAAGAGCTTTCAGATGCGAGTGTGTTGGTATGCTCAAAATCACAATGCAACACCGCACAAGGGAGACTTGAACAATTGAAAAAACAGAAAACCCACAGTATTGTACTATATTGTATGCTCACTTTCATTATCCAAAAACTTAGGTCAAAAGTTATAGAAAATTGGCTTTTATACCTTAGCCAAGGTTTAAGAAATGGATTCCTCGCTAATTGGGCTCAATAATAAGGCTTAAGAAATGCATTTAATTACAAATTTGGAAGCCCTCGTCCCCTTTACACTCTTTCATGATCAATAATAATACAATAGCTTTGGACTTTTACGGGATTTCTCATTAATACATGAGGTTGTGATACAATTAGTGAGGATAAAAATAAGAATGATGTCCTTTTAATGCTTTTGTTAGCTGAGTAGCTAATAGGTTTCCCAATGGGACATCATTGAAAGAGGTGGCAAAATAAAAAATCACCAACCCTGTGTGCACTTTTGAAGAGTTAGTCCAAAGATCTATGAACATGGAGAGAAAAGGGGCAAAGAAGAAAAAAAGATACCAAATTTGAGTGACTCCAGCAGCTCGAAAGATACTAGTAGTTCAGATGATGAACTGGCTAGTAAACGTTCCAAGACAAGGGGCTGTGAGGAGGAACTCAAAAGACTAAAAAAAAAGAAAGAGGAGATGTCATGTGTTGTTAACTGAGTCAACATCAGTTAACAAAAGCTGCTAAAAGACCGAAGACCGAAGACGTACAAATGCACATCGAGGATGAATACAAAGAAGCAGTGAAGATTGGAGTTACACACTTTTCACATTTTTCCAAAATAGCCATGTATTGTAATTTTCCAATTTTCTTAGCCAGTGTGATAATTGTAACGTATTACGGGCTCAATAAGATTTCCAAGATTTAAAGAATAGGTCAATTAGTGTACCTAGTTTGCAGATACAATAAGTTGTGGAGCCTCAAAGGTCTTGGGCGCCGGACATTACACAGTTCAGACCTTGGCTAAGGTATACAAGCCAACTTTGTAAAGTTTTAATTAAGTTTTTGGATAATAAAATACATAACGTGAGCTAACAACTCTCACTTCTCTCCGTCTCATGCTTCCTACTCCCTCCTCCGTTGTCACATTGTAGTCGTATTTGTTGTATTGAAACCGTAGGTAAGAGCTCTACGCATTGACGTAAACACATCACAATATTTCATAGCTTTTGGCGTCATTGATCCGCGGCCTAATTTCACCATAAGTAGGAATTTACACTTCAAAATAAAAAACTAAGCATAGGCGGGGTATTGGGGCATCATTGCTAAAGCATTTAGGTGCATTCTGGGTAAAAAACGACTAGGTCAAAAATCCAATGCTGTTAATAATCACAATTTTGGCACTTGACCTAAAGTGGGATTTGAGACCATAAGCATGTGTGCTTAGGTCTTATAAACTTGTCCTAGAAGTTTCGTCACGTTTGGATGTCATTGATGTTGTAACGGATGTGATTTGTTTACCGATGAGCGATTGGATTTTGGTGATTTCAGTCACTTGAGTGTAGCTTGAGTTAGATGCGAGTTATTAGTTTTCCGAGAGATTGACAACCTCTTGTAGCTTCTATGTACTAGTCGAGTCAGCTTCGTCCCATGGATTGATAATTTAATTGTGGTTCTCGCTAAAACTGCAATAAGATAGGATAGTGAGGTAAGACACGCGTCCCACATTTGGCACCGCTGCCGGGGATCGAAGAGACCTAGACTAGGGGAAAACACGAGCGTCTTGTGAAGTTATCCTTTAACTTCCTCTAGGATCTACTAGAGTAAAAACTTCTTTTTAGAACTGTATAGCTTAAGATTGTCGTCTTTTGCTGTGTAGAGGTAGCTTGGAAGTCATTGTACTTGTCGAGTGCCTTTAGGATTTTAGGATTGTAGAGCTAGATTAGGATTTTGAGACTGATTGATAGACAAGACAAGTCTTAAGATCAATGCTCATGAAACCATAAAAAACAAGAAAACGAGTATTTGTGGACACTTTCCACAACCCCATTGCATGAGAACCTATGAGTAGGGTAAGTAGGATCCGAGGTGGATTTCAACACATTGCTCTCTCTGAAAGAATCATTCTGAGTTGTTATTTGAAGTTGCAGAATTTCAGGTCTATGGCTAAAAATAGCATGAAAAGAATCCAAACCACTCAATCCAACTGGAGAGTATGCTTAAAAGTTGTCCTTGAGTAAGCTCAAGGACACATTGAGGTAAAAATTTCAAGAGTTTGTAAAAACTCAGATTATTTACTTTTTCTTGACATTTTAGGCCAAATTAAGTTTTGACTCAATTCATAGGCTTAAAATAACTCATGAAAAGACTGTCCACCATTAAAAAAGTGCAAAAAATGTTCATTTTGGGCATAAAGTAAATAATCGTGATTATTAACTTTCAGCTCAAATTTGACCAAGGTTCATACCATTGACTCATTGCATGTGTACAAAAAACTTTTCTAAAGGCACAAAAGATTTGGATCACTAAACTGGCAAAAACCTGGGTAAAAACTAAAGTTTGTACTAACTTTCTGAATCTTAAGTGTAAATTGGGAAAAAAATTATCCAAACTTGATGAAATTTGATCCATAGGCTTATATTGATGTGATAAACATGTGTACATGCTCAATTGACCAAAAAGATGCAAAAAGTTACCAGTTGTAAATAATCGTGATTATTTACATTTGCCCCATTTTTTAACTTTTTTGACCAAGTTAGCATACCACTGGTTTTACCATGTTGTAATAAGCCCACAAACCAAATTTGGCGAGATTTGGATCTTTGGATTGGAAATTGTGACCAAATTTGCAAAGTCAGTCTACGGAGAGAAAATTGATGACCATTTGACCAAAACTTGTCCAAATTTGTTGAAACCTGGCTAGAGACCTTAAGTTGAAGTGCTTAACAAATTTGTATCAAGGTTGGGACAAAAATTTGTAAAAATAGAGCTGGAGTAAATAATCGTGATTATTTACATCTTCTTCAAAATTTGGTATTCTTGCACATTTGGGCATAGCACAAGGTCAAGCACATCAAATAGACCACACAAATCAATTTTGGTGAAGTTTGGATCACAAAACATACCAAAAACTTGACAAAAACTGAAATATATACTGATTGTCGAGAAATTGTGTCTGACTTGATGAATCTTATTCAAATTGAGTTTTAACTTGACTCAGAGGCTCAAAATAGATCATAAAAAGACTGTCCACTGAAAAGTTGAAAAAATTGTCCATTTTAGGTTACTTTTGGCTCAAAACTGATCAAAGTTGATACCAGAGACTCTATGCATAATTACAAACATCTTTTGTGAAGGCTCATAGAGTTGGATCACAAAACAGACCAAAAACTTGATAAAAACTGAAATTTGTACTGATTGTCGAGAGATTGAGTTTGACTTGGTAAATCTTGTCCAAATTCGGTGAAACTTGACTCAGAGGCTTAGATTGAAGTGTTAAACAAGTGTTTATACTTAGATGACAAAAAAGATGCAAAAATTTTTCAGAAGTAAATAATCGTGATTCTTTATTTTTGTCATATTTTTAAATTTTTTTGACCAACTAAGCATACCACCAGTTTTATCATGTTATATTGAGCACACGAATCAAGTTTGGTAAGATTATGGCCAGATTTGTAAAGTCAGTCTGCGGACATAAAATTGTTGACCATTTGAACAGACATTATCCAAACTTGGTGAAACTTGGATGGAGAGCTTAACTTGAGTTGCTTAACCCGTTTGTATCAACATTTTGGCAAAAAGTTGAAATTTTTTTCCAGAAGTAAATAATCGCGATGATTTACATCTGCTCCGAAATTGAGAAATTTTGCACAAGTGAGTATACCACAAGGTCAAGCACATCAAGTAGACTCCACAAATCAGATTTGCAGATATTTGGATCACAAAAATGAGACTTAAGCCAAATGTTAAAAATTGGAGTCTGCGGATACTAAATGGTTGATAACTTGGACAAATCTTGTTCAAAATCAACCAAACTTGTCCAGAGACCACAACAAGAGGTGATTACTTGGAAAAACAAGCCTGAAAAGTGAAAAAACTGAGAAAAGTAAATAATTACGAATTTTTATTTTTGAGCCGCAAAGACAAGATTTCTTATTTTTGAGCTTGCATAGTGTGAGAACAACATAATACAAGGCCATTGGTCAATTTTATGCTCGATCGGGTTCAAATTGGCACCTGTTCACTCAGTTTCCAGATTGCAGATTAGGCTATTCAAAGCCCAGATTGTAGATTAGGCTATTCAAAGCCCAGATTCTCATCAATTCTAACACTTTTGAGCTAGAGTTAATCAACTCTTGTGAGTATAAGAGGAATCAACTGCAAAATTGCTTTACCCAAGCAAGAGAGATTCTGCTAATCAACACCAAGATCTACCGGGAGACATTTTTTACAGAACCAGTCAACATGGACTCATCTTGAGCCGAGAGTTCAAGTACAGTAGAGCAAGCTAGTAGCAATGGCAACATTGGCACAAGTGCAAAAGAGAAAATTTTACAGCTATATGGCTACATTGGAGATAAGGTTTCTATACAGATCCGGAAGGCCATAGGTATCTTATGAGCAGTAAAAGCAGCTCACGAAGTAAGATCCTATTGATTAGAGTAAAGCCAGATTCAGAGAACTCTCAGATGTTCACAGACTTCAGTGGAGCTAGGTATTGCAAGCTCAAAGATGAAGTGCAGATAGAAGTTTAGAAAATCAACGCAAGTGTTTATCTAGAAATCTGCACAAGCCAGCAAAACATATAGTTGGTGTATATGCAATCAGGGTCATTGTACATGGATTAAAGTGGTCAGATCTATAGTTGAGAACCAGAATTGCAAGATCCAACATATCAACCAATAGAAGCCAGTTTAATTGGAGAACCAGGTCAAGGACGGCACAAAGGTCAAGATGGAGCAGTCTATAGCTTGATGCTTAGTGTTCTGAAAGAAGATGCCGACAACTTGGCAAGCATAGAAGCAGAAGCTCCCTAGCAAGAGCTTGACATGACATACCTAGTTAAAATACCACCAGTCATGGCGTATTGCCCAGATTGTGGATGAAAAGGTGGACATTTTTTTGAAGATTGTCCAAGAAATCGAGACAACAGAGACATATCAACTGCCAAGCAAGGTACAAAGAAGATTGAAAATGCAAATCTTGATGTAAGTGCATTTAATTCGTCACTTTTGATGCAATCGGATCATGATGCATTACCATTAGAAGCACCAATAAAAGTATTGCAAGTTCAAAATCAGCATAAAGATGCACATGCACCTGAAAAGTTTAAAATTGATTCTTTGAATCTCAAATTTCTCCATGAATTTGGTCAAGGTGTCCAGATATCACAGAATGTTGAAAAGACTGTTAGATTTGCAAATGATTCTGCATCCATGACCACAAGTGTGCAATCATTCACAAGTCTAAGGGACACATCAAACATAATGATGTTAGCATTATATGGTACACATAATTCATATGCACACTATGTGGACCAAAAAGGGAAACTGTACAAAAAGGATCAATTGGTGTTTGAACGGCCCACATACTAGCTCATAGAAGTGCGTCCAGTGATAGATCAGAAAGGATGGTTCATTTCAGAGGAAAGAATCTATTATAGCCCATCCTCTCTATAGCTGAAGGATATTCCCCGAGTGAACCCAGAAATCTGTTTAGAGCCAAACTCCCCCTCCATCAAAAATCAAACTTCGGTGCTGTGACCAAACAAGCATATACTTTGACCAAAACAGGCATAGATATAGACGAGAGTCTAGCATCTATGATGCCTTGGGTCCTGAAACCACAGAATCTTATATCATAGGAGACCCATGGGATAGGCCATATCAGGGCAAAGATAATGCTATCTACAGCTTTACTTGGGGAATAATTTGACATGTTTCACGAAGATACATAGGAAACTATGCAGAAGGCTTACAGATGCCAAACATCAACATTGCTACCCAAAGTGTGCCTTCACAGTCCCAAAAGGTGATACTAAACAAGAGTCAAATAGTTTTGAACTCTCACAATGAAGCAAGCTATAGTGATCACCCTAGGAAGGGGGAAGCTGCAAATCCACCAAAATCGGCTCTTGTACCAGGAATTGTAATGTCAGCTAGAAGCCCTAGAGCCTCTAGCCAATAGACCCCTTCAAAGCAAAAACCATTGAAAGATCATATGGTTGTTGGAAGTTTCCCACTAACCCAAATCCATAAAAATCTGCAAAAAAATTATTCTATGAAGATCATCAAGGGCAAAAGTTTCAGTTGATCTCCACGAGTCAAAGCCAAAAGCCGACCCATACTGCTCAAGCAATTGCATGAGACCAAACTCACATATGCATATCGAGATGCACATGGTAACGAATATCAGCAAGATCATGACCTTGTACAAGCCCCTAAGGATGCTAAACTTGAAGTCAAGGACTATATGAAGATGATGCAAAGCCTCAAGCTGCCAGATCAGGTGACAAAAAAGCCAAAATCAATGAAAGCTAAAGTCTAGAAATCTACACAAAGGTCACCACCAAAATCTCCTCCAAAGAGACATATTCTGCCAGAAAGTACAGTGGATCTTTTAAGATCAAAAGTTACTCAAATGCAGACACACAATGCTCAACAATTGCAAAAGGTGCAAATAAAGCTCAACCAAAGGACACTACCACAACAAAAGTAGTCAATTCAGACACAGATCCTGAGAAGATCAAGTGCAACATCACCAGTGAAAACGAAGAAAAGCTGTAAGTGAAATAAAGCTAGATTTTCACTTAGACAAGAACCTCATGTCTTTTTGCACTTGGAAAAGATGTGGCCAACCACAGCTGGAAGATGCTCCTGAATTTGTGAGCATATCAGGAAACAAATGAGCAGAATGCTGGGGAATCGTCTCCACTACCAATAAAGTAAGTTCACAGATCATCACAACCCAATTCCACGTGATCACAACAAAGGATATGCCATACAACATCATAATGGGAATACCAATGGCTCAAAAGATGTCAAAGATACAAAATTTAAACATGAAGCAGTCATCATAGACAACCAAGAATAAAGACCAACAATGGTCACCCGCAAACAATAGCACAAAGTCCTCAAGCACAATTCAAATGTAAGATCTTATTGAAGATGATACATCTCCAGAAAACAGAACTTCAGAAGAGCTTAAAGCAAATCAAGCAATAAGAAATGCAGATCAAACAGAGCAAAGGGCAACCATGATAGCTATTGAGCAGAGAATGCCACCATAGCCAAAAATTAAGAAGAATGGTTGCAAAAAATAAGGAAGAAATAGGAAGTCCAAAGATCCAAACATTGCTAGCTGAATTAGCTGATGTAAGTCAGATTAGAAGACAGAGTCTCAAGTCACCCTCCATAGAGACACAATTAGATCAAAATGAGACCATGGCAAAATCAAGACAAAGATCTTCAATAGAACTTCCAATGAGAATAGTTGTAGCTCTCAACAATAAAAAATGAGCAAGTGTCAGATGCAATTCTCTACTAGATAAAGAAGCAAAGTGCAATATGGTTGCAGACAACATTCAGAGCATTCTAAATATTACTCAGGGCAAGCACACTAACAGAGGAATCGTGGGTAAGGCTACAAGTCAAAAAGAAATGGTTGCTACCCTTAGCAATTAAAATCATGAAGAGCAGGTGAAGTTTCAGGTGAAGCCTTCAAAAAACATGCTTGCAGATGTCATCATTGGACATCAGTGGTTACACCAACACAAGGCCTACAAAGAAGATAAAATGCTAATACTGTCTTTTCCAAGAGGTAGCAAGCAACATTTACATGTACCGTTACTGCTAGATTCAAAGTTGCAAAAGTCAGAAGAATCGAAGACATGCACACAAAGGTAAAGATAAAGTGGAACTTCCACCGACTGGCAAAGAAGGCACAATAGCATATGCCTCTACATCAAAGAACCCTCATGGATCAGCTTTTTCAAGGAAATCAGGATTTCAAAACTTCAAATCAATTGCTGCCCTAACTGAAACCTCTAGGGAGACACCCAAAAAATCAAAGATATTTCAGCCAAAGTACTCAAAAAAGCAAAGGAAAGTCAAGCAAGTGTTTGTTCAAAGCACTTTAGTCAAAGTCAATGATCCGGTTTGGATTAAAGACAGGAAACCGACATAGAAAGACAAACACATGAGATGGATAGCATCACAATGGAGCTTAAAAGAACAGGAGTACTATGAAGGTAACAGACAGATATGGGTGCCAAAACCACAGGTTAGAGCATATGAAGTAATGTAACGTCCCTCCCAAGAATGAAGGCCCACAAGGTATCAACCTTGATAATATCCTAGGATACCTAAGCAGCAGGTAAACAACAGAACAACATCGAAAGATGCTAAAGTCAACCACAACTCTCAAGAGGATACAGAACAAAGACGGATCTCAAAGAATGTTCCTCTTGGACAAGGATTCTACACAGGTTATACAAAGATTTGGATACCAGTCAACCACAAGCCAACTGCAACTATACCAGACCTGCATGAAGATCTCAAAAGCTCAACAAGACCTAGAGCAGGGCAAAGTCAACAATGGAGATACAAAGGTCACCAAGAGATTTGGATTCCTAAGTCTTCCAATGCTTTGATTCAAAAGCCAAATGCCGACATCCAAGAGAGGTCTACAACAACATCAAAGAATCCTATCAACATGCCTAATTGGAGAATCAAACAGATAATGGAGTCTTCACAATCAAAGAAGGACAACCCAACCAATGCAAATGCGGATTCAAAGATGATAAAACATGTATGACAAAAGAAACCTTCAATGCCAACTTGGTCCTTCATCAATCCTCTTTTTGAGGATTTAGGCTTACTTTTACCTGAAGGAATGTTTGTAGTAACCACAAGAATGTAAAAAGTCAAGTCGCCACGGTGCAAAAAACACTCTTTGGCATCGTCAGAGTCGGGGGGCTGAGCCATAAAATGAGCAAAGCATTAGTCCTAAAGCTTCATATTAAACTTTGTGCTAAGAGTCATAGTTATTAGGCTTACGCTCAAGCTGGAAGAGGTTGAGCATATCTAAAGTCATGTCGCTCATGCTGGATGAGATGAGCATAAGAGTCGAAGTCTATTAACTTACAATTGGTGGAGTGTCGTAGAGTTTAACACTCACGTACAGTGCATAGTAAGATGAGAGCATATATCCTCGTTAACGAAAACCATTCTTGAAGGGGTGCCAACTTACAAAGCCATGCCATATGCTTTTATAGCTACACCATCTTTCTAAATAACCCCTCAAAATCTTTCTGACAGAGTATATTGTTTCCCATGCATTTCTGTGTATGCATATAGGATGTCCCACCATTGGACATATGCATTAGACACTCTTTTTCGCTTCCACCTATGCACCTTGAGTGGACTACAACAGGCAAACCAATGTTCCATCATGCTACCCTTTCATATTTGCTGCCTTTTTTTATTCTATATCTATCAGCAAATAATCCCTTGATTACTTTATTAATATTTTCCATGCTAATAAGTACTCTAATAATGCGCATATCCCAAAGGCACTTTTTTTCCACTAGGTTTTTTTCCTTCGGTCATCCAGGTATTAGATCCTAATTTAGAACCTTATCATTCTACTTCCCTTGTACATACTTTTCATAAATAAATAGTAGCCTCATCATTATGCTATTACAACGGACAAATGCAACATCATCTCTTGCATTAGACCTATTCAATCAATGAAGATGCTACTGAAAATTGAACCTCATTACCAAATTCAACGAGAAATGAAGACAAATTCAACGACAAATGAAGACAATCAGCCCATCAACACCCAATCAAAAACCTTCCACAACCTCCACGGACACTTTTCAACAGTGCCCGAGGACGGGTACTAAAATTGGAAGGGGGGAATGTTAACTGAGTTAACGTCAATTAACAGAAGCTGCTAAAGACCGAAGACCGAAGACATACGAATGCACATCGAGGATGAATACAATGAAGCAGTGAAGATTGGAGTTACACACTTTTCACATTTTTCCAAAATGGCCATGTATTGTAATTTTTTGATTTATTGAGCCAGTGTGATAATTGTAACGTGTTACGGGCTCAATAAGAGTTCCAAGATGTAAAGAATAGGTTAGTTAGTGTACTTAGGTTGTAAATACAATAAGTTGTGGAGCTTCAAAGGTCTTGGGTGTCGAACATTACACATTTTAGACCTTGGCTAAGGTATAAAAACGAACTTTGTAAAGTTTTAATTAAGTTCTTGGATAATGAAATACACAGCGTGAGCTAACACTGCTTACTTCTCTCCTTCTCGCGCTTCCTACTCCCTCCCCGGTTGTCACATTGCAATCACGTTTGTTGCATTACAACTGCATTTAAGAGCTCTACGCATTGACGTAAACACATCACAGTATTTCATAGCTTTTGGCGTCGTCGATCCACGGCTTAATTTCATCATAAGTAGGAATTTACACTTCAAAATGAAAAACTAAGCATAGGCGGGGTATTGGTGCATCATTTCTAAGCATTTAGGTGCATTCTGGGTCGAAAACGACTAGGTCAACAATCCATTGCTGTTAATAATCACAATTTTGGCACTTGACCTAAACTGGGGTTTGAAACCATAAGCATGTGTGCTTAGGTCTTATAAACTTGTCCTAGAAGGTGATGGGGGCTTTTCACAAGCCAAACTCCCATACCCCTCTTCTCTCGTCCCCACCCCATGAAAATCCCCTCTTAGGGATGGAGTGATAAAAGGCATTGGAAAAAGTAAGAAATGTTGGAATTAGGGTTGCAGAGAAACACACACAGCTTGGAGAAGACGAAGGAAGCTCAAGGCACACAATAGAGAGTGTATTCCTTAGTGTGCAATGGAAAGATAGATAGCCCTAGAGTGATGGGCGTATATACAATGCACGGGGGAAAAAACCTCCTAAAGAGGGAAAAAATGCCCCGGCGGTCCTAGTGTGTTCACACACATCACTACCACATGTATATGGTAACAAATCCCCCCTGGAGTGATGCGGTGAACGAGAGCTGGCACATGAGTAAAGGGAAGTGCCATGCCCTGAGGACAGGATCAGTCCACAAAGGGGAGTAAGCCCAAAGCTTTGCGGAAAGCTTCAAGCTTCTCACGAGACAATGCCTTTGTGAAAAGATCTGCAAGGTTGTCCTGTGTTGGCACATAAGCCAAGCTGATCTCTCCTGCTGAGAGCCTCTCCCTGACATAGTGGTAATGCACCTCAATGTGCTTTGTGCGAGCATGAAAAACTGGGTTCCTCGCAACTGCCAATGCGCTCTGACTGTCAGTGTAGATAGTGTTGGCAGTGTCCTGTCCAACACCCAAGTCAGCCATAAGGCGTCTGAGCCATACACACTCAACCGTAGCTGTGAAGACTGCCCTGTACTCAGCCTCACAACTCGAAGTGGCCACAGTAGGTTGCTTCTTGCTCAACCATGATATACATGAACTGCCAAGCATGAAACAAAAACCACTTGTGGACACTCGCGTGTCAAAACAACCAGCCCAATCTGAGTCCGAAAAAGCATGTAAGTCTGGCGGCAATGATCCCCCCTTGGGATAAAACAAGCCAAGATGTAAAGTGCCACTAAGGTAGCGGAAAATCCTCTTGACAGCCTGCCAATGCTTAGACCCTGGGCTATGCATAAATCTGCTGACCTGCGAGACTGCAAACTGAATATCTGGCCTCGTGTTGCATACATAAATGAGGCAGCCAACAGCAGTTTGGTAAAGAGTGACATCAGCAGGATCGCCAGCATCATGTAGACTCAACTTCAAACCTGTTTCCATGGGAGTGGCAATAGGTTTGCAATCCTCAAGTCCAAACTTACATAGCAATGTCTCTATGTAACTTTTCTGACACAAGGCAATACCACCATCACACTGCTTAAACTGTATACCCAAGTAATGATGCAACAGCCCCAAATCTTTCATCTTGAAAGTAGCATTCAAATCAGCCTTAAATTCAGCAATATGTCTCTCATTTGGTCCAGTGATCAGCAAATCATCAACATAAAGAACCACAATGAGAAATACATCATCCTCACGCTTTACATACAATGTGCTTTCTGTTGGACTGTTACGAAAGCCTCGTTTAACCAAATGAGTGTCAGCTTTCTCATACCAAGCACGAGGAGATTGCTTCAACCCATACAAAGCCTTCTTACATTTGCACACTTTGTCCTCTTGTCCTTTTATGACAAAACCGCGAGGCTGCGTTACATAAACTTCCTCAAATATGTCACCATTCAAGAAAGCAGTAACAATGTCTGATTGATGTACATCCCAACCAAAATGAGCTGCCAATGCACATAGAAAACGCACAGTAGTCATACGACAAGTGGGAGCAAAAGTCTCTTCATAATCTATGCCTTTTTGTTGTGCATAACCCTTTGCAACAAGTCGAGCCTTATGGCGATCGATCTCACCATCTGGCTTGCGTTTCAACTTGTAAACCCACTTCGTACCAATGGCCTTTTTGCCAGGAGGCAAATCACATAAAGTCCATGTGTCATTCTCTATAAGTGCATCATATTCTGATTTCATGGCAGCAATCCAATTTTCTGAATTCTGTGCTTCATCAAAAGACAGAGGCTCCTCAACATCATGTAAACTAGACACAGCCAAAGCATAACAATCTGATGCATAAGATGCATGGCGAGAGCCTGAACGAGTACGACTAGATAAAGGTGCATCCAATTTACTGTCACGCAAAGTGTGCACCAGCCATTTTGGCATACCTCTAGCCTGCTCATTTTCAGCCCTTTCCTCATCAAGTACATCATGTACATCTGCATCAGTAATAGGCTGTTCTAAAACATTTTCAGAAACCCCCATAGGCTGTACATTTGCCTCATTGGAACTTACATTCGTATTTCCACCACTGAAAAGAGGCAACAAAGTGTCATAAATGTCCTGTGAGCTTACATTACTGTCTCTAGTACATGACAGCAAGGGTTGAACAGAATCTTCCACAAACACTACATCCCGTGAAACCAAAATACGTTTTGTTTGCGGATGATACAACGTGTAACCTTTGCTTTCAGCACTATAACCAACAAAAATACATTTGACAGCCTTATCATCCAATTTTCTGCGCTGCACTTGTGGCACCAAAGCATATGCCAAACAGCCAAAAACACGCATGTGCTCAATAGAAGGTTTTCTATCATGCCATGCTTCATATGGAGTAATAGACTGCAAAGCTTTCGTAGGACACCTGTTAAGTACATAAGTGGCACACATGATGGCCTCAAGCCAAAAAGAATGCGACAAAGCTTGACTTTTGACCATACATCGTGCCATTTCCGTTAGTGACCTGTTTTTCCTCTCAGCAACACCATTTTGCTGAGGTGTATAAGGCACTGTACATTGGTGTTTTATCCCACGACTAGCCAGAAATGCATTAAATTCATGAGACATATACTCCCCCCCTCGATCGGAACGGAGGGTGCCCATAGTACATTTTGAGACATTTTCAGCCATAGCCAAAAATTGTTTGAAGCACATAAAAACTTCGGACTTTGCTTTAAGCGGAAATACCCATGCATGCCTGGAGTAATCATCAATGAAAGTCACGAAGTACAGGTAATTGCCCAAGGACGGAGTTTGCATGGGCCCACAAACATCACTATGCACAAGCTGCAACCTGCATGTGGCCCTAACTGAACCATCCTTTGGAAACTTAGAACGCTGCATTTTACCCAGAATACAGCCTTCACAAACATGTTTGATAGGTGCTTCAAGAGGCGGCAAAGAAGCAACCATATCAGATTTCTGCAAACGCAGCAAACTGGCAAAATTCAGATGACCAAAACGTGCATGCCAAAGTTTTGCATCTGAAATAGCCCTTGAATCTGCAACAATATTTGCAAAATTTTGTCCACACTTGTCATACAAAGTGAGCTTATACAGCCCACGGCACAAAAGCCCAGATGCAACAATTTCATCACCAAAACTGAGATCATGAACTGTACATCTGTCATCCACAAATTTGACTACAAGTCCAAGTCTAGCAAGTGCGGATACAGACAATAGATTCTTCTTGATCCCAGGTACATAAAGTGCATCAACAAGTGTGAAGGAACTGCCATTAGCAGCAGTGAGCACAATCTTTCCAACTCCCTGAACTGGATAAGAGGCGTTGTTGGCACAAGTGACTGAATTCCCATGAGGGACAGACTCGAGAGAGGTAAACAATTCACGATGTGAGGTAATGTGCTTTGTAGCACCACTGTCGAAATACCACACATGTGAATCTGTAGCAACTGACAAGCATGCATCATGGACAACAGGATTGTAAGTGCTCTCTGCGCTAAAAGCCCATTCTGCATCAACATCAGCATCACAATCTCCTTTCACAGAAGACTCAACAATGGCTGCATTTGTAGTGGAACCAGCATTTGCAGTGGAACCACCCTCTTTCTTCTTAGCCTCTTTGGCCTTCAACTTAGGACACGACTTGATCAAGTGATCATTGGCTTTACAATAATGGCAACACATCTTCTTTTTGCCCTTATCACCAGAATTGCCAGACGAAGTGCTGCCAGCAGAAGCATTAGGAACAGAATTTTTGCCACTCGCAGCAGAACCATAAGAAGTGGCTGCATTACTGTTACCACCCTTTCTTTGAGAAGCAATAAAAGCCTGTTCAACTGCACGCTGCCTAGTCCTGTTTTTTCTAGAAAGTGACTCTTGCAACAGCAATGTGCATAATGCATCAAACTTGACAACTTCAGGATTTCCTTGGGTCATCAGTCTCCAAGTACTAGCAAAAGTCTGGTAGGAATCTAGTAAGGCATCAAGAACAGTCTGCACAAGGGAACTGTCAGAAATGACTTCACTTGCAGAAATGAGTTGCTCATTGATATCCTTGACACTAGCAAGGAAAGTGTCCATATCATCTTCCTCATGCATAATCTTCGACTCTAGCTCTTTACGCAGCAAAGCAATTTTAGCCTCATTGCGGCTTGCATAAAGACCTGCTAGAATATCCCAAGCCTGTTTTGTAGATTTTGCTGAACGGATGTGAGGAATAATGGTGCGCTTCACAGACAACGCAATCAATGCATGAGCCTGCGCATCCTTAACATCCCAACGAGCTTGTTCTGCTGTAGGCAAAACAACTCTAACAGCTGCAATCCTTGCAGCAAGACCTGCAACATCCTCAATATCGCCTACATCTTCAGAACCAGGACGTACATCAATGCCCTGCACAATGTTCCAGACACCTTTTGACACAAGAACGTGTTGCATCATATAAGCCCACATAGGGTAGTTGTCCCCATCCAACCTGTCCTCAGCAGCAAACATCTTGAACACATCTGTGTTGTTGTTGTCAGCCATGGTAAATGCTGCACCTGATGTGAAAACTGCCCGAAAATAGGAGAAATGGAGCGGGAACAACTTGTGCTATATAGCACAAACCGTAGAAGACTATAAGGCACCTGTTATGCAGAAAACGGCACTGACAGAAAATCTGCACAAAATGACGAAATAACCTGTGCAGTACTGCCCGTAGTGGAAACGGAGGCCGAAATGAGACCTGCGAACGCTTGCCAAAGCTCACTGAAATCGGAGAAAGTGAGCAGGCGTGTGCTGGAGCAGCTGGCGACTAAGCCCGGGAGGACGTGACCTGCTCTGATACCAATTGTCGGAATTAGGGTTGCAGAGAAACACACACAGCTTGGAGAAGACGAAGGAAGCTCAAGGCACACAATAGAGAGTGTATTCCTTAGTGTGCAATGGAAAGATAGATAGCCCTAGAGTGATGGGCATATATACAATGCACGGGGGAGAAAACCTCCTAAAGAGGGAAAAAATGCCCCGGCGGTCCTAGTGTGTTCACACACATCACTACCACATGTATATGGTAACAAGAAAAAATAAAGTATGATTATGTAAATATATAAGAAAGGTAAAATAGGCCACCTCATGCCTGCGGGGTAGCCCATCCCCACCTTGCCTCCTTTTTCTTCACTGTTGCCCCGCCGGGTGTCCCTTTTCCTCTCCTCCACTCAAAAGGTCAACCCCCCCTCTCTTCCCTTTGTCCTTTCTCCTTTCTCTCTCCCCTCAAGCTACCCCACCTCTCACCAATAATGCATTATAACTCACCAATAATGCACCCTAACTCACATGCAACTTACCCTATCTTCCAAAATAGTATACCCCACCCCCCCTTTCTCTCTCCTATCATATCCCATGACCCAAATACCCCCCCCTCTCTCTAAAGGGAGCCATGTCTCTTGTCTTGTAGCTAAATAACCTCCCCCACACTCACACACACTCAGTTTCACTGAAAAAGGTGCCCATAGACCCATCCCCACCTGGTGGTTACCTGATTTTTCTTGTGTTCACACACATCTGCACACAGATTCACCTCTTAACACACTCCCCTCTCTCCCCTCTTGTAATTAATTTATTCTCCATGTCACCTCTCACTTTTTTTCATCAACCCATCTCTCTCCCTTAGTCTCTCTCTCATGAGACTGCTATTCTGGCACATATACACACAGCCAGACAAGTGGGGCCCACAGTCACATGGCTTATGTAGATAATGATTTCTTCATTTCAAAATTCTAGAATTTCTTCCCCCTCCTCCCCTATATAAAGAGGGGTCACCATCACACTAAACACACACACCATCACCAAAGAGTACACTATGCACTGTGTGTGCCTAGTGCACACACACACACCCACACCATCACCATCACCGCAATCACCATGCTCGTCTTGAGCATGACCTCTATACCCTTGGGCTATGGAAGATGAAGGGAAACTAAATGAAGGATGATGGCCATAACCCTCGTGCGAGTCTTCGCCATCAACTCCCACCTATCCGCCATGTGCTCTACCACGCTCTCCCTTCTCATTCCCCTACCCTATGCTCCCCATTTCATCGCCTTATTCTCTAAATAAAGCTTGAGGTTTTGTGAGTATGTTTTCTTGCAATGTTTTTCCCATGTGAGGTGTGCGGAATCGCCACCTAGTCTTGTGTTTGGAGTGAGCTTGTGTATGTGTGAAGGGTGTGCGGATTCGCCATCCTTTTGTGGTGCCTAAGTACTAAGCCGCTATACCCCCTCCCTCACTCTCTCTCTCTCTCTCTCTCTCTCTCTCTCTCTCAGTTGATCTCATTCCCTTTCCTCTTCATCATTACTCCCAAGCATCCATCTCTCTTGGATGAAAACTTTGTTATGGTGGTGTGTTGTTTGCGTCCTAGCCGCTGAAGCTAGGTGGTGCCCCTTGTTTGCTTTACCATGACAGGCTCGAGGCGCGCCATTCGGTCCCCGGTGTTTTAGAGGCCGTCGGGGTTTAGGGTTCGCTTTGCTCTCGTCATTTGGTGCCCCCACTGAGGATCTTTTCATGAAACCCTTCAGTTTACAAGACTGAAACCCCTAAACTATTGTGAATGGATGAATGGCTAGCAGGATTTGCTAATTGGACGACAGAAGAAGAAGAGCTCCAAGCACAACTAGACAAACTCCGCATCTCCATCAAAGCTCGAGCGCCAGGCGTAATGGTAATCGATTTGCAGTGGGAGAGTCAACCAACACGCTAAACCCAGTGGATATACATAGGCCAAGTGCCAAGAAGAAGAAGGAGAAGGTCGAAACCATGTCCGCAACCTACAACCAACCCACAACAACAAAATGGAAGGAGCTCTACACAGTAGAGAATCAACACTATTCTACTTTGAGAATCGGGTAACTCAAGTCACCGAGGTAATTATCACAGTCAGTTTTCAAGTCGCACCTGATGCTGCAGCACAGATAACGGAATCATTGGCTTACACTCTCACTAGAGAAACTAGGGATCTACTGAGTTTGTTTCAGGAAAGAACACCACCCTCTCCCACAAGCTTGGGCAGTGACTAAGCACCTCTAAGCTTCACATGAATCAGTACAACCTACCTCAAGACAGATCACACATACCAACACGTGTACGCTCAATCAAGGTAATACTGGATTTGAAGGCTCACTACCAGCACGTCATTGACACCATGCTGGGTGGGGAGCGATTTTTTGAGGTTCTGGCATCAGATCAACCATTTGTCCTACCTTTGGTACAAGGCAATGTACCGTTTGAAGTTTTAATCTATGTCCTAGTATAAGAGGGTATACACACCTCCTTGTAAAGAAGAAAAAAAACTTTTGCAAGTTAAGCAGTGTGTCTTTCTAGCTCTCTCTCAGTAATCATGGCAAGTGTAGCATTTCCAACATTTAAAGGAAAGAAGGGGGAGGATTTGGTAACAGACTTCCTAGATGACTTTGAAGTAGCATGTGTAGTGAGCAACAAAGATACGGATGAATCCCGGGTTAGGATCTTTAAGCATCTCATGAAGCTAGAAGCTAGATCATGGTACAATGCACTTCCACAAGCAACCAAGGATGACTGGGAACCCTTAAAAACCTCTTTTAAGAGGCGCTTTGGGGGAGGTACCACTTCAGAAAAGTTGTGGGACAAGTTGAGAGACTTGAAGCAAGAGGGTCTTTTAGAATATGCCACCTATGAGTCCAAATTTGTGGATTTGTGGGAATGGTGGGTTGAGTCACTGGCAAGGGGGGAAGCTGCACCCGATTTCCTAAAAAAAGATCGGTTCACGCATGGCTTATGGCCGCTTCTCAAGGAGAAGGTGAAAGGTAGATTCCCGGCTACGTACAAGTTAGCCGTTGAGATTGCTCGCCTTAAGGAGAAGAAGCTGCGAATGAAAGCCAAAGAAACCGAGTCAACAGAAACAGCAACATCACGTCAACCAGCAACTACGACAACCACCATTCCACCACCACCACCACCACCGGCTCTTGGGGTAAGAGATGACCAACAAGATATGTTGGCCCATATTACTGACCAACTGCAGAATTTGTCTGTCCACTTAATACAGCAAGGGAGGAGTCAAGAAAGAGATCAAGACCCTGGAAGAGCACGACGACAAAACAGGGAGTATCATTGCTACAACTACAGAGAAGATGGTCACGGTATGTACTACTGTCCCAAACCACGACAAAACTATAATAGAGGAGGTAGGAGAAACCAATTGTCACCCCCTAGAGAAAGAACACCCCCATCCCCACCCCGAGCACCAACCCCACCAACACAAATTCTACGTCCACCCCAGACACCACTACAAGCATCCATTCCACCTCTTCCACCAGCCCCACCACCTGATCGCCCTGTAAACATCATAAGGTTAGAAGAGAAAGAAAAAGCCGTAGTAGTGGATCCACCCAGAGCAAAGGAGAGGGACAAGGGTAAGGAGAAGGTAACCTTTTTAGAACCACTTGAGTCCATGAGTGTGAAAAGAGCTAGGAGGGAGAAGGCTACACAATCAGATGATGAGAGAAGCATGAGAGGAGAAACTAGCAAGAGGCCATCCAGGCCACGATGGAAATTGGGCATCACCGACTTCCAGCTAGGGGAAAGTTCTAAGCCCTATGATCTAACATTGGATGTGGCAGAGCAAGGACCGAAGATTACATGGCCACAGCTGCTACATCTTGTACCTAAAGTAAGGCGACAATGGTCTAAAATGGTAAGTACAAGACGCTCCAAAACGAAGGTAGCCGGAGCAATTTCGGGATGCAACATGGATGACATCCTTCCAATTGTCGACGTAAACATAAAAGGAAAGAGGGTTGGAAACACCTACATTGATGGAGGTGCACAAATCTGTGTAATGAGCGAAGCTATGATGCTTCGATTAGGGCTCGAGGTTGACAGGCCTTCTCCATGCAAGGCAAAGATGGCAAACAACGCAAAAGTAAAGTGTGTGGGTGTGGTAAGTGCCGTGAAAATCAAAGCTTTCAACACTGAGGTAGAGGTAGATGTTTTTGTGATGCCTACTAAGGGGGAGGGCTATCCGCTAATTTTGGGAAGGCCATGGTTGATGGCCATGAAGGCAAAATAGGACTGGGGTACTGGCCTTCTACGCATGACCGGCAAGAAAGGGGAGACAATCTACTACGACATGAGGATTGGCAAGCAGAAGCAAATGAATCTGGAAACATCGGAAGATGAAACCACTAGCGAATCTTCCAGTTCTGAGGAGGAGACCACATCCACCGACGAAAGTGACAGTTCCATTGATATGATGGGTATCATTATGAAGAATCCACAAAGGGTAAGCACAACTGGTGATCCATCACCAAAAGGGCAACCCAATGAAGAGGAGAGCAAATCACCTGGCCTAGGAGGAAGTAGGTTGAAGGGTATGTTGTCTACAGAATTAACACTTGAGGAGAAAGATAGTTTTTTGCAAATGTTAATGGGATTTCCTAACCTGTTCATTGACAACTATGAAAGAATCACAGGCATTACAGTGGTGGAACATCATATTAAGCTGAAGGAAGGGGTAAAACCAGTTGTGTAAAAGCTACGACGACTGGGGGTCATACAAGAAAAGGCACTCTTGGCCGAGGTAAGGAAATTGCTGGAGGCGGGATTCATCTATCCTGTAGAAAACTCATAATGGGTGTCACCCGTAGTGGTGACGCCTAAAAAGAATGGTAAGTGGAGGGTCTGTGTTGACTACAAACCACTAAATGCAGCTACAAAGAGAGACCACTTTCCTCTCCCTTTCTTGGATGAAATTCTGAATGAAGTAGCGGGTTTTGAATGCTATATCGTCTCTGATGGTTATTCTGGATACTTTCAAATACGCATAGCCTTGGAAGATCAGTTAAAAACCACTTTTATCACGCCATGGGGTTGTTTTGCATACAGGGTTATGCCATTTGGTCTCACAAATGCACCTACCACATTCCAAAGATATGTCACATATGTTTTTCAACCGTTCTTTGGAATATCCATAAGAGTGTTCATTGATGATTTTTGTATATATAGCTCCCGTATTTCACATTTAGAAAAGGTAACTGAAGGTTTGGCCAGGTTGGAGAGCCTAGGTGGGCAATTAAATGTGGATAAATGCCACATTGGGGAGAGTAAAGTCATTCTACTGGGCCATGAAATTTCAGCAAAAGGTATCAACGCCGACCCAAGTAAGGTGTCCGCACTCATAGCCCTACCTTCACCAACGACCACACGTCAACTGGTCTCTTTTCTACAGAAGGTGAGGTACTTAAGTAGATTCATACATCTACTATCACAACTTGTTCTACCACTGCAACAACTCACTCAAAGATCAACTTTCACTTGGGACGAGGAAAGCGAACATGACTACAACAAGGTAAAGGAGGTCTTAGCCACTCTGCCAACTATCTCACCACCTAAGTGGGATGAAAAATTCTATGTCACCTCAAGTGTTGGTGATGACTCATTGGGGGCTGTGCTACTCCAAAAGGATACGACGACATCTTTCATGAGGCCAATCTACTTCTCTAGTCGAATGATGACAGCAGGAGAGAAAGGTTTCACCCATGTGGAACACTTAGTCCTAGCTCTTAGATTTGCAACTACAAAGTTTAGGTCATATTTGCTGCCTAAGCAATTTGTGATTCTAACCACGGATGAAATATTTCCCTATGTTGTACAACACATGGATGTGTCTGCTAGAATTACTAAATGGCTAGTTCGTCTGCAAGAGTTTGACTACACAGTACAGGTAGAAAGCACGACAAGGGCAAGTTTGGGGGGACTCATGACTTACCAAGTCTTTGAAAGGAAGGAGAAGCAATCTAAGGAAGGAGAAGTCCGATTACCTCCAGTACCACCGATGGTAGAAGGAGCATACTCTCTCTACTTTGATGGAGCCTACAAGCGAGCGTCCGACAAAGCAGCTGTAGGAATAGTGGTCTTCGATGACAAAGGGACAAAGGTATTTTCGTTAGGCCAATTGTTAGATTCACATTCTAAGAATGAAGCTGAGTATGCAGCACTAACCAAGGGTCTACAATGGTGCGTCTCGCAAGGTGTACAACGCCTTAATGTATTTGGGGATGCTCTACTTCTGGTAAGGCAAGTAAATGAAGCATGGACATGCAAGAATCCTAGTTTAAGGACTCACTTAAGTGGTGTAAAAACCTTGTTGGGTAAGTTTGAAGAAGTTCAAATACACCATATCCCAAGGGCTCAAAACCAAGAAGCAGATGCCCTAGCAAGTGAAAGACTACAGGAAGTGGTGGTTGGAGCAATAAAACTAAAGCTCCCTCTATTTCAAGGCAGTGATGCCTTGCTTGACATCATGCATTTTTTGGAAACAGAGGAATGCCCATCAGATTTAACAAAGGGACAGAAGTAATGGCTGACGCGGAAGGCCACAAGGTATCGACTCATCAATGATGGTTTGTACTGTAAGGGTAAGGACCAAATAGTCAGGAAGGTCCCTCTCTCTCACGAAATCACGGGAGTAATTGCTAGTTGTCACGACGGGGTTTGTGGTGGTCACTTTGCCCTAGACATAACAAGTAGGAAAATCTTGCAGGCAGGCTTCATATGGCCTAGCCTCAACCGTGATGTACACCATTGGTGCAAAACGTGTAAGTTGTGTCAAAAGGCCGGCACTAGGTCACTTATGCTTGAACCACAGACACCTATTCTCTCATATGGCCCATTTGAAAAATGGGGTATCGATGCCATTGGGCCATTACCTAGGGCCAACTCAGGAAAATTCTACATTATCATGGGGGTCGACTACATGACTAGATGGGCAGAGGCTACAGCCACCACTAGAATCACAGCGGTAGAGGTAGCTAAATTTATGTACGAGCACATATGCTGTAGGTTTGGCACACCTTTAGAGATCCTCTCTGATAGAGGGCCAGGTTTCAGAGCAGACTTGGTAGGAGAATTAATGCAGAAACTGGGCATTACAAGGAGGCACTCTTCACCATATTACCCTCAATGTAATGGCCTAGTTGAAAAGGTAAATGGAATGGTTTCTAAAATTATTACCAAGCAGGTAAACAATCATCTCGGAGACTGGGATAAGTATCTACTATCAGCTTTATGGGCCTACAGAACTTCATTTCGTACATCCTTGGGATTCACACCATATCATCTAGTATTTGGTAAGGAAGCAATCTTGCCCATTGAAGTGCAACTACAAAGTCTCAGAGTAATGGCAAGCCAACTTCAAAAACCCAACATGCATTTGAGAGATCACATCATCAACTTGGAAAGACTGCAGCTGGACAGAGAAGAAGCAATAAATTATTATGCAGCACAAGCTGAGCATAGATGGCTTAGCTTTAACGAGCATCTCCGGAAAAAAGAATTGAAGAAAGGAATGTTGGTGCTCTGCTACGACAATCGCTTCGACACGCGCAAGGATAATAAACTCCTGCTCCGATGGGAAGGCCCTTTCATCATCAGGAAAAAGTATGCCAATGGAAGCTACCAACTTATGGAGGCTGATGGAAAACTTCATAAAACCAGGGTAAATGGTTGGCGACTTAAACCTTATTTTCTTCGATTTGACCAGGCTCCACCAATTGACATTCCAAATGAGAACACACCATCAGCCGCCACTTCCGACGATAATGATCAAACAGATGAGTTAGAGACATGAATGCCTCTAGCCAAAAGGGGAGGGCTAATGATGGGGGCTTTTCACAAGCCAAGCTCCTATACCCCTCTTCTCTCGTCCCCACCCCATGAAAACCCCCTCTTAGGGATGGAGTGATAAAAGGCATTGGAAAAAGTAAGAAAAAATAAAGTATGATTATGTAAATATATAAGAAAGGTAAAATAGGCCACCTCATGCCTGCGGGGTAGCCCATCTCCACCTTGCCTCCTTTTTCTTCACTGTTGCCCCCGCCGGGTGTCCCTTTTCCTCTCCTCCACTCAAAAGGTCAACCCCCTCTCTCTTCCCCTTGTCCTTTCTCCTTTCTCTCTCCCCTCAAGCTACCCCACCTCTCACCAATAATGTATTATAACTCACCAATAATGCACCCTAACTCACATGCAACTTACCCTATCTTCCAAAATAGTATACCCCACCCCCCTTTTCTCTCTCCTATCATATCCCATGACCCAAATACCCCCCCCTCTCTCTAAAGGGCGCCATGTCTCTTGTCTTGTAGCTAAATAACCTCCCCCACACTCACACACACTCAGTTTCACTGAAAAAGGTGCCCATAGACCCATCCCCACCCGGTGGTTACCTGATTTTTCTTGTGTTCACACACATCTGCACACAGATTCACCTCTGAACACACTCCCCTCTCTCCCCTCTTGTAATTACTTTATTCTCCATGTCACCTCTCACTTTTTTTCATCAACCCATCTCTCTCCCTTAGTCTCTCTCTCATGAGACTGCTATTCTGACACATATACACACAGCCAGACAAGTGGGGCCCACAGTCACATGGCCTATGTAGATAATGATTTCTTTATTTCTAAATTCTAGAATTTCTTCCCCCTCCTCCCCTATATAAAGAGGGGTCACCATCACACTAAACACACACACCATCACCAAAGAGTACACTATGCACTGTGTGTGCCTAGTGCACACACACACACCCACACCATCACCATCACCGCAATCACCATGCTCGTCTTGAGCATGACCTCTACACCCTTGGGCTATGGAAGATGAAGGGAAACTAAATGAAGGATGATGGCCATAACCCTCGTGCGAGTCTTCGCCATCAACTCCCACCTATCCGCCATGTGCTCTACCACGCTCTCCCTTCTCATTCCCCTACCCTATGCTCCCCATTTCATCGCCTTATTCTCTAAATAAAGCTTGAGGTTTTGTGAGTATGTTTTCTTGCAATGTTTTTCCCATGTGAGGTGTGCGGAATCGCCACCTAGTCTTGTGTTTGGAGTGAGCTTGTGTATGTGTGAAGGGTGTGCGGATTCGCCATCCTTTTGTGGTGCCTAAGTACTAAGCCGCTATACCCCCTCCCTCACTCTCTCTCTCTCTCTCTCTCTCTCTCTCTCTCTCTCTCTCAGTTGATCTCATTCCCTTTCCTCTTCATCATTACTCCCAAGCATCCATCTCTCTTGGATGAAAACTTTGTTATGGTGGTGTGTTGTTTGCGTCCTAGCCGCTGAAGCTAGGTGGTGCCCCTTGTTTGCTTTACCATGACAGGCTCGAGGCGCGCCATTCGGTCCCCGGTGTTTTAGAGGCCGTCGGGGTTCGGGGTTCGCTTTGCTCCCGTCAAAGGTTTGTTACGTTTGGATGTCATTTGATACTGTAACGGATGTGATTTGTTTACCGATGAGCCATTTGCTTTTGGTGATTTCAATCACTTGAGTGTAGCTTGAGTTAGATGTAACTTGTTAGTTGTTTTCCGAGAGATTGACACCCTCTCGTAGCCTTTATGCACTAGTCGAATCAGCTTCATCCCATGAATTGACAATTTAATCGTGGTTCTCGCAAAAACGACAATAAGATAGGATAGTGAGGTAAGACACGCGTCCCACATGTGTATGAATCAAGATGCCAAAGAAGGGGGAAAGATGGTGTATTCATTGCCGAGAAAGCAATCATTTACAACCAGTAGGTGCATAAAGTGCGACAACTATGAGCACAGAGGACATGAATGGGAGGAGTGCCCCATCAAGCTCTCAACCTCAGTAAGGTTGGTTGCACCAACATCGAGGTAGAAAGCACCAGGACACCAGGCAAAAACAATGTTGAAACCATACTCAAGATCACTCCCCTGGAAATTTAATTATTGGAGGTGTGGGAAAGAGGGCTACTTTTCTAGAGAATTCACAAAGCCACTGGCTTCTTAGCACCCTAGCAATCCAACATAAATTTATTGGCACCGGAGGTGGCTGTAGTGTCCCTATCAAAAACTAAAGAATAGCAAAAAAAAGTGATAAAGATGAAACCACCAGTAAAATATGGTAGGCATTGAAGAAAGAGGCAGTCCAAATAGCAATAGTCCTTCAAAAGAGACCATCCCATCATGAAGAAAGTACTACAGAAATGCAAAAAATAAAAGGTACCATTGGACCTTTAGAAGTAAAGAGAACAATGGTTTGGGCTAGGAAAGACATGCAGAAGCCTGAAAACATAGGGCAAGTTGAGTCAACAATAGTTCAACAATTATTGGAAGAGGACAATCATGGAAAGAAAATGCAGGAAACATCAATGGAGAGGAGGATCCAAAAGGATCCTTGTGGAAAAATATTTTTGAAAGGATTTTCCTTGGAAATGATCAAGCTTGTTTAGGTAGTATCAGTAGTGGAGGAATTACTAAAAAAGGGGAGCTTGAACTAAATTTATGAGGTTAACAAAATAGTGATACTACAGATGTACTACACCAAGTTGGACTACCTACCAGAGTGGTGGCACACTTTTCCATTCACCTCACTCACGAGCGGTTCACACTAGACCATTGTACTAGTTCCCCTTTTTATGTTGTATTTTCCCTTATGTTTGGTAGACCTCTTATCTTGAGTTAGTTCTGAAGAAGAAGAAGAATAGTCTTTTGCCTCCATCTTTGTGTGTGTGTGCGTGTGTGCGCGCGCTTGCAAAAGCTCTCTCTCTCTCTCTCTCTCTCTCTCTCTCTCTCTCTCTCTCAACATGTTATCACAGCTTGACTGTGTCTAAGGAGCTTAGAGAAGCAAGCAGGAGCAGTCTAGGAAGCGACCTCGATATTCTTGAGAGCCATTGTCAAACGATCTTCTATTGAAGTGATTACTTTTGGATATTTTTCATCTGAGGGCTCTATATAGTCCTTTGGACTACTACTATGTAGTTGCATTTCCATTTCAAGCGCATTTTGACCCCCGTTTGAGATTCTGCATATCTGCATATTGGTGGTTGTTAACTGAGTCAATGTCAGTTAATAGAAGCTGCTAAAGACCGAAGACGTATAAATGCACATCGAAGATCAACATGAAGAAGTAGTAAAGATTGGACTTGCACATTTTCCACATTTTCCCAAAATGGTCATGTATCATAAATTCCTGATTTATTTCAAGCCATTGTAATATTTTAATGTGTTACGGACTCAATGGGAGTTCCAAGCTGTAAAGAACAGGTCAATTAGTGTGCCTACGTAGCAGATTCAGTAAGTGGTGGAGCCCTAAAGGCCTTGGGTGCCCGGACATTGAATATTTTTCCTCTAGGTATATAAGGTAGTGTGTAAAAGAAATTAGGGTTCTCAAGCTCATTTGTTGAGAGCACTCTTTGGTGAGAGCTCTTGAGGTGTGTGGCTATGGAGTCCTTGAGCTTCTCCTTGCTCATGTGACTTGGTTAACACTAATCAATGCTTAATTCTCTTTCACTATGCCTCTCTCATGCTTCTTGTGATTGCCTATGATGCTTTGATTAGCTACATATTGATTAATTAGTGGTTAATCCAGCTCTAATCTTTTTCTTGTGGGTGCATGTAGGTTTGATTGGAGTGTGATGCTCGATAAATCTATGTGTGTGTGCTTGCGACTAGTGTGCTGCATGATAGGATTAGTGTTGTGTGCGTCTTGCAATCATTAGTGTGTGTGATTGGGTTGATTGGAGGTGAAGGAAAGTGGATGTGGAGATTGCCCATTATTGTGGTTTAGCTCCTCCATCGTCCGAAAAGCTCACCTCGTAGAGTCACCATTTGTGTTTCCATGATTAGATAATCGTGTGCGTCTTTCCATGCCCTATCCGGGTAGCTCATCCCTCCGAATTAATACTTTTGTTGGTCATTGGAGCTATGCAATGATAAACCCCCCCAACATTTGGCGCCGTTGTCGGGGATGAAGACCTACGCTACTAAAATTATGGCATAATCGGATGTGTTTCCTCACTAATTTCACTTGTGTTTTTATGGTTTTGTGGATTTTGGATATGCCTATATTCGTGGGTGTAACATATGTACACACCCATGTCTACATGACAACCAAATATAGTGGATCATCTCCTAGCAACCATACCAGAAGCCACTAAACTAAAGGCCACTAGCCCTAAGTGACTAACCCTAAGCGGATTGAAATGGTCAAACTTAACCCGATTTAGAGTGGCAAAACCAAAAGCCGCTAACCCTAAGCTGCTAACCCTAAGTGGATTGAAATGGCCCTAAGCGGTCCTAAGACGCTAACCCTAAGCAGCTTACCCTAGGCGACTAGCCCTAAGCAGATTGAAATGGCCTTAAGCTAGCATAAGCAGATAGCCCTAAGCGGCTAGCCCCTATCAGACTGAAATGGCAAAACTAAATCGATACTAAGCTGATTTAGAGCGGCCAACCCCAAACACCTTTAAACGACTAACCCTAAGCACCTTTATAGGCCAAACCAAAAGTTGCTAACCCTAAGTAGCTAGCCCTAAGCGGCTAGCTCTAAGCGGATTGAAATGGCCAAACTTAACCCGATTTAGAGCGGCTAAACTTATACAGCCAAACCAAAAGCCACTAACCCTAAGCGGCTAGCCCTTAGCGGATTGAAATGGCCCTAAGCTAGCCCTGAGCGGACTAATTAAATGGCCAATAAATGCGATTATAAGCCGGTTTTGAGTGACCAACCCCAAGCGTCTTTTCACAGCCAAACATAAGTACCTTGACAAGGCCAACTCCTAGCGGCCAAACCAAAAGCCGCTAACCCTAAGTAGCTAGCCCTAAATGACTAGCCCGAAGCGCAAACCCCAAGTATATTGAAATGGCCAAACTTAACCCGATTTACAGCGGCTAAACCAAAAGCCACTAACACTAAGCGGCTAGCCTCAAGCGTGGAAATGGCCACCCTAATGTGATTTAGAGCGGCCAAATATAAGCGGTTTACACGGCCAACCCTAAGCGACCAAATACGGCCAGCTATTAACGACCAAACCAAAGCATTAACCTCAAGTGGCTAGCTCTGAGCCGACTGAAATAGTTGGCCAATCCTAAGCGACAAGTTTTAAATGGACTAAGATGGCCAAACCCTAACACACTAACCTAAACGATAAGTTCTAAACGGACTCATATGGCCAAACCCTGACACTCTAACCTAAAACTATATCTCTAACATAAAGCATCCTAACACTAACATTAACATTAAGTTTACATTTGGTGACCATAAATCTTCAACATAAAAGTTTGAACTACGGTTGACATAAAAGTACCGCTTAAACTTAAAATAAAATTGGCTAAATATAAAATAATTAAGTATAAATAAATCTAAACAAAAACAAATCAATAATTTTGTTTAAGTAATATTTATGCCAATTTTTTTAAAAAGAATGTAATTTAAAATTTATTTTAATTATAATATTTTATGTGAGAATATATATGTGTGTGCATAGTGTGTATATTTATGTACACATATTTGTGTGTTTACGTGTATGTGTGTGTGTGTGTGTGTGTGTGCGCAGGCAAAAAAAAAAAAGCACTCACATTTGAACAATGTGCCAAAAACTAGCCTCTTTTTTGCCACTCCTATGTACATTTCACTTTCTTGCACTTAGTTCAAAGAGGCAAGATTTGGTAGCCACACAAAGCACATAGTTGCAAACACAATGGAAAGATATGATCTTTATTTTTTCACATCTAAATGGCAATTTTATTTGCAAGGACTAATCTAGTTCACCTAATATACCTAGTAACAACATTGTGACCTTGATGAAGAAATACTTATAACTTTTTTATGGGTTTGTCTTCTTTACTTACCCTTTTGCACATCAAATATTCACTTGGCAAGCAATTTAATTTGATTAATTTATATTTTTTGGATCTTTGCATAATTAATATTCATTTTCTTTGTTAAAATTTCTATTTACAAAAATCTATTTTTTAATACCAAATATCTAATAATGTAGAACTTATTTTGCAAGCTCCAACAATCATTTGATAGAATATGACCCAAGGAATGTGACTATGCAAAAAAAATGAAACTTCAGCAGTTACGTTTTAAAGATCTATCTTAGAAAATAACAAAGACTGCTGAGAGGACCATGATATAGTTGTTAAAAAATGTAATAAATAATGTACTCTGCCACTCATTTTGATTTTCATATATGTCATAAGTCTTAGTGTAAGGTCCTCATACAAAGGAAAATTGAGTCAATTTGAGTAAGAAAAAGACACTTTTCTATTGTTTTAATTTTTTTAAACTTGCACCATTCACTTGAGGCGTGCCTCCTTAGGTTTGGTAAAATACCAAAGCTAGAAATTTTGACACTTGTCAACTAACCATGGCTTGGTCCTACTCTCCCAATCATAGTTGGTTAGTCCACCTCATACAAGGAGGTCGCCTTGTCACCATGATCAACACTTTGACTGTAACACTTGGCTTGCTATGTCACTCTAATTGCCAACTCATCCACCACCCTCCACTGCCACCTTGCATGCAACTTCACCTTAAGTACCATGTCATCCACCAACTCACATGCCATGTGTAAGTATTGCTTGCATGGCTTGCCACATCACTCGCCACCAAGCATGCCACATCACCACCTCGCCAACTCATCACCTCCTTTTTTACCACCTAATCATTACATGTTATCATTTTGACAAGTCATCATATGACATGATAGATGAGGGAATCCCATTCGACACCTCATCTTTCCACCTATACATTCCATGTCATCAATCATCCACATCAGCTTCCCACATGGATGACCATGTCATTCATGCATGGAAACCTCAATGGCCATGTCATTTTTTAATTAAAAAATAATAATATAAATAAATTAAAAATCAAGATACATCAACCTAATTATTTATGAGGTAATTTAAGCAAAAAACTTTATATTTTTATGTAAATTTTTATTTTTAAAATTATGAATTGATTAAAATTATATATTATAATTATTAAAAATTTCAGTGGATCACAAAAAAAGATTTTTTTAAATAGCTTTTGGTTTACTAATGCACATGGTGATGGTCGGTTTTTGAAACCGTGACCGTGAGAACCACCCCTAAAGAAAAGAAGGCTTATTACCAAGAATAAAAAAAAAAAACAAAAAGAAAAGCTCTTACCATTCACCATACCCCCCCTCTAAGGTTAACCACTAGTGGGGCGCCGTCAGTTTGGCCACACACCTCTCCATTATCGCCAGAAGACGAACCCCTCTCTCTCCTACTGCCCAGCTCCACCTATATTCTCTCTCTCTCCTACTCTGCTGCTGCATCACCCAGCCCGGTAGGCGCACTGGTGCCTCTGTCACACCCTCCAACGGGCCGCCACAGATATTGTACACCCTCTCTCTCTCTCTCTCTCTCTCTCTCTCTCTCTCAAAAGTCCTCCCTCTCTCTCTCTGCTTGTCCACACCCCAATCCTGGCGGGCCGCTATACCCCCCCCCCCCCCCCTCGTCCACAATCCTTTTAGCCTTACTATTCCCCCCCCCCCTGTTTTCTTCCTGGCGGACCACTGGCCTAATATTCCCCTCCCCCTCCCCTATCTTCGCCTAACTCTAGTTCCTCTCTCTCTCTCTCTCTCTCTCTCTCCTTTAGGAGCGGCCCCGCGGGCCTTGAGGGAAGCCACACTCTCCCTCCCTCTATCTCTCTCTCTCTCTCTCTCTCTATTCTCTACCCTCCTCCCTCCCTTATCCCCTCACTACCTCACCCCTTGCTCTCCCTCTCTCTTACTCCCATGGTACGACCCCCCACATTCTCTCTTAACTCACCCCCTCCCTCCCTCTTTGTCTCCCATTGACTATGCCCCCCCCCTTGAATTTCGGCAGCAGGCGGCCCCGCCTCTCCCTCTCACGCTCACACCCTAACCCCGGCCCTCGCGGGCGCTTGAAGCCACACACACCATCCCCCCCCCCTCTCTCTCCCTCTCCCTCTCTCCTCGCACTCGTCTGCAGGCGGCCACCCATCCACTCGCGCTCTCTCCCTTATCAACACACACACACACACCCCCGCTCGCCTCACCCTCTCCCTCCCTCACCACCTCACCACCTCACCCCGTCTCCCTCTCCCTCTCGCGCTCTGCACACAGCACCGGCCGACCCCATATCTCTCTCTCTCTTTCGTTCTAAGCCTGTACAGGCGCCATAAGCAGATGACACACACTCTCTCTATCTCTATCACACACACACACACACACACACACACACACACACACAAGTCCTCGTGGGCGCTCTCACACAAACACACACATACACACACTCATTCACACACACACACACACACACACCCGCCTCTGCGTCGCCAAACATAAAAAAAACCAAAAAAATTAAATAAAAAATATATATTTATATATACATAATATTACCCCCCCGTTCGCACGAACGCTTGCGCACACACATACATATACAAATATACTCACACACCTATACATACACACACACACACACACACACAAACACGCATATACGCACCACACATAAAATACAAAAAAACCAAAAGAACTCTACGACTACGACGACAACAAAAAAGAAGGAGGAACCCGAATCACGCGACACCAACAACGAAAAGAACAAATGCGCCGAAGGCATGTCCTGACCGACTCCAAAAAGACGTACGCACTACACCGACGCATCGGCAAGCCACCATTCGTCGGTACCATGCAACCACGACACCATTTTCAGTAAACCGTAGGTTATCATCATCATTTTTCAGTTTTCACCCAAGCCTTGTAAAATTCCCACTTTGTAAATTCCCTCTCTCTAGGTGATGGTCACAAAGGCCCACCTAGAGGTTTTCATTTTTAAGAACTCCCAGGACAAAGCAAGGGTCAACCACACCGGGCCCACCGCCTTGCTTTGTCTCCCCGATTAGCTTACCCTAATCAAACCGAGATTACCCTAATCCAAGCAGCCAACACCTATAAAAGGGCACTAAGAGGTCACTATCGGGGGGGGGGGGGGGCAGTTCATGAGAGGTCAGCACTTGGTAGAGTTTTAGTGGAGGAATTGACACTATTGGCATTACGGGGAGGGGACTTGTGTGATGGTTTGTTTTGGGAATTTCACCATGTGAAGGGAGCTACATCCACCTCTCGACTCCAATGGTCGATGCACACACACATACATGTTCTTGGTAGCAAGTTTCACAATCATCGACTCGTCATTAGAGAACGCACCAAGTAGGTTCACCATCTCTTCTCCCTACCTCTCTATCACCACGGTGTGCCACCTCACCGGAAGGAAGGTCATTGTAAATACTGCAGAAATAATTCTCCCTCACACCCCCAAGGGTTTTCATCATTTGTCAATTCTCTATGTGTGTGTGTGTGTGTGTGTGGTGTTCACATCACCGTGGTCTGCGTCCTAGCCGCTCAAAGCTAGGTGGTGCCCCCTGTTCGCTTTACCATGACCGGCTCGAGGTGTGCCATCGGCCCCCGGCGTTTTACAGGCCGTCGGGGTTCGGGTATCGCTTTGCTCCCGTTCAATGGGTTTTGGACATTTTGTTTCAATACAAGCCGCACGTAGCTCGCAGTGAAGAAACACCCGGCGCATTCCTTGATCACACCACGGCTTGGTCGGGAGCTCACCGTAGTCGGTGCCTCGATGATGAAGGGGAAGGAGAGATGATGCGAACTCTTGCTCGCATGCCACTTTACAATGGTACAACAAAATTTGTTCTTCCTACAGATGAGTACCATTTTCCCACTCGTGCAAAGTTGCACAATCATCGGATATGATATGGGTGATCAAGGTCCATATTAAGCGCGAAAATGGATCGTATGAGCTATACAATCCATTTTAGTGCATAGTATGGGTCAAAATGGCTTAAAGCATATCGGATGGCTGTGAAACTTTACATGAGTGGGAGTGAGCACCGTTTCTCCACTCGTACAAAGTTGCATAGTCATCGAAGTTTAGGGTTTATGGGTTAGGATTTAGGGTTCATGATTAGGGTTTAGGGTATAGGGTATAGCGCATAGTATGGGTGGGAACTGCCCATACTAACGCATAGTATGGGTGGGGACCACCCAAACCATATTAGATGGTTGTGAAGAATCTTCACCTGTACAAATTTTCATAACCATTCGAGTTTGGGATTTATGGGTTAGGGTTTAGGGTTAGGGCTAGGGTTGGGGTTTTGGGGTTTAGGGTTAATTAGGGTATAGGGTACATGGTTTAGGGTACATGGTTTAGGCCCATAATATGTGCTAAAATGGTTTGTATGGCTCATATGGCCAATTTTAGCGTATATTATGTATTGGGACCTCCCAAACAATATTGGATGGCCACAAAAAATTGCACGGGTGGAGGAGAGTGCTATTTCCTCACCCCTGCAAAGTTGCATAGCCATCCAAACTACTATGGGTGGTCATGGCCCATATTATACGGTAAAATGGATTGTATGGCTCGTATGACCCATTTTAGCGCACAATATTGTTCGGGACCACCCAAACCATTTTGGATGGCAAAGTGACTTTGTACAGGTGGATTTGAGCTCCATTTCTCCACCCCTACAAAGTCTCATGGCCATCCTTCTAGTTACAACCTAGGTGGACCCTACGATGCTACCAGCTCCGTCACGGTGTCATTGGCTATGGCGTTGTCCGCTTTCTTTTCTTCACGCACCCGTTGACCCTCGTCCACACAATCGACGTGTTGACTCACCCATTGCCCATGCCGTCCGTCTTTCATGCACTCATCGACCCTCGTGTGGCTCACCTGTCAATCCATGCTGCCCCATCACCCTCGTCGTGCATGGCTCCATCCGTGCTATCGGCCTCGATCATGGTGCAGTCGGTGGTGGCATCGTCCGCTTCGTGCTTCAAGCACTAGTCCGCCTATCCATGCTTGTCGGCCCGCTCCATCCCGTCATGGAAGACTTGCATGGACAACCCCTCGCTTGTCCTCCCTCAATGTAGTTGGCCTCGTTGGTGCACCAAACCTCGATCCACTCTGTCATATTGTCATCAATGATGAGGTCGTATACTTTGTGCTTCACGTCCATGTCGGCCCTCGTCAACATACTCGAAGCGTCGGCCAAATTGTCGGCCTACACCGTCCTATGAATGCATCCATGTCTTGGGTTATCCTCTGTCAACGTAGTCCGCCACGTCATGATGGAGTCTCGGGTTGCTTCGTTAAGCACCCATCAACCCTCATCCGTGCGCTTGGCTCCTTTCCATACCACGAGCCATCTCGTCGTCTTATCAGGTGTCGTCACGACAGATGCGTTGTTTGCACCGTCGGCCATCTCATCCTCTCATGGAAAACCTTCTATTGGCCTTCCCCCAACAAGGGGGTTTCCCCCGTTTGCCAGCTTGTGGGGTTCAAATTCACCCATCAAACCTCGTCCGTGCGCTTGGCTCCTTTTTGTACCACGAGCCATCCCGTCGTCTTATCAGGTGTCGTCGACAGATGCGTTTTTTGCACCGTCGGCCATCTCATCCTCTCATGGCAAACCTTCTTTTGGCCTCCCCCCAACAAGGGGGTTTCCCCCGTTTGCCAGCTTGTGGGGTTCAAATTCACCGTGGGGTTTCTTGGCCGCGGGGTTCATGGGTGCCATGGGGTTTTTCAGGACCATGAGTTTCATGCTTGACCGTGGGGTTCTGGCGCCTTGGACCATGGGGTTGCCATGGTCCTTGGGGGGTTCTCTGGCCTGTGTTGGATTATGTACAACTATAAGGATAGTAATGCTCCGTTGAGAGAGAACGGGGCGGACCGTGGAGCGAAAGAGGGTGAGGTGAGGCAATGAGTTTCCTGCACCTCTCTTGTGAGGGTGAGATGCAATCCCCCCCTTGGACGAGTGCCAAGGCTACCTTCCACCGACGGGGTTGGATTCTTTTGGGCCGTGTTCGAGTCTCACTGGGATTGGTGCGCTTGAGGTTGCCAATGGGGCTCGATAGGCGATGAATGTTGACGAAACGTGTCTAGGGCCCATGCCGTCGATGTGGACGGGATGATTGAGGTTGAGAGGTAGTGTTTCCTTGAATGTTTTATTCACCTTGTCTTTTCAATGATGAGGTCCATGTCAAAGAACATTTTTTCCATTTCAAGTTCTTGGAACGTGGCATTGAGTGTTGGTGGGGTAGACTCCATCGGTGGCGGTTCATTTGATTTTCACTTGCTCTGTTGAGTTTGTAAAATGAAATGGGAGATCCCTTTAGAGCATCTACATTGGCACATTGTAAACTACCTCACATTCTCTAGCCATGCCTAACCCCACATACCTCGGTCTAGAGGTGCATGGAATTCAGAACCACCGCATTATAATCTCGTCTTTATTGGTGAATGCCTATATTTTTGGGTGCCACATACGTACAAACACACATCTACATGATGATGCATGTAGTGGAAAAATCCTAACACTCTAATTCATTGGCATCCTAAACGGACGGCCAACTATCAGCGGTCAAACCATAAGATGCTAACCCTAAGCGGTTAGCCCTAAGCGGACTGAAATGGCCAAACAATAAGATGCTGACCCTAAGCGGCTAGCCCTAAGCGGACTAAAATGACAAAACTAATGTGACCCTAAGCCAATTAGAGCAGCCAAACCAAAAGCAATTAACCTATAACGACCGACCCTAGGCGGCTAAACCAAAATCCACTAACCTTAAGCGGCCAAACAAGGCCAACTATTAGCATCCAATCCAAAATCCGCTATCCCTTTAGAGCTTCTACATTGACACAATGTAAACTACCTCACATTCTCTAGCCATGTCTGATCCCTACACACCTTGATCTAGAGGTACACAAGATGAGGACCTTTGTGTTATAATCTCGTCTTTATTGGTCAATGCCTATATTTGTGGGTGTAACATACGTACACACCAATGCCTACATGACAACGAATATAGTGGGTCAGATCTTAGAAGCTTCCTAGCAGCCAAACCAAAAGCCACTAACCCTAAGACACTAGCCCTAAGTGGCTGACCCTAAGCAGATTGAAATGGTCAAACTTGACCCGATTTAGAGTGGCCAAAAAAAAATCCGCTAACCCTAAGCTGCTAGCCCTAAGTGGATTGAAATGGCCTTAAGTTTCCCTACGATGCTAACCATAAGCAGCTAACCCTAAGCGGCTAGCCCTAAGACGATTGAAATGGCCTTAAGTTAGCATAAGTAGCTAGCACTAAGCAGCTAGCCCCTATCGCAATAAAATGGCAAAACTAATGCGATCCTAAGCCGATTTAAAGTGGCCAAAATCCAAACACCTTTACATGACCAACCCTAAGCACCTTTACAGGCCAAACGAAAAGTCGTTAACCCTACGCGGCTAGCCCTACGTGGCTAGCTCTAAGCGGCTAGTCCTAAGCGGATTGGAATGGGCCAAACTTAACCCGATTGAGAGCGGCTAAACTTAAACGGCCAAACCAAAACCGCTAACCCTAAGCGGCTAGCCCTTAGCGGATTGAAGTGGCCCTAAGCTAGCCTTGAGTGCCTAGCCCTAATTGGACTGAAATGGCCAAATAAATGCGATCCTAAGCTGGTTTAGAGTGGCCAACCCCAAGCATCTTTTCAGAGCCAACCATAAGTGCCTTTACAATGCCAACTCCTAGCGGCCAAACCAAAAGCCGGTAACCCTAAGTAGATAGCCCTAAGCAGCTAGCCCCAAGCGTGTTGAAATGTCCAAACTTAACCCGATTAGAGTGGCTAAACCAAAAGCCACTAACCCTAGGCGGCTAGCCTCAAGTGTGGAAATGGCCACCCTAATATGATTTAGAGCGGCCAAACATAAGCGGCTTTATTCGGCCAACCCTAAGCGACTAAATACGACTAGCTATTAACAACCAAACCAAAAGCTTATCATCCTAAGAGGCGAGCCCTTTAGAGATTCTACATTGGCACAATGTAAACTAGCTCACATTCTCTAGCCATGTCCGGTCCCTGCACACCTTGATCTAGAGGTACACAAAGATCATGACCTTTATGTTATAATCTCCTCTTTATTGGTCACTGCCTATATTTTTGGGTGCCACATATGTACAAACCCACGTCTACATGATGTTGCATGTAGTGGAAAAATCCTAACACTCTAATGCATTGGCATCCTAAACAGACGGCCAACTATTAGTGGCCAAACCATAAGATGCTAACATACACACCCATGTCTACATAACAACGAATATAGTGGGTTAGCTCCTAATAGCCAAACCAAAAGCCACTAACCCTAAGACATTAGCCCTAAGTGGCAAATCCTAAGCGAATTGAAATGGTCAAACTTGACCCGATTTAGAGCAGCCAAACCAAAAGATGCTAACCCTAAGTGGAAATAAATGGCCCTAAGACGCTAACCCTAAGAAGCTTACCCTAAGCAGTTTGAAATGGCCTTGAGCTAGCACAAGCAGCTAGCCCTAAGCGCCTAGCCCCTATTGGATTGAAATGGCAAAACTAATGCGATCTTAAGCCGATTTAGAGCGGCCAAACCCAAACACCTTTACACAACCAACCCTAAGCACCTTTACAGGCCAAACCAAAAGTTGCAACCCTAAGCAACTAGCCCTAAGCGGCTAGCTCTATGTGGCTAGTCCTAAACGGGCCAAACTTAACCTGATTTAGAGCAGCTAAACTTAAACGATCAAACCAAAATCCACTAACCCTAAGCGGCTAGCCCTTAGCGGATTGAAATGGACCTAAGCTAGCCCCGAGCGCCTAGCCTAAGCGGACTAAAATGGCCAAGTAAATGTGATACTAAGTCGGTTTATAGTGGCTAACCCCAAGCATCTTCTCACGCCTAGCGGCCAAACCAAAAGCCGCTAACCCTAAGTAGCTAGCCCTAAGCGGCTAGCCCCAAGCGTATTGAAATGGCCAAACTTAACACAATTTAGAGTGGCTAAACCAAAAGCAACTAACCCTAAATACCTAAACCTAAGCATAAGTTCCTTTGCAAGGCCAACTCCTAGCGGCCAAACCAAAAGCTGCTAACCCTAAGTAGCTAGCCCTAGGTGGCTAGCCCCAAGCGTATTGAAATGGCCAAACTTAACTCGCTTTAGTGTAGCTAAACCAAAAGCCACTGAACCTAAACAACTAAACCTAAGAGGCTAGCTTAAAGCATGGAAATGGCCACCCCAAACTGATTTAGAGCAGCCAAACATAAGCGGATTTACATGACCAACCCTTAGCGGCTGAATACGGCCAGCTATTAATGCCCAAACCAAAAGCTTCTCACCCTAAGCGGTTAGCCCTCGATGAACTCAAACAACCAAATCAATGCAGCCATAAGCCGATTTAGAGTAGCCAACCGTAATTGACTTTACACGGTCAACTCCTAACAATCAAACTATAAGTCACTAACCCTATGCGGCTAGCTCTAAATCGACTGAAACATCCAAACCAAAAAGAATTGAAACTATAACCTGTTAACATCAAGCGGCTAGCTCTAAGGTGATTGAAATAGCTGGCCAATCCTAAGCAACGAGTTTTAAACAGACTAAGATGGCCAAACCCTAACACTCTAACCTAAACGACAAGTTCTACACAGACTCATATGGCCAAACCCTAACACTCTAACCTAAAACTATATCTCTGACACTACAAGAGGTACTTAATATTAGCGACGCTCGCAGTGCGATGCTCAAATGTGACACGACGTCGCTATAGGCGTCTCTATGGGCGTCGCTAAGTTATAAGTAACTTAGCGACGCCCATAGCGACGCCTATAGCGACGTCGACCGAGGTAAACAAATAACCAAGAGAGTCAGAAAACTCAGATCTCAAATCTGAGTTTTCAACGTGCGCTCAAGCAAGAAAAGGTAAGCCGCGCTCTCCCTCTCTCTCTCTTTCTTCTCCACACACACACACACACACACACACACACACACACACACACACACACACACACACACACACACAAGGAGAGGAAGGAGAGCCAGGTATGCTCCTTCCCTCTCCTCACTCTCATGTTCCCTTCCCCTCTTTCTCTCTCCATCTCTCTCTCTCTCTCTCTCTCACACACACACACACACATTGTGTTTTTGAGAGAGAGAGAGAGAGAGAGAGAGAGAGAGAGAGAGAGAGAGAGAGAGAGCACATGCATAAACAAAAAATGCACACACACATGCATAAACAAAGAATGCATACACACACATTGAGAGAGGAAAAGAAAGAGAGAGAGAGAGAGAGAGAGAGAGAGAGAGAGAGAGAGAGAGAGAGAGAGAGAGAGAGAGAGAAGAAGAGTCTTAACGTTGTAGGAAACTATCCCAAGAGACCTTAAAGATCTAGTCGACGAGGAGTTGAACTCAAGACTTGTTATTCATGAGGGAAATGGCATAACCAATCTATCACACTTGGGTGATAGAAAGGTTATACCATTTTCCTCCTTTTATTGGCGTGCACACACACCCACATACACACCCGAGAAGAAGAGAGTTTAATTTAACGTCGTAGGAAACTAATTCAAGGGACCTTTAAGATCTAGCCAACGAGGAGTTGAACTCAAGACCTGTTATTCAAGAGGGAAATGGCATAACCAATCTACCACACTTGGGTGATAGAAAGGTTATACCATTTTCCTCTTTTTATTGGCACACACACACCCACACACACACACAAGAAGAAGGGAGTTTTAACATCGTAGGAAACTATCCCAAGAGACGTTAAAGATTAGGTTAGATCTAGACTTACATTAGATTAGATTTAGGTTTATTTTTAGTTAGATTTATGTTAGATTAGATTTAGGTTTATTTACGTTAGATTTAGATTTACGTTATATTAGATTAGATTTAGGTTTATTTTGAGTTTAAGATTAAATTAGATCTAGATTTATGTTCGATAGATTAGTTTTTTAAGATTTAGGTTAGATTTTAGTGCATGTCAATGAAGGTGCGCTCATGATGGTAAGCATTGTATGAAAAACACTTGCTCATATGAAAAACACTAAAAAAGACTCCGTTTTCCTACATGAGAAAATTTCTTGCGCTCACAGCCTCGACAGTCCATGCGGACCAGCAATTCCACCTGCATGTTCGGCTGCTGCTACCATACAATAAGCCGTCATGATCAGCCAATGGAAGAGCAAATTGAGCCTACACAGAAATTAGTGATGCAAGATGGTGATTCCAAGGGTCTCTCTCTCTCTCTCTCACACACACACACACACACACACCCACACACACACCCCACAACCCGTCAAATCTAGAGTAAGAATTAAGTGCTTCGAGCAGGCATCAGCTACATTGCAAGAATGGCGTACCTTCATGCTACAGACAAAGATCTACTTTTAAAAGATGTTAAGATGCTGTGAAATGCTACAACTAGTGAAGAGGCAAAGGGGTTTTGTCCACTACATGCACTATCATGTAGACGTGGGTGTGTAGATTTCTTGTACCCACAAATATAGGCATTGACCAATAAAGAAGAGATCATAACTCGGTCGTTCTGATCTCCGTGCACCTCTAGACCAAGGTGTGCGGGGATTGGACATGACTAGAGAATGTGAGTTAGTTTACAATGTGAACAAAGAGAGAGAGAGAGAGAGAGAGAGAGAGAGAGAGAGAGAGAGAGAGAGAGAGAGAGAGAGAGAGAGAGAGAGAGAGAGAGAGAGAGAGAGAGAGATAAAAGACGAAGAATGCGAATAGAAGATTAAATTTGTTGTCCAGGTTATAAGATTTTTACCCTCATTATAAGTAGCGACGCGGATGTGGGGCCGTCCACCAACCGAAACACCTATCGATCTCTCAACGAGGATCTTATGTCCTTGTAATCAATGCAAGCATGCTGTGCGAGGGACAAGACGCGTTCCTTTGCAGGTAGGTTCACGAATTTGGGGAGTTTGATCCATCTATATTATAGATCGAGTTGTTGCCAATTATAACTCGTCGGACTCTGATGCTGGCCAACAGGCAGCAATCTTGCAACCCAATAGACGTGTTTGCAGGCGCTTTGGTCAAGCAGCATATGTGAGGCCACAAGATGTAGCCTCTAACATCTCGGGGGATGATTATGCAGACCATATTCCCAACGAGGCAATGTTTGAGCTCGAGATTGATGAAATGATAAAGAGTACGATCATGGATTCAGAAAGGCTTATCTATGATGATATGAAGAGTGAAGCCGATACACCATTGTATAATGGAGCACGTGTGTCTAGATTGAAAGTGCTCCTGGTTCTTCTCAACATGCAGACAAAGTTTGGATGGAGTGACACTAGCGTCACAACGCTTTTAAGGTGATCTATTACAATTAGTTTACTTTAATAAAACTCTAGATGTATAATGATCTGATAGATTTTTACACAATTGTATCGTATTTTTATGTTGTGTAGATTGCTCAAAGAGCACATACTGCCAGCTGATAATGTGATGCCAGATTTCCGAAAGGAAGCAAGAAAGATTTTGCAAAACTTGGGGATGGATTACAATTCGATCCACTCTTGTCCTAATGACTGCATTCTTTTCAGAGGGGAATACATAGACATGGAGAAGTGTCCGAAATGTGATTCCGAGAGATATCGAGTAGATCTCCACGGAACAAAAATTCCACAAAAGGTTTTGCGACATTTTCCTCTGCTTCCTCGCATCAAGCATTTCTTCAAATATAAGTCCATGGCCACCCTAGCATCATGGCATGAAGAGAATAAATCTTCGGATGGCCCTGCTACCGATTCCTGCAGATTGCGCATCCTGAAAACATATAGATGAAACATGGTTGGATTTTTCCAGGGAAGCTCGAAATTTGTGCTTGGGCCTGGCTATGGATGGCATAAATCCATTTGGTTAAAGATCAACATCTTACAGTGTATGGCCTGTTGTCATCGTCAACTACAACATTCCCCCGTGGTTGACTACGAAGAAGGGGCACCTATGGCTAAGCTTGATTGTGCCGGGGCGATATAAAGTGAAGAATATGGATGTGTATCTTCGTCCACTATTGGAAGAGCTACAACAATTGTGGATTGGCATATAAGTGGTGGATATGAGCCGACACACAGGTCGACGGAATTCTTTAATCAGAGGCATTCTAATGTGGACTATGCATGACTATCCCGGACTAACAGAATGCTCAGGTGATTTACACTCCTCACTCAAACACTGTAAATCTTGGTTTTTCTCAAGCTTATCTATTATCATGTGTATACATGCAGGGCTTCAAACACGCGGATACAGAGCATGTGTCACATGTGGACCTAGACTGAATGCACGTAGGGTGCCCTCATTGAAGAAGCAAACCTACAAAGGTCTGAAGCATATCTTCCAGAGAATCATGTGTTACGCGATGGCTTTTTGGGAAGAGAGCCACCGAGGATGTCTGCACAAGCATGGTTAGAGCAGAAGGAGATGTGTGATGACGGATTGCCCCCCAGGGATGAAGAGACTATCTCTATGGTACGAGCTACCATACTAGACCCGACTCATGATCAATCACTTGCTCGATCCAATGCACATATTCAAGAATGTGGGTAATCTACTATGGGACCATGTGATCGGCAAGAAAGATACTTTGGGAGCCAGGGTTGACCTTATAAATGTGGATCGTATGGAGAAATATTGGCCGCAAACAGCGTTCGATGGATTGATAAAACTCCCTAAAGCACCATGGATTTTCACAGGAGCCCAAGAACGCAAAGTAAAAGAGACCATTCGATCTTTGCGGACCACCACTGGCGTAATGCACTCGCTCTGAACGTGTTTTACTAAAGAAGGAAATCTTACCGGTTTGAAGTCACACGATTGGCATAAAATGTGTCAGGTATGTTCATAGTGGAATATATCATATTGGGAATTGTCTAAAAAAATTTTGTGTGGACTTTAATATCATTGCTGCACGTGTTTTGCAATTTATTTTACCGGTTGCCATTGAGGGATGTTTGTCTCTTCACGTCCGTAACATAATCTACAATGTTGCGAAGTTGGTGCAATGGATCTCACAAAAGGAGATCAATGTAGACTCCATACCATTCGCCAAACTAAACGCTGCACAGGTTGCGTGCATGCTTGAGAAACATTTTCCTACTACCATGCTAACCATTCAGGTGCATCTTCTTGTTCACATAGTTGATGAGGTGGAAATAGCTGGCACAGTACATTCCAAATGGATGTTCTTTTTAGAACGTTTCATGAAAACGCTCAAGGGATATGTGCATCAGAAGGCACGTCCGGAGGGTAGGCAAAAGGTTGGCTGGTATCAAAGTCCCTAGTGTACATTGGAGAGTGGCTAGACGGATTTGATAAAGCCCGAGATATGCTATGGAGAACCATAGATGATGAGCGCATATCTGGGATTGTCATGTGCAATCTCGGTGTTGAGAAGAAGATGACGGAAGATCTAGAGGCTAAAATCAACCGATTTTGCATGCTTCACAATCCAGTGATGCAAAAGTGGATTTCACAATATGAGGATGAAAAGCAAGAGCGACAAAGGGCACGAATCGAGTGGAGACAGGGAAGACGACCACCGATGCACTATCCAACGGGTCTAGAGAGCCTACCAACATTCATGAGCTTAAGATGGTTGCACAACCAATTGAAAAGCGCACAACAGTGCGGTGAAGAAGTGACTGAGGAAGAGTGGGAGTACTCTCGGGGTTGCGCGACCAAGGTAAGTTTGCAATGTACGACTAGTGACTTTCTAGATGTTTGAACGGCCACTCATAATCTTTGTTCGTTGTAGTATAAGTCATACACAACAGCATGGTGTAAAGGTTGACATTTTAGGGTGGAACGGATCGACAAAAAGCGTTTTACTCAAGATTATGGAATCATGGCAAAATTTAAACAGTCTAGTCGACGACGGTCCTCTGATGCAGATCCTGTGGTGGCGGAACTCACTTACTTCGGCACGCTACAAGAGATTTTGAGGATCGATTATAGAGGATTTTTTGTCGACTTGTTCGACGTGCAATGGTTCAAGATAATCATGGAGGGTCGCAACGCTACTATGTGTAGAGGAGAGTCTGGTTTTCTTATGGTGGATTTAACTAAGAAATGGACTGACCTAAGAGACACTTTCGTACTACCCGAGCATTGTGAACAAGTAAGTATGTAAATAGTTAACATCCCATTTTAGAAGTAATGTGCTTGGAAGCTCTCATGTAAGTTATGTGGCTCTGGCAGGTGAGCTATGCGAGAATGAGAGAGAGACCTCTTAAAGCCATAAATATTGTATTTGAAAAATTTTGCTCCGTTTTGTAAAAACTCTGGCTCTCTAGGTACCATCCATGTTGTATAACGCTCTGGTTTTTCGAGTGCAAGATTTAATTGTGTGCGCTCTCTCTCTCTCTCTCTCTCTCTCTCTTTCGATTGAAAATTATGAGTTATTGACTTGCCTCTTCCATCACTCAAGTTGAATAGAAGAAGAACACATTCTGTTGTTGCTAGCCTTTGAACATTCCAAAGCTACAAGCACCTTCAAGTTTTACGTAAAAAAAGAAAGAGATGGTTGGGATTCTTGTAGGATTCTCCGTTTTGAACAATTTTGCTCCGTTTTATAATATATATTGTATTCACGTGGCTTTTTGTCCATTTCTATTTATATACGTCATTGCATCATTGTATTTAATGGTCTTTGCATCCACTCCAGGTATGCATGCTTTAGGTATGTTCTCACACCCAGGTTCACGCATCACCGGCGAGAGGGCTTGCCTTACTCCATCGACTTCAGCGGCGGTATCATCTTGGATGATGAAGGCAAGAAGGTGATTTCACGCATGCGTGGTCTTTGCTCTCAGGTGTTTAGACACCCATACTAAACACCTGGAGTCACTACAAGTGGTTGTGTGCTCTTGTGACGTTGTTAGCGACGAAAATACATTGGGTTTTTATAACCCCCGACGTCGCTAAGACCGTCGCAAACAGCGTCGATACGGGAACATCGCTATAACAATCGCTATATGTGTCGCTATAAAGGTCTCTATATAGCAACACCTATAGCGACGATTATAGCGACTTTTGCAGGCCATCTATAGCGACGTTGTAGAGTCTTATATAGCGATGTTCATAGCGACGTTGTAGAGCCTTATATAGCGATGCTCGAGAGGAATTTTTTTTGGTGGCAAGGCATTGAATGCCCTGCCACCCATCAACCATATTGAATGTTTCATTAATTGATTCACTTTTGAAAAAAAGTGCAAAGGTAGATATAGACCCAAAATAGTCACCCACAAGACAATATAACAATTAACTCCATCATCCATAGTAAGTATTGTTTGCAAAATAAAGACAAAACTAACAAGCGTGAATTGATGAAAGTAAATCAATGACAATTGTACACATCATAAGCAAAATCACTTGATTGTTAAACTTTGCAAATGTAATAGTTACAACACCATTGTCATTATTGAAAAAATACACATGGTTTTCAAAAAGACGTATAAAAGTCATCTCATGATACATAAGCTATGATAAAAAGAAACTAATGCTATCTAGCTACGGCTAGACTGATGTCACCTAATTAGACGTCTCATCGCGTCCAAGCGACGTATCTATCGGATTCTGCAAAAAAAAAAAGATAGCTTTTTGTAAGTATAAACATATAGAGACGTTTATAAAACAATACAACAAATAGAAAAGAGTAAACTCTAATACTAACCATGCCGCCGCGAGAACTCAGAATGTCCATCAGGGCGTTTAAGCCCTTCTTGCCTGCGTACTCGCGCTCGTACCGTGTGGGATCATGTCCTGTCATCGACCACTGTTAAAACATACAAAGAATCCATTATGTTAGAATTTAAAAACCCATAAACCCTAAACTATCAAACATAAAGAGAAATGTAAAAACACTTACAAAATCGGCCTCAAATAATGCCCACCCGCCACTCCCCAAGTGGTGCTAGCTCCTTGCCTCTACTCGCACTCTGGCTGCCTCCTTTTGTTTCTTCCACTTGTCGGGATTCTCGCGCGCTGATTTCTTTGCATTCTTCCAATCTTCTTTGGCTAGCCAATCTGATTTGTTCCAACCATGCTTGATTGCTTTTTGCACTTCGGAACGCTTGTGCTTGCAGTATTCACGTATTCGAATCTTCATCAGGTCTTCATTGAAACGCTCATCCCATGTTGGAACGGGAAACTCGTCGTGAAGCATGCTGATGACTCTGTCTTTTAAATCACTCGGTACTTCACTCCAGGTGTTTAGTATGTAGTGTCTAAACACCTGAGAGCAAAGACCGTGCATGCACGAAATCACCTTCTTGCCTTCATCATCCAAGATGATGCCGCCGCTGAAGTCGACGGAGTAAGGCAAGCCCTCTCGTCGCTGACGCGTGAACCTGGGTGTCTCGGTAGGGGTCACTATCGGCGTGTCGACGGGGGTACGGACGTGAGGCGTCTCCACTGGAGTGTGAGTCCCAAAGCGAGGAGTGTCCATTGGAGTGACTTCTGGAGGAGTAGCTAGTGGTGTGTAGCCGCTAGGAACGGCAGTCAGCCGCGCAAAACCTGGTGTCGACGGCAATGCCCTGGTTGGTGTCGGGGCGGGCAAAGAAGGGGAGGGTAAAGAGCCTCGTTGAATACGAGGCGGTGTCGAAGCATCGACGGTGGCATCCCCACAACAACCGCCACCGCCACCACTAGAGCACCGGTGCCTAGACAAGTGTGAAGATCATCTTGTCGAGACCGGAGCTTCAGAGCACGCTGAATGCTCCACATTAGAATGCTTCTGATCAAAGCATTCCGTGGACCTATGTGTCGGCTCATATCCACCACTTCTATGCCAATCCACAATTGTTGTAGCTCTTCCAATAGTGGACGAAGATACACATCCATATTCTTCACTTTATAACGCCTCAATACAATCAAGCTTAGCCATAGGTGCCCCTTCTTCGTAGTCAACCACGGGGGAATGTTGTAGTTGACAATGACGACGGGCCATACACTGTAAGATGTTGATCTTTGACCAAATGGATTTACGCCATCCATAGCCAGGCCTAAGCACAAATTTCGAGCTTCCCTGGCAAAATCCGACCATGTTTCATCTATATGTTTCCAGGCTGCGCAATCTGCAGGAATCCATAGCACACCATCCGAAGATTTATTCTCCTCATGCCATGATGCTAGGGCGGCCATGGACTTAGATTCGAAGAAATGCTTGATGCGAGGAAGCAGAGGAAAATGTCGCAAAACCTTTTGCGGAATTTTTGTTCCGTGGAGATCTACTCGATATCTCTCGGAATCACATTTCGGACACTTCTCCATGTCTATGTATTACCCTTTGAAAAGAATGCAGTCATTAGGACAAGCGTGGATCGAATTGTAATCCATCCCCAAGTTTCGCAAAATCTTTCTTGCTTCCTTTCGGGAATCTGGCATCACATTATCAGCTGGTAGTATGTGCTCTTTGAGCAATCTACACAACATAAAAATACGATACAATTGTGTAAAAATCTATCAGATCATTATACATTTAGAGTTTTATTAAAGTAAACTAATTGTAATAGATCACTTGGAAAGGCTGTGATGCTAGTGTCACTCCATCCAAACGTTGCCTGCATATTGAGAAGAACCAGGAGCGCTTTCAATCTAGACACATGTGCTCCATTATACAATGGCGTATCGGCTTCACTTTTCATATCATCATATATAAGCCTTTCTGAATCCATGATCGTCTCGATCATTTCATCAATCTCGGGCTCAAACATTGCCTCGTTGAGAATGTGGTCTGCATGATCATCCCCCGAGCTGTCAGAGGATACATCTTGTGGCCTCACATATGCTGCTTGACCAAAGCGCCTGCGAACACATCTATTGGGTTGCAAGATTGATGCCTGTTGGCGAGCACCAGAGTCCGACGAGTTATAATTGGCAACAACTCGATCTATAATAGATGGATCGAACTCGCCAAATTCGCGAATGTGCTACAAAGAGACGCGTCTTGTCCGTCGCACAACATGCTTGCATTGATTACAAGGACATAAGATCCTCGTTGAGAGATAGGTGTTTCGGTTTGATGGCCCCACATCCTCTTCACTACTCATAATGAGGGTAAAAATCTTATAACCTGGACAACAAATTTAATCTTCTATTGGCATTCTTCGTCTTTTATCTCTCTCTCTCTCTCTCTCTCTCTCTCTCTGTTCACATTGTAAACTACCTCACATTCTCTAGTCATGTCCAATCCCTGCACACCTCGGTCTAGAGGTGCACGGAGATCAGAACCACCGGGTTATAATCTCGTCTTTATTGATCAATGCCTATATTTGTGGGTACAAGAAATCTACACACCCACGTCTACATGATAGTGCATGTAGTGGACAAAACCCCTTTGCCTGTTCTCTAGCTGTAGCATTTCAACATCTTAACATCTTTTCACATTAGATCTTTTCACCGTTTGTGTAACTCTAATTTTTTTACCGTAATCTCGAAGGTAGACTGTAATATAAAAACTCATCCAAAATCTTATCTTAAATCTAACCTAATTGAACACGTGGTGATTCGCTCCATTGAAGGGTAAAAGACATACCAATGGGGCTACTAGCTGTGTAGATGTGAATGGGGCTCACATATACAAATACTTCAATGCAAGAGTTTAATACTCTCACCTCTCCACCCCGTCGATCCATGACCTAGGTGATGGGACAAAATCCTCCTCGAATGGCCCATCCGCCACTCCCCAGGTGATGGGATAATCCCGTCTTGATGCAAACTCTTGCTGCGTCCCTTTGCTGCCACCACTTGTCTGGATTGGTCATCCTCTCCTCCCTTATACCCCTCCACTCCTCTCTTTCATGCCAGTCAGGTCTGGCATCTGTGCATCTGACCTCCGATGCTTCATGTAGTCGCACATGCGTCTCCTCATCCAAGCATCGTCAAATGTATTCTCCAGAGAGGGAATTGGAAACTCACGATGCACCGTAGTATTAAGATAATCGTTAGAGGCTTTATCCTGATCCCTGCAAGAGACCATGACATACTACTATGTGTCAAAAAACTTGTTTACACAACTGTTGTATGCGGCCCATCACTTGCTTCCCCTTAGGGGTCATAATGGTCACATTGGACATACGATTGATGAGGTAGGCGTATCACTTTGGCATGTCCCTCCTGTGAACTATAGCAACCCTGTCCGATGAATGCTCATCATCCAGGCCTCTAGGTGACCCCAACGTAGTGTTCGGGTCACTCCTCAGCATCTCCGACGCACTGGCCGGGACACCACTCTTCAATAACATGTAAATAACCTAAACAAACCTAAATCTAATCTAATATAACGTAAATCTAAATCTAGCGTAAATAAACCTAAATAAACCCAAATCTACTCTAATATAACGTAAATCTAAATCTAACGTAAATAAACCTAAATCTAATCAACAATAAATCTAACTAAAAATAAACCTAAATCTAATCTAATTTAACTTAAATAAACCTAAATCTAATCTAACGTAAAATCTTTAACGTCTTTTGGGATAGTTTCCTACGATGTTAAAACTCTCTTCTTCTCGTGCGTGTGTGTGCCATTAAAAAGAGAAAATTGGTATAACCTTTCTATCACCCAAGTGTGGTAGATTGGTTATGCCATTTCCCTCTTGAATAATAGGTCTTAAGTTCAACTCCTCGTCGACTAGATCTTTAAGGTCTCTTGAATTAGTTTCCTACGACGTTAAATTAAACTCTCTTCTTCTCGGGTGTGTGGGTGTGGGTGTGTGTGCACGCCAATAAAAGGAGAAAAATGGTATAACTTTTCTATCACCCAAGTGTGATAGATTGGTTATGCCATTTCCCTCATGAATAACAGGTCTTGAGTTCAACTCCTTGTCGACTAGATCTTTAAGGTCTCTTGGGATATTAATAATAAAATTCTATTTACTTAAAATATCATTGAATCACAAAAAAAAGATTTTGAAAAATAGATTTTGGCTTAATTATGCACACAGGTTTTAGACCTTGCATATCGATACAAGCCACACGTAGCTCAAAATGAAAAAAATGCCCGCTGCATTCCTTGATCATTGCCACGGCTTGGGCAGGAGCTCACCGTAGTCGGTGCTTCGATGATCACGGGGAAGGCGCTATGATGTGAACTCTTGCTCGCATGCCACTTTACAATGGTGCAAAAAAATTGTTCTTCCTACAACTTTGGCAATACTTAGCCTGCAATCGATTTATGGATGGTATGACACAAGTGTGACAAAGCTATTCAGGTAAATATATGACATACTAAGTTAGCTTCAACACAAAGTTATTTTTTAAATTGTTTAAGTGCATGGTGTTGACATATTTCTTAACGAGCAGATTTTTCTAGAAGGAAATCACATGCCCCCTACCCAACCTACCAACAAACATCTTCTTACAAACTTGGGGATGGATTATAATAAAATCTGTGTATGTTCTAACGATTATGTACTCTTTTGAAGTGAGTATGAGTATTTGGAATAGTGTTCCAAATGTGGATCAAATAGGTATATAGAAGACACACAAGGAAAATTTGTCCTTGCAAAGATTCTATGACACTTTCCAAACATTCCAAGAATAAAGAGCATCTTCAGGTCCAAGTCTATAGCAGCTTTGATGACATTACATCGAAACAATAGATCCACAGATGATGTGATGCAGGTGCATGTTGATTCTCTTGCATGGAAGCACATATAAGAAAGTTGGCATGTATTCAAAGAAGAACCTCATTGTGTTCGTTTTGGTTTAGCAATGGATGGAGTGAACCCATTTGGATTACGGAGTTTCTCATGGAGAACATAGTCTATTTGCTTGGTGAACTATAATCTTCCACTGTGGTTAGCTATCAAAAGTGGCCATCTGCTACTATTAGTGATTTTTCGAGGGAAGTACAAGGCAAAGAACATGGATGTTTATCTGGCACCACTTATATAAGAGCTTGAAATATTGTGGATAGGGATTGATGTGTTGACTAGGGAGGAGCCGTAGGAACAAGACATCATGAGGAAGATGGATATCAAAATGCGTGAAAAGGTTACAAGGTTTTGTCTTCTCAACTCAAAAGTCATGTAAAAGTGGATTGAGAAATATGAAGTGGAAAAGCAACAATGTCTGGCTGATCGCTTGCAATTCAAGCGTAATCATGCCACTAGAAACCTTTCCTTTTCAAATCATCTTGAAAACCTGCTAGACTTTCATACTAGATGTTTGCTAGATAAATTTTTTTTGGAGACAAAGCGAAAGGGAGTATTGATTATTGAAGTAGAAGAGGAGATGTTGAGGGGATGTGATTGGCATGTATATATTTTGTTTGTTTCTTATTTTTAATCCACATGATAATATTTCTATAGTAAGTCTGATACTGTTTTATGTACTTGTAGTATTACAAATACGGAGCATTGTGGTCACGTGGGCGACACTTGTTGGAATTAGGGTTGTAGAGAAACACACACAGCTTGGAGAAGACGAAGGAAGCTCAAGGCACACAATAGAGAGTGTGCTACTTAGTGTGCAATGGAAAGATAGATATCCCTAGAGTGATGGACATATATACAATGCTTGGGGGAAAAACCTCCTAAAGAGGGAAAAAATGCCCCGGTGGTCCTAGTGTGTTCACACACATCACTACCACATGTATATGGTAACAAATCCCCCCCGGAGTGATGCGGTGAACGAGAGCTGGCACATGAGTAAAGGGAAGTGCCATGCCCTAAGGACATGATCAGTCCACAAAGGGGAGTAAGCCCAAAGATTTGCGGAAAGCTTCAAGCTTCTCATGAGACAAATGCCTTTGTGAACAGATCTACAAGGTTGTCCTGTGTTGGCACATAAGCCAAGCTGATCTCTCCTGCTGAGAGCCTCTCCCTGACATAGTGGTAATGCACCTAATGTGCTTTGTGCAAGCGTGAAAAACTGGGTTCCTTGCAACTGCCAATGCGCTCTGACTGTCAGTGTAGATAGTGTTGGCAGTGTCTTGTCCAACACCCAAATCAGCCATAAGGCGTCTGAGCCATACACAATCAACCGTAGCTATGAAGACTGACTTGTACTTAGCCTTACAACTTGTTGATCACCCTGGGCTATGCATAAATCTGCTGACCTGTGAGACTGCAAACTGAATATCTGGCCTCGTGTTGCATACATAAATAAGGCAGCCAACAGCAGTTTGGTAAAGAGTGACATCAGCTGGATCACCAGCATCATGTAGACTCAACTTCAAACTTGTTTCCATGGGAGTGGCAATAGGTTTGCAATCCTCATGTCCAAACTTACATACAATGTCTCTCTGTAACTTTTTTGACACAAGGCAATACCACCATCACACTGCTTAAACTGTATACCCAAGCAATGATGCAACAACCCCAAATTTTTCATCTTGAAAGTAGCATTGAAATCAGCCTTAAATTCAGAAATATGTCTCTCATTTGGTCCAGTGATCAACAAATCATCGACATAAAGAACCACAATGAGAAGTACATCACCCTCACACTTTACATACAATGTGCTTTCTGTTGGAATGTTATGAAAGCCTCGTTTGACCAAATGAGTGTCAGCTTTCTCATACCAAGCATGAGGAGATTGCTTCAACCCATACAAAGCCTTCTTATATCTGCACACTTTGTCCCCTTGTCCTTTTATGACAAAACCGTGAGGCTGCGTCACATAAACTTCCTCAAATATGTCACCATTCAAGAAAGTAGTAACAATGTCTGATTGATGTACATCCCAACCAAAATGAGTTGCCAATGCACATAGAAAATGCACAGTAGTCATACGACTAGTGGGAGCAAAAGTCTGTTCATAATCTATGCATTTTTGTTGTGCATAACCCTTTGCAACAAGTCGAGCCTTATGGCGATCGATCTCACCATCCGGCTTGCATTTCAACTTGTAAACCCACTTCGTACCAATGGCCTTTTTGCCAGGAGGGAAATCACATAAAGTCCATGTGTCATTTTCTATAAGTGCATCATATTTTGATTGCATGGCAACCATCCAATTTTTTGAATTTTGTGCTTCATCAAAGACAGAGGCTCCTGAACATCATGTAAGCTAGACATAGCCAAAGCATAACAATCTGATGCATAAGATGCATGGCAAGAGCTTGAATGAGTATGACTAGACAAAGATGCATCCAATTTACTGTCTCGCAAAGTGTGCACTAGTCATTTTGGCATACCTCTAGCCTACTCGTTTTCAGTCCTTTCCTCATCAAGTACATCATGTACATATGCATTAGTAATAGACTGATCTGTAACATTTTTAGAAACCCCCATAGGCTATATATTTGCCTCATTGGAACTTACATTCGTATTTCCACCACTAAAAAGAGGCAATAAAGTGTCATAAATGTCCTGTGAGCGTACATTACTCTCTAGTACATGACAACAAGGACTGAGCAGAATCTTCCACAAACACTACATCCTATGAAACCAGAATACGTCTCTAGTACATGACAGCAGGGGCTCAACAAAATTTTCCACAAACACTACATCCCGTGAAACCAGAATATGTTTTGTTTGCGGATAATACAACCTGTAACCTTTGCTTTCAGCACTATAATCAACAAAAATACATTTGACAACCTTATCATCCAATTTTCTGCGCTATGTTTGTGGCACCAAAGCATATGCCAAACAATCAAAAACACGCATGTGCTCAATAGAAGACTTTCTATCATGCCATGCTGTATATGTAGTAATAGACTGCAAAGCTTTCGTAGGACACCTGTTTAGTACATAAGTGGCACACATGATGGCCTCAAGCCAAAAAGAATGCGACAAAGCTTGAGTTTTGACCATACATCATGCCATTTTCGTAAGTGACCTGTTTTTCCCCTCAGCAATACCATTTTGCTGAGGTGTATAAGGCACTATACATTGGTGTTTTATCCCACGACTAGCCAGAAATGCATTGTTCATGAGACATATACTCCCCCCCTCGATCTGAACGGAAGGTATCCATAGTACATTTCGAGAAATTTTCAGCCATAGCCAGAAATTGTTTGAAGCACATAAAAACTTCGGACTTCGCTTTAAGCGGAAATACCCATGCATGCCTGAAGTAATCATCAATGAAAGTCACGAAGTAAAGGTAATTGGCCAAGGATAGAGTTTGCATGGGCCCACAAATATCACTATGTACAAGCTGCAACCTGCATGTGGCCCGAACTGAACCATCCTTTGGAAACTTAGAACGCTGCATCTTACCCAAAATACAACCTTCACAAACATGTTTGACAGGTGCTTCAAGAGGCGGCAAAGAAGAAACCATATTAGATTTCTGCAAACCTAGCAAAGTGGCAAAATTCAGATGACCAAAACGTGCATGCCAAAGTTTTGCATCTGAAATAGCCCTTGAATTTGCAACAGCATTTGTAAAATTGTGTCCACACTTTTCATACAAAGTAAGCTTATACAACCCACGTCACAAAAGGCGAGATGCAACAATTTCATCACCAAAACAGAGATCATGAATTGTACATTTGTCATCCACAAATTTGACTACAAGTCCAAGTCTAGCAAGTGCGGATACAGAGAAGAGATTCTTCTTGATCCGAGGTACATAAAGTGCATCAACAAGTGTGAAGGAACTGCCATTTGCAGTAGTAATCACAATCTTTCCAACTCTCTGAACCGGGTAAGAGGCATTGTTGGCACAAGTGACTGAATTGCCATGAGGGACAGACTCGAGAGAGGTGAACAATTCACTATGTGAGGTAATTTGTAGAACCACTATCAAAATACCACACATGTGAATCTGCAGCAACTGACAAGCATGCATCATGGATAACAGGATTGTAAGTGCACTCTGCGCTAAAACCCCATTCTGCATCAACATCAACAACACAGTCTCCTTTCATAGGGGACTCAACAATGATTGCATTTGTAGTGGAACCGACATTTGGAGTGGAGCCACCCTCTTTCTTCTTAGCCTCTTTTGCCTTCAACTTAGGACACTGCTTAATCAAGTGTTCATTAACTTTACAATAATGGCAACGCATCTTCTTTTTGCCCTTATCACTAGAATTGCCAGCCGAAGTGCTACCAGTAGAAGCATTGGGAACAGAAGTTTTGCCACTTGCAGCAGAACCATAAGAAGTGGTTACATTGCTGTTACCACCCTTTCTTGGAGAAGCAATAAAAGCCTGTTCAACTGCACGTTGTCTAGTCCTATTTTTTCTGGAAAGTGACTCTTGCAACAACAATGTTCATAATGCATCAAACTTGACAACTTCTGGATTTCCTTGGGTCATAAGTTTCGAAGTACTAGAAAAAGTATGGTAAGAATCTGGTAAGGGATCAAGAATAGTTTGCACAAGGGAACTGTCTGAAATGACCACCTACAAAAATAAGTTGCTCATTGATATCCTTGACACTAGCAAGGAATAATCTTCGACTCCAGCTCTTTATGTAGCAAAGCAATTTTAGCCTCATTGCGGCTTGCATAAAGACCAACCAAAATATCCCAAGCGTGTTTTGTAGATTTTGCTAAACAAATGTGAGGAACAATGGTACGCTTGACAGACAACGCAATCAATGCATGAGCCTGTGCGTCCTTTACATCCCAACGAGCTTGTTCTGCCATAGGCAAAACTACTCTAATAGCAACAATCCTTGCAGCAAGCTTGACCTGCAACATTCTCAACATCTCTTGTATCCTCAGAACCAGGACGTACATCAATGCCCTGCACAATATTCCAGAGGCCCTTTGACACAAGAACATGTTTCATTATGTAAGCCCACATAGGGTAATTGTCCCCATCCAACGTGCCCTCAACAACAAACATCTTGAACACATATGTGTTTTTGTCAGCCATGGTAATTGCTGACAAAGATGTGAAAACATTCCAAAAAGAGGAGAAACAAAGCAGGAACAACACGTGATATATAGCACAAACGGTAGAAGACTGTAAGGCACCTATTATGCAGAAAATGGCATTGTAGAAATTTTGTACAAAATGACGAAATAGCCTGTGCAGACCTGCGTGTAGTGGAAACGGAGGCCTAAATGAGCCCGAATAAAAAATATGAGCAGACTAAGCTCTTTGAGCTTTCCCAAAATTTTTGTCGACCTGCGAACTCTTGCCAAACCTCATTGTAATAGGAGAAAGTGAGTAGGTGTGTGCTGGAGCAGCTGGCGACTAAGCCCGGGAGGACGTAACCTGCTCTGATACCAATTGTTGGAATTAGGGTTGCAGAGAAACGCACACAGCTTGGAGAAGACGAAGGAAGCTCAAGGCACATAATAGAGAGTGTGTTACTTAGTGTGCAATAGAAAGATAGATATCCCTAGAGTGATGGGCGTATATACAATGCTTGGGGGAAAAAACCTCCTAAAGAGGGAAAAATGTCCCGGCGGTCCTAGTGTCTTCACACACATCACTACCACATGTAACAAAACTTTAAAGTTTAGAGTGAAACAAGAGAAGAACAAAGGGTTACCTTCGACAGTGGTGAAAGACCAAGCTTTGTCCGAGAAAGTCAGAGTAGTGCCGGCGATGATAACACATAGACTAGCCAGCTTGAATACTTTGGTTTTATCCAAGACATCTTGAAAATTAGCTTTAGAAATTTGACATTTTTATTTTTGATGTGAAGTGGTTCAATGTTATTACTAGTGGTCCCAATGTAACTATGCACAAAGATAGGAGTGGAGTAATTCAAGTGAACTCTAGGCAGCCATGGACAGATAATCGGTATACATTTGTACTTCCACATCATTGTGAACAGGTTGTGTTTATCATAGATCCACTATGGAATGAAAAAATAAAGATGATTTGACTAAACCATGCTAGCTCTTTGTTGTCCAAGTTGCTCCATGGAGCAAATAAGTGTGTGAAGGATTGGAGGTTGAGGACAAAGAGACACATGAGTAGCATGCATGGATTGCGGATGATGTTGATGAGGATATCGAGCTTGAAATCGGTGCTCTTGGTGAGTAGATGCATGAACCTACAGATGAGCGATTAGATACTAAGATAGATACAGAGATGGATATAGCCGTGGAGTTTGATGATGAAGATTAGAAGTTTAGATTGAGAAAGATGTCTTTGGTGCATCAGCTCTCATAGAAGATGAGAGATTGACTGGTGATTTTTGTTAAGAACTCTCTTGTAATGTCTACTTATGATTATTGGATTTTAATTATTATCCAACAGTGAATAGATAGTGATTTGTGTTGCTTAAGTTGTTTATTTATGGTTAAGTGAGATAAAGTATTGTTTATATGTTTTGAAATAAGTCTTTGCAACTATGGCAAATGACAAGAAGCCATACTCTCCGAGCTTCAATTTTCCAGTTACTCTGGTCAACATGTCACCTTATCAGATGGCCGCATTTTTCTCACAGTTTAATCATGAGCAGTGTGAATATGCACATCCGTTTTGGAGAGCTGGTTCTTCTAGACCAGCTCTCCAGCTGTATTTGGTCCTTCTAGACGAGATATAATTGCTCCAACTCTTGCAACGAGTGTGCCAATTACACCAGCAAGTGGTGCCACACCTACGATGAGTGGGCCAATCACACTGACGAGTCGAGCTACACTAGAGACTGTGCTCCCTTGTTCTTCTTCGAGATGACGAATGCCTCATCCATGTTCTTCTGGCGACACCTCTCTGTTCAATAGAGAATACACCACTTAGCACACAACGTATACATTGGGGATCACTTGAGCATGATCCTAGCAAGGTGTACACGATAGGAATGGGGTACTGGTTATGGATAGGGCTGGAAAGGCCATGCGATAGTGGGTTCGAGAGCACTGTATAGTGCAGTTTGGATACTTTATGATGAAGCATTGGGATGCTCAGGATCTGGAGAGGAAGAATTACATCATTGAGGCCATTCATAGAGAGTACATGCCAACAGATGGGTACGATTCAGTCCCAATGACCGGATCATGAGTGTGGTTATTGTGACGATGTCAATCGTCGATCGGAGGCGAGAGAAAAGTACAAGAATAATGAGCCAAAGGCGGCATGGTTGGACAAAGAGGAGTGGATGGGGATCGCACAAGAGGTGCAAGAGAATCCTAACATGTTTCCAAAGAGATGTAGATAGAGTATGTCTGGAGTTTGTAGGATCATCTCATCTTGGGAGTGGAGGGTGCGAGACTCTTTAACATGAGTTTGTAAGTGCCACACACTATTGAAATAGCTTATGTCCATATGTTTTTCTAATATTTATCTTATGATTAAGGGTTTATCTTACAAGAACTTGCCATGCATGAAGTGTCCTCTGACATGTCGAGAAGAAAAGTATGGATTGTTAGCTCTTCTGTGCTAGCTTCAGGATGAGGGAGAGGCCATCGACTACGAGGCATTACCTTGACGAGTATGGTTCATGTATATATTTTCTTTGAGTATAGCTCATGTATAGTTAGTTATGGTTTTGCTTTTGTTTCATGTATACTTAGACACCGGTTATGGTTCTAGTTATATTCCTATGCGCTCAGTTTTGGTTTTGGTTATGATTATGAATATTATTATGATTATGGTTATGATTCTGATCGTGGTCATGGTTATGGAATTGCTTTTTGGTTATGGTTTTGGAATTTTGTTATGGTTATAATTATGATTTTGGAATCTTGTGATGGTTATGGTTTTGGAATCATATTATGGTTATGATTATGGCGAGAAGAGGAGAATTTTAACGTCGTAGGAAACTATCCCAAGAGACCTTAAAGATCTATTGGACGAGGAGAGAGGTTTACTGTATGCGGAGAAGATGGAGATCGCACAAAGCTGCCCTAAATCCACACTTCTTCGTTGCTCGTAGCGCATGATAGTTGCTTACTCTCTAGAATGGCATGTAGCAATGTCACAATCAATCACCTCTCCCCGTACGAGAGGTTCAAAAAATGATGACTTCTTGAAATGGTCTTCTTAATTTCTTTAGCTTTTCCATGTCCCCAATAAACGAGGACAAGGGAACAAATTAGGCGTGAGAAATATCTCAAAAACCACCTAGATATATCCTAAAAGTTGACCACCCTTTCATGCTTTCACCCAATGCGAAGGTTTGAATAGAATCTTGAACAGAACAATCTTCCACAAAAATCATCAAAATAAAAATTAGTTGATGATATTGCCTCTTGCGAATCTTGGGGGTGTATGTAGTACGAGTGTAGTTTCAATACATGGAGGAGAATCTTGGGGGTGGGTGTAGTATCAACACATGAGGGAGGAGAATGGAAAAACCCTTACCCTTAACCAATTCTTTGATTACTCTTGCTTGCCGCGAGCTTGCCACTTATAGATTTTTAGCCAAAATCAAGCTCTAATAGGTGATGTAAAGACACAAAGAAGGAGATCGTTGGAGCTCTTGCAAATGCACACTCACACAATCAAGAGAGCACACAATGGAGATGGAATCTGAAAGATGTTGCACGCCTTCACTACTAAAAAGTGATAAGATGATCTACAAAACATAAGAAGGAAAACACAACATAAAGAGATAACTTTGTACAATAATTAATGTTAAATTGCTTGTGGCTGAGGTGACAAGATAGGTGCCATCACTCTCGATTGGTAGACCACGTTGGTGAAGTCCAAGTATAGTACCATTAACAATCAATGATCGTTGTGTCCACTACCTTGTGCTAGTGAGATGAAGATAGCCTAGAAGTCATCCAGGAGTGCCATGTGCGAGTTTGATGTCTCAATAATTCTTCCATCTAACTAGAAAGTGGAGTATAACCACAATTCATGACTATTTCTAGCACAAGGTGCTTCATTATAGTCAATTTCAAAGTTTGACTAATTCACACTAATAGGAGGTCGATTCCACAAGAAGGACCTGCCAGTACAACCTCACTTTCCTCTACTTAGAATTAAAGGTAAGCATTCTAGTGTGCATGTCCACGGGAAGGGGGGGAAGGTACCTATGCGAACTCAATGTCATGAGCCTTTATTTTAATTTGTAGGTGGTCTATAGCTGGCAGCGATGGGTCACAGTGTATTGGTTAGTGCCAGCAACCTTTACAGTGGACCCCTATACGCGAGTTCAAGTCCGTAGCATGTCGCTTGGCCTCTTCTAGTCTTGCTTGTCGAGAAACGGGGAAGATGAATCTCGAGAGATTTTGGTTGATAAATTGGAGCAGAGCCAATATTGTCCTCATTTCAAATCTTCCAAGAAAGAAATTGGAAGATTTGAACTTTAGTCTTAGTATACGTGCATGTTTTGAATTGAGTCTTAGAGTGCTAAAAGACTTTTCAGGAGTTGGCTATCTTCCAAAATGGAAGCATGAAGACAGGCAATTAAATTGAAACTTTGCCGCACAGTTTTTTAGATGTGCAATGCTTATGATTGATGTATCTCACTTGCTACACCCAAATGACAAGTTACAAGAGAAAACCCAATGTGACATCCTCTCTAGTATTAGCCACCCTGCAAAAGCAAAGAGGCGGGTGCCCAAGTGTGAATGGGACTAAGTTCTAGGTATTTCCTAACACTACCCTTATTTTTTGGGGATAAAACTACAAGCCAGGTTCTTAGCGGCCACCCGTACCCTATTGCTTGCAGTATGGAAATCTTCACAAGATCTTGGACTTCAGGGTAGGATGAGGATAATGGACATTTGATTAGCAATATGGAGGGGCCCGTGAGACGGGACAAAGGTTCACACTACGTCGTAGACGTGCGTGCGTATCGGGGAGGTGGGCTGGTACAGATTCGATTTGGAGCAGGATTTGCTAGCGCAGCCTTAGCTACTCTCGCCCTGTCGAAGATCTCCCGAGCTAATCGCTCTTCAGCACGCAGACTAATCCTTCCTTCTCCTCCATCGGGCCTATAAGCTGCTGTCTGCATCACGTTACTTCTCACTCTCAACATACTGCTATTCATTTTGCTTGCGAACCCTAATTTACTAAACATGTCTTACTCTTGCTGCAGACTGATTTCCATCATCATCTTCATCTCCGTCTCCATCTGCAGCATCGCGTCTTTGTCGGCGCTCTTATCTCGACGGACTGCACCTCTTCCTGCACTTCGCTCACTTGGGCTCGACCCGACCCAGCTCGATCATGAGAACAACAGCAGTGCCAGCTCTTTTCCGTCTCTCGATTCATCCCAAGCTGAAGACCTTTCCGCGCCTGCTTCGGCCAGCGGGCACAGTAACTTCTCCACATTACAGCCGCATTGGGAGGGAGCTGGCGATGGCGACCTTCGACTGGAGGCGCTAGCGACAGTCGACTTGGGCGAGCGGCTATTATCGCAGCAGGCTTCTGTAATGCTCGATGAAGTATGGGAGCCCTCGCTGGCAGATCAGCTATGGAACGGACTGCTGGGAATCAATGAGCGGGAGAGGCTGGAAGCCGCTAGCTTTAAGCTTGCGAGGCAGGGGCGCGTGGTACCAATGAAGCTGGCAAGTCCTTGGTACGTGAGCAGGTGGCCGCAAATCAGGAAATCTGTGAAGAAGTGGATGCAAAGAAGGCGCGTGTATGATCCCGGCGTACTCTTTACGCTGCTGCAGAGCGTGAAGGGCCCCATAGATGAGCATTACGAAAAACAACTGCTGGGGGCAGCGCATTACGGCTACGTGGCGAAGGCGGGCGAGCCTTACAAAAGCTGCGCCGTAGTGGGCAACAGCGGGGTACTTCTGGATGCGCAGTATGGCGGAATCATTGATGCCCACGAGGCGGTTTTCCGCCTGAACAACGCCAGAATCGCGGGCCTGGAACAGCACGTTGGAACAAAGACAACGTTGGCTTTCGTCAACAGCAACGTGCTAGAGGCGTGCGCAGGAGAGCGCCGCTGCTTCTGTCAGCCGTACGGGGGGCACGTTCCCACGGTCGTGTACATAGCGCAGCCGGTTCATTTCACAGAGGTGACGCTGTGCGGAGAGAAGGAGAGGGCGCCGCTGCTGGTGGTGGACGGGCGGCTGGACAAGCTGTGTGGGCGCGTGGCAAAGTATCATTCTCTGAAGAGATTTGTGGAGGAGGAAGGACCAATGGTGTTGAAGGAGGTTGCACAGAGGTGGAGCGCGGCAAGGGACGGGCCTGCCTTTCATTACTCGTCAGGGCTGGAGGCGGTGATGATGGCCCTTGGCGTGTGCAGGCGGGTGAGCCTCTTCGGCTTCGGCAAAGGGGGGCGCCAGCATCATTACCACAGTTCCGACCAGCATCACGAGCTGGACCTGCACGACTACGCCGCCGAGTACCAGTTCTACCGCCATCTGCAGCTGCTTTCTTTCAAGAGGTCCGCCCCCCTCATCCCTTTTCTCTCTGATTCTCTCTTTGTTTTCCCGCCTCTGCTTGTCCACGGCCCCCTCTGATCAGCGACCCATCTATATATTCCATCGCATCATTAACCCTTACTTCTATCGTTTGTTCACTTGTAACGTTTGAGAATCAATAAAAATTGAAATGCATATTCAGAACGGAAATATGTTTTGCCTTGCCATCAATGAATCTCTTTTTCATTGATTACTGCCCAAACATTGGACATCTCGTGTCCCTAGGGGGATTCTACCTTCCATTGGGGGATGAACTCTCTTACACACACTTACACACATAGTAAACTACAATTCTAGATTAAACAATTGAAATTCATTTATCAGATGAAGTTTTGATTTTGAAAAGAGTGCTACAAGTTAAAACTAAGGTAATTGGGTGCCCGATTGATGAGTTATAAGAGAAATCAAATTAAGCTCCCTAAGGAGTCTCAAGAGAAACCAGAGTCCCCTGTTAGTCCAGACATAGAGTCTCACACGTCCAATGAACCCATAAAGCACGACGCTAATACAAGTGGATTACAGGACCTGAAGTTAGATCTAGTTAGCTATATGATTCATATCTCGAGTGCTACGACCCACATTGTCAACCAACTAAAAAGAAAGATTAAAAAAGTAATACTCTGTGCTTAATCTCTCTTCGGTGTTATATTTTGTTGCGTTGGCTTGGCTGTCAAGGAGTTGTTATGGTAGGGCTATCTCCTTGGTGGCCGCAACCCCAAGTCCTTATATATTTCCCTTTGTTGTGGCCGTTAGGTGGCATCCTTTATCAGCTGATGTATCAGACATATTCATTTTGGTTGTTGGTAGCTACCATGTGTCAGAGGGAGTATGGTTTCCATTGTAACTTTTTTGGTTTCTTAATTTGCATCCACTCACTATTGTAAGTTTGGCAAGAAAAGGGAAAAAAATCTAAGGCTTGTGTTCGAAGGGTTATATAAATACATAGATGAATCTAGGATAAGCATAGTTACAGGGGACGGAGGGGACGGACCCTAGGGACGGGGGACGCTCGATTCCGGGACGGGGACGGAAGACAAAAGGGTTGCTTGGCCGGAACGCAAGCAAAACGTCCCCGGGACGGCAGGAGACTTTTTTAAAAATTTGAAAATTTGATCACTTCTAGTGGCTAGTTCCTCTCCAATAGCCACATGTTTGAACTTTGAAGCACCCCAATAGCTATAACATCCATCCTTTGGTCCTCATTTCTCAATGTTTTATAAGCACATTTGCGTCTATATCACTCATATTATTTGGTCTAATTAGTGTAAATTTGTGGTCAAAGTGATGCTCTATGTGTGTTGCATGTGTGTAGGTCAAAAAATGTCAAAAAAATCTTCTTTTTTTTTGCCGTTTCGACCCCGTCCCCGTTTCTTGACTTTTGCCGTCCCGTCCTCGTCCCCGTTCCCGACCCCGACCCGCCGTCCCATGTAACTATGAGGATAAGCCAAAATTCTCCCTTATAGGAAAGTGCAGGGTTTAGACCCATGGTAGTCACCCATAACAAAATATAACCATCAGGTCCATCATGCATAGTATTACTAAATACTACAACATCCCTGCCGACGTCTATAGTGCCCATTGCCTAATAGTGGGTGTAGAACTAGGTACTAACATATGCTCCCAAACACAACACACCACACGCACACACATATGGGCATACATCAACATAAATTTTAGCATACCGAGTTTCTGTCATTACTCCGGAGATCAAGGGCAAACTCATGTTTGAAGGGTTATCCCAATGGTTCAAGGAAAGGAAAATTTTAACCTACCTTGATTAGGCTATGTTCCATCTAGAATTGGAAGGGCCACTCTTTAAGAGTTTTCATAATGATATATTTCTTTTGAAGGGAATATCTATTCTATCCTTTCGGCCAGGCACTGAATGAAGCCTTCACAAACTAGGATAGAGGGGCCAATAGAGTACTGTAACTTGTGTACAGCAACGCATGACAATGTTTTCTTGGTGGATATAATTGCTAAGAGGTGCAAATGGTGTGTAGCTTCATAGTGTGATTGACACCTCCGACAACATAGCAGAATGCTTCTCCAGTGGCAAAGTGCCTAGTCCAATGCAAAAGTGCATACCTCAAGCGCTAGTAATAGAGATAATCAAGCGCTAGTAATAGTATGATTTTCAAAAAATCACAAACATACATATAAGCTAGATTTCAAGAATAGTTTACATTTGTGTCTCTAAACTAGTGGTAAATCCAATCTCCTTTTGGTGACCGCCTACCTATTGCTTCATCGACCCTTGTGTTGATTACAACCTCCACATCTCATACTAGTTACAATATACTTGCTCTTTTTTGTTTGTATTAGCTCGAATCTAAATAGATTCCCTCCCCTGTCCCCACTTCCCAAAAAGATCTCACACCTCCCCCTATCAGCCCCTCGTCACATCCTACTTCCGTGCGAGCTTCAAAGAGAAGCGATGGATGTCCTCATCATTTGCATGCATGATGCTATGCAACTCACCATTGTAGCATGTGTGTGTGTGTATTGTACAGCCTCTGTATCTCCCCGTGAGCCAACCCCCCCCCCCCCCCCCCCCCCCCCCCCCCTCCCCTCTTCCCTCTCTTACTCCGTCTCTAGTGTTGTGAATAACCCTTTTCGGTCGCCTCTTGTGCCTTGCACCTCCCACGCGACCTGGAGCTCCATCCTCTTGCCTACTAAATATAGCCCTTCAAATCGCATGTGAGTCCCGGCCCTTGGCCTACTACCCAATTCTACCTTAGGTCTAAAATTACTTCCCCTTTGAAGAAGCATTTTTGTCCTCAAAAACAGAACTGGTGATATCTCCATAAGAACACTAATTTTTCCACAGTGGTATCCCTCACGGATCTAGCTGTACATTTGATCGGAAGACAGTTTAGCAGGAGATTCAATGAAATCAAGAAGAACATTTGATATTCGACATTGTTGTTCCTTTTGTAACCGTTTTGTGTAACCTACCTATATCCAACATAGTGTGTAAACTCGATTAATAACTCATTAGAGTATGTTAAATGAGTTGCCACAACTAAGAGGCGCCTAAAAGAATACCTCTTCTGAACTTTCCAGCAAGTGACATGCTGACATAACTCATCAACAAAGATTAAGTCCTTGACTTGCTATCATTTCTTCTTACTAAACAATCCCACCATAAGTGGCGATCTAGTTTGAGAACCTAACTTAAACAATATGAAGGGACTAAATCTAGTCTTAAAATGCTGTGTATTGTTTAAGCAAACTTCAACAGGAGAAATAACATTTCCAATTGGATTGCTTTGTGCTAATGTACCTGCTTAGCATATCCTTTAGGACAAGATTAACACTTGTAAACTACCTATCATCTTTGGACGAGTGGCATTACTAATATTGAGGTGTTTCTTCTCAACGGTTTACATACAATCTTGCAAAAATGACTGGTAAACATGGGTCACAAGGATTCCTAATATTTATGAATAATCCATATAATAAGTGTAGATTATAAACAACCAACTTGGTTAACTTTAGAGATTGAATAGTGAATTGAATGAACTGTACCAAGTTCAATCAACTTATTTACAAGTACCAACAACGAGCCACGACCTCTGATAGTGATTCGTAGACCCACAATTAATCTCATAGAGATACTGCACATAAAGTGCGAAATGCTTCATAAGTTATCAATTTCATGAATTTGCATGCCGTTCCAAATCAACCTTTGCTAAACGTGAGGACCTATAACACCTAATGTATATGCATTTAGTAAATTTTGATTCAAACTTGCATTTTCATGACTATAATTGTCAATGCTTATGGTTGATGCGACGCTCATAGCACACATGAAAGATGAGGGTTAATAGTTATGAAAATAAACTATATACTCCCGATTGCAATCACTTGCAAGCCTTGCTAAAATGTCTGTACCAAAATAGAATGTGAAACATAAATCACATCTAGACACAAACAACGAAACATTTTCATTAACAATATATAGCCTTGCTATCTGCTTAAATAACCATCCATTAATGTGGTTCAACAACACTTGTAACCTTAATAAGTCCTTTTAAGCACCCATTAATTTTGGACATTGAAATTGTTTCCAATATTGTGTACTCAAAATGGTCTAATAAATGGATTTGACCAGTACTCAGAGACTCTGTCACGACATATAATTGGAATAATAACCGCTAGTGTCAGTCCCAAAGACTCATATTCTCCATATGTGGAATATGTCTCATATAACGATGTCCGAAAAAATGACATCCATCGAGTATAAGAGGTACTTGTGTGTGGAGATAACTAAAAACACTCAATGACATGAGTGAGAGAAACCCTCATTAGTCATAACTCTTGCTCAACACTAGTTAAACCAAACTCCATGAGTTCTTAGACCATGTTGCATCTTTGTGACTAACAATATGTACCAAATAAAACCTTACTATGTACATGTCCATAACTACAAGGTGCAAAAATGTATCTAGTACACTCTTGTCCCATAATTCTTTGCTCCTACATGGCCTTGTTATGTATTGGAAGAGTGAAATGGATAAAATCATTCTATCATATTCATCCGACTTCGAAAACTTAACCAATCATTTTTAGAAATGAAATAAAATCAAATCATATGCTTATTTGGAGGTTGAAATTAGCGTCCACTTTTTCAGAGTCAAGTGTATCATCCAAAGCCGAAAGGTACAACTTGAAAGATACATTATAAAAAAATCCAACCTGAAAAGTCCAATATTATCTTTAACCTGTTAAACACTAAACAAAAAATTATTGAAAATCAAGCCATATTGGATTGATAACCTTGGGTATTGCCTTGGCAATCCAAACCCCTTGGTTAGATTATACAATTTCAAACCCCTTGATTAGAGTTTGCATGGAAACTGCTTTAACTAGTAGTTAACAATGACCAAGATAGTCTACCGTGTCCAAAAGTGATTGTAATCAACTTGTGAAGTTGAACAATATATCCACTACGCTTTGATAGGTTGAGCACTTCTTTTCTTAAAAGTACAACTATGAAGAGGCCGAACCGTGACACTCAATACTCATAGAGTAATTTAGGTCGTACCCCTGGAAATACCACAGCTATAGGTACAATGAATGCTATAAAATAAACAGAAGATCCTCTTTAATTTGAATTTTATAACTGGATCTTAAAATAATAATATCTCCCTATGAAAAGAAGAGTTATATTCTCAACACCCAAAACAAAGTAGTCCTATTAGATTTTCTTTGGTGTTTGATACAAGAGATTACCTGATTGGAGGCTCTCTTAGTGAATTCATGTCATTACGTGAATTAGTTGTTGGATATTTGAGCCATGCTTACTTGCCATCCACAGAAAGCATTATCCGTGGTGGCTGCACCGTGTGCATATAGCCAATGATGTAAAGTGTCCACCACTCTACATATATATATACAACAATCAGAAGCCAATGTACGAGTTTAACTCTTCCTGAACAGAGTAGTTGATGTTCTAGAGAAAGCGTAAACAATGATTCAATGGAATAAATCTCAGTGTACCGGCACTCCTTGCATGCATATCAAAAAAATATTATGATAAGCCCTTGTTTCAACGACTATCTCATTAGCGTGAGACTATGTCGTATGTGTCTTACACAATTTGTAGTGACATGGATACATCATAGTTTGATGTTGTCAAATGTAAAATGTGAGCTTATATCTGTATAGCACATTCCAAACTTTGAAAGCTTCTATGCTTCTAATCGCATAAGTTCATCGGAAAGATGGGAGAAAAGCAGCTTGAGTGCTCTTAGCTAACATGGGCTCTTGAGATGTCAAAGCAAAAGAAAAATGACCGTGTCAAGATTTTCTAGAGAATCAACCTTGTCGAATTGTACGTTTTATGGAGAATCGTGAGATTGCCCAATATTGAGAGAGATAGCTCAGGAGGCTTAACTATCCAACTTCATCTAACTGCCAAACTGTGCTTGACCGAAGTAACCTTTGCTTGTCAAATTTAATGTACTTATTGATTTTTTGGAATTACCACCCTGGGCATCGGAAGTCATAGCACTCGGTGGTATGATTGTTGACATTGAATTCAACTCATAGCTATGGATATCAACGTGCTTCCAATGTGCTTTGTGTATTTATTTTGCTTGCACTCTGGCAAGCTGTGTATGCTTTGGAGTGACCATGCACCCGATGCATATATATAGATATGGAGTCGTGCTCTTGGAAGCCTTGCTTTTCCCCTTCTCTTGATAGCACAAAGAGGACATATCAAAGAGATTGGCAAACGAAATATATGGCTACTTATATACAAGCCGGATTCTTGAGCATCACTCCTTAGTTAAAATGTACAATGGTGCATCTTTTGGCATTGTCATACTAGACAAAGTTAAAAGAAAATTAACCCTGTCGATTGTCAACCTTGTTGGGTAGGATACCGTAGTGAAACTTGGAAGCAGAAAAATATCTACAATAATTTCACAATAGAGAAAGCGTACCTGAGTTGCCTTATATTGCATGCATGTTGCCAATTACCCGTGAAAACATGTCGAATCTTGCTGGCCAACAATGGGTTGATCATGACCATTTTTTACTACCTCTAGTGGATAAAAACTTGCCTTGAAGCCATGCTCTAGGACAATTGAAATCAAAACTGAGACACTAAGAGTGAGAGACTCCGCTTCACATCATTGCACTTGCTTCCATTCTAGCAATGGGTGTTAGAATCATTTGCTGTCGATATTCTTTGCATGATGCCATGCATATGAGAAGCCGCACTTCTTGTGCAAGGACATTCAAGAAATGTCCTTTTGGAGGATTGTGTCCTTGTCGAGATTCGTTATCTAGGCTGATTTTCGTTGTGTTTGGCATGGATAGCAGCGATTTATGGTGTGCTTTAAAGTATTCCTTGAAGAGGCCCTTGCCGTATTCTCACTCTTGTCGAGGCCGTATAGTTGTAGTGTAATCCCTTGGATTATTGTTATATTGTCCGGGTCAATATACTTTCCTTGCTTAGCCATTAAAGGCCGTGCGAATGGATCTTTGTACCTTGGACACCTTCATGGTCAGTGCGGAGCGCCTCTTTCCGCCTCGCATGGGCGATCTTTCTATGGAAGAGGCCCCTTAGCATGGCCTTAGGGCACCCTCAGGACTCCCGCGAAAGCAAAAACAAAGAAAAACAATGTGAAATGCAGCATCTCCCTATGCACGACGAGGGCGGTATGATCTAACAAGAAGATATGTTCGGGACGCCCTTTGCGTTGCTCTGTTGGAGTAACCAAAGAAGCGAATCTTTCCTAGCTGGGTGGGGCACTCCTCTTTGGAGCAAGTCGGGCTCAAAACGGTATAGTTCGACACTGCCTCTCCTTTCGTCTAAGGGCTCTTTCCTGCAGCCTTGCTGAAGATGCCCTATCGAAACTGCCATAGCCCGAGGAGACACAGAGAGAGAGAGAGAGAGAGAGAGAGAGAGAGAGAGAGAGAGAGAGAGAGAGAGAGAGAGAGAGAGAGAGAGAGAGAATGTGCTCCATATCGCTTCTCCCATGCACAACAAGTGTTCCATGCCCCTTCTCCATGCTGCTTCTCCCCCTCCTCCATGGTTGGCTCTAATATCCATCTAAGAGACTGGGAACTCACGCATGCTAATCTCCACCTATCCATGCTTTATAGAGGCCCTTGGCCTACTAAATATAGCCCTCTAAACTGCATGTGCATCCGGACCCTTAGCCTACTACACAGTTCTACATGAGGTCTGACAATGAGATTTCTCAAGGGTGCTCAAATTCGTGTTTGACAGGAGCCTTATATATCACACCATTTGAGCAATCAAAAAGTGAGCTTAAAAACTTAATTGCACTTGTGTATGTGGCTTCTTTTATTGCTCATCCAAAGAAACCTATTGGGTGCTATGATCATTGTGTACGTATACCCTCCAACCTACTCCTAGTATATACATAACAAGGGTATATCTTGTAGGTTGAGATCCACAAGAAGGGGACCTCAATATGAGTGTAAGATAGTTGCAAAAAATGAGGAGTGTCACGTGAGCATGTTGTAAAACCCTGGGACTGCCTGACCTCGCTCCTCCACCCAACCTCCCTTTATAGGCCTTGCCCCTAGGATCCCATCTCCATTGGCAGTCGGTCCTTGGACCTCCAGGGTGGCTCTTGGCCTGACATTACTCCCCCCTTGGAGAAGCGTTTTCGTCCTCGAAAACACAAGTGATAGTATCTTCGTAAGAACACTGATGTTTTCCTTATTGGCATCCCTTACTTGGGCCAATTTTCCTGATAGTTGATACTTGGTGCAGTGAGGAGGTTCAATGAAACCAAGAGCAACATCTTGATTTTCAACATTGTTGTCCTTTTGCAACCACTTGTATCTAAATGGTAACTCAATTTATAACTCACTTGAGTACTTTAAAGGAGTAACCACAACTAGAAGGTGTCTAAAGACAACCAGTTTTTAGACTTTCTGAAGATACTCGAAAAATGCAAGAAAACCTTGGTGCAACTTTCCATGAAGTTGTGAGCCAGATTTCCAACTCGCGTGAGTATCTTGAAAAGCTCATAGCTACTGAGGGACAGAATAGGGAGTGTCCTCATGGCAGACTTTTGAACATTTTGGAACACACATAACTATATGTTCACCCCTAATGAAGGTTACATACCAACATGCTTTGTCAGCACACCTACTAAGTCCTTGACTTATGAAACTGTTTAATCGGTATCCAACCCCACCACAACAGGTGTTCAAAGTTGAAAATCTAAGCAAATTCTATAATAGGGAGAGAATCGCCCATTCAGAATGCTTTGTGCTAACGTATGCTCTTAGCAGATCTTTTAGCACTAGAAAAATACTTGTGAGCTGTAGAATACTTGTAAGCTGTCCATCCATCGCGGGATGAATAGCAGCAGTAAGAGTAAGGTACTTTCCCCCAACCACTTACAGACAGTCTTCCACGACTGACGATAAACTATGACTCAACCAGTGAGTATCCAGCCATATACTCGATATAGAGTGGAGGCAACCAACTAGGTTGAAAGCGGGTTGGAGTGGAGTAAACTCATAGAGTTCAGACCAACCAACCCCAGACACCTATACTGAGCCATTGCCTTGTATGGCAGGGTGTAAACTCATACTAAATCTGCAAGAGAGATTGCACGGGCAGTGCAAAAGGGCGGAGAAGAATAAAGTCCATGAATTTGCATGCCGCTCGAATAAATTTGTGTTAAACACTAGGACCCATAACACCTAGTGTGCATGCATTTAACACAAACATATCCGAACCGCAATTCCATGACGAGACTTTCCACGATACGTACGTGAAAGTCTTGTAGCAAAGTTGGACCATAACAGAATGTGACAACCCAGTCACACCTAGGTACCAACCATGAGACATTCTCATGAATGTAGCATTCTTTGTTTTATGTAGAACGACCCTCCGTTTAAGTGGTTTCACAGTACTTGTTATCACAACAAGTTTGTACTTAGTACCCGAAAAGTTCTGGCCACTGAAATTGTGCCTGATATTGTGTGCTTCAAATGGTCAAATGAACAGATGCGACCAGCACCTAGGGACTTTGTCGCGACATATCATTAGGAATTGAGCGCCAGTGTTAGTCCCAAAGACTCCTATTCTCCACATGTGGAATATGTCTCAAAGAAGGATGTCAAGAAAAGTGACATCCATCAAGTACGAGCTGTACTTGTGTGTGGAGGTAACTGCAACACTTCGTGACAAGAGTGAGAGGGACCCTCATTATCATGCTCCACACTGGCTAAACTGAACTCCTTGAGTTCCTAGACCATGTTGTATCCCATGTGACAACATGTGCCAAATCCAACCCTACAAGTCATAACAACATAATGTATAGTGGACATTACGGCCCAAAATACTTCATTCCGACATGCCCTTGGCATGGCTCTGAAACCTTCAAGCGTAGTTATATGACTTGAAAAAACCAAGCAAAGCATACTAAAAAACGGAATAACAACAAGTCAATAGATGCGTACTTGGAGATTTGAACTGAATGTTTACTAACCCGTATCCAAATGCACAAGAACACCTCGTCCACCTGTGGAAAAACAAGCAACATTGCACTAGAAACCGTGGGTGTTGCCTTCGCAATCTAAACCTGTTGGTTAGAATCTACGTAGTCAAACCCCTGGGTAAGACCTTTTGGAGGAACTGCTTAACTAGCAGGTAACGGTAATCAACATAGTCAACCGTGTACAGAATGATTGGAATCAACTTAGAAAGTTGAATTTGTCTGTTATCCCGTGGTAGATTACGGGTTGCTTTCCTTGAAAGTAGAACTGGAATAGATCAAACTATGATCCTCAATGCCTACGAGGAGAGTTAGCAATCCCCGTCGGGTCTTACTCCAAAACAGTATGTCCATAGACAATTCCGTAGTGCTATAGAGAGAGCCAGAGATCCACACAAGTGAAATGCCTAGCTCTTATGGACAGCCATGCTGTCTCAACTGATTGCTGCATCTATACTCCGTGGTAGAGATCAGATGATGGGAGTTTAAGGCTATCAAAAACTCAACTCGAGCGTCGCATTGAAAAAATGTAGTGCAAAATGACACTCTAAACATCCAGAATGACAAGACTCTTGCTTGTCCATTAACGTAGATGTGTACTCCAATGGGTAGAGCTGTACGATCTTGAGAACAATCACCCAAGGAATACTAACAATTGGGTCTTACCCTAGATTCAAAAATGGCTCAAAGCTATACAACTTATCTTGTCCTTGACAAAGTGTCTCGTGTTATAGCGAAAGCGTGTTTCATGAGGTGGCAGAATGGAATCCACCTAGCTAGCATGCGGTGCATACAAAATTTTAAGCCCTTGGCAAAAGTGATGGCCTCAAACATGAGAACCAAAACCATAAGTGCCTTGCATAGTCTAAACTGGTAGGGACTCTGTGAGGTGATATTCCCTATTTTGCAAGTCTTTTCAAACTTGTGTGCCACTGCCCTTGATGCCAAGTCATTGGGCAGTACCTTGGCACAAGGGAGAAGCCTTGCTTCATGTAAAATTGTCAAAGCTCTTTGCTTTGCACAAAAGCAATAGTTTCCAATCAAAGATGTAAACATGGAAAAATAAGAAGAACGTAAAATTGGCTAACCTGGTCGTTGCTGTAACCAGTTGGCCCGAGAATCCGTGGAAGAAAACTCGCTTAAAAATGGCTCATAGCCATATCTGCTGCACAAGTGGGAGCTGTTGTATGTACATATACGTCCCTTGTATCATATACGCCCGTCTGTCACGTAATGAAATAACCTACAAGCATATTGCCAAGTCCGTCCCAAGTTTGTATGCTCATAGCATAGGACGAACGTGGGGAGCATTGCAACATGCATAAATAGAAGCCTTGCTTCACATAAGTTCATCAAATTGATGAGATAAGAATGTAACCTGAGTGCTCATAGCTAACAGATGCTCTTGGTGACACACATATGTCTGAGCAGAAAAAGATTGACCTTGTCAAAATTTCATAGGGAAACGGCCTTGCCAAATTTTGCTACTGATTGAGAATCATAACATTGCCCGATAGTGAGAAAGATATCATCTACCATTGAGCTATCAAATGTTAGCGATTGTCCAAGATTGCTTGCTGAAAGCAACCTTTGCTTGACAAGTTGGCATTGTGAAAATTCATGTGGTGGTCAACATTGCATTCAGTTCCTAGCTGTGGATATCAATGTTTTTTCCATGATGCTTCATGTATCTATATTGCCTGCTCCCTAGCAAGCTACAATGGCTTGGAAATGAGTATGCATCCAATGCATGGAGCCGTGCTCTAAAAAATCTTGCTTTCCTCCGCCTCGAGATAGCACAACGAGGAGAGATAAAAAATTAACAACCGACGGAAGACACAAATCGGTTTATTGGAGTGTCGCTATAGGAGCCTTGCTCCTGAAAGGTTTCTGATGGTAGACAATTACTTGAAATTATACTTACCAATCGCCCTTGCCGAATATCGTAATCAAATATGTCACAGGCCCTACCCGAGTTGCCTTTCTATCAACCTTCAACCTCCGACGAACGTGAGTTGTCGAAGTATTGTGTACTCAAGCCGTGCTTGATATTGATCCCTCAACCAATCAGTGGTTCTTTGCAAACAAAGTAGTCAACAAAGGTTGAATGCTTATGGAACTATCACAAGCCGTGCTTGTGCCTGCATGCAAGAGCTACATAGCATGTTTGAAAACATGCATGAAACCCAAAACAAAAGCTAATGCATACCTGGGTAATCATGCAATTTGACCTGTCAGTCAATGTGTCCATGGACCTCAAACTGCAGCCGAGGTTACGGAGAAGCCTTTCAGCACCTGCCGATTGGTTGCAGCCCGCCCTTGACAACACCCTTGCCGAGTCCGGGTTGTGTATGCCATTGGCCTCCGTGGTCACGGGATTCAGCCGCTCGCTCCTTTCGGATTTTGCAAGTTCCCTCCATTCGGCATCCCAACTTGCCATAGAACTTTGATTTTTCAGTAGCAATGCAAATTCTGGCATATAAACGTTTGAAAAGCAGGACATCCTGCATGTGGATGGTGTACCAACGCATGGATGGTCCATGCATAACGGCGAAAAGAAGGCTTTCTTACTCCGACTGTGTGACAAACCCCTTGTGTGGGGAGGGTGCCCAAGTTGGGGCGCCCATTGGTGTGTAAAGGGGAAAAAAAAAACGAAAACCACCTCATGTTGCAGTGATGGGGGCCGCTTGTCGATGACCAAGCGTCTCCAGAATCCACCCCGTTGCTCAGATGGCAGCGCTCCAAAAATGCGTTTGGCATCCCTTGCCGTTGCGCACTCGCCAAGCCCAAGCATGGGCCAAACGTTGTAGGTCGACCTTGATCTCGTGTCTTACACAAGGGTGCGTACCCGCGGGTCATCGAGACTCCTCTGTCGAAGGGAGATGACCCGACCTTCCTGTGTATACAAGGGCCATGTCCACGCCTCGAGTTGAGAGAGAGAGAGAGAGAGAGAGAGAGAGAGAGAGAGAGAGAGAGAGAGAGAGAGAGAGAGAGAGGGCACCTGCCACGCCATGCATGAACATGCAATACTACTTTCCCCCCTCCTCCATAGCTCCTCCTTCCACCGATCTCTGATACAAGTGTAAAACCTGGGACTGCCTGACCTCGATCCTCCGTACAACCTCCCTTTATAGGCCTTGTCCCTAGTATCCCATCTCCATTGGTAGTCGTGGCCCTTGGCCCGATCCTTGACCTCCAAGGTGGCCCTTGGCTTGACACATGCCTTGATGGGTATTGTGGCAGTAAGCGAGAATGACACCATGGAAGCCCTATGCATGTGTAGGGAAGAGAGATTGATATCTTGGGGATCCACTCTTCATAGCAAAGGACACGCTACCTATGCGTGGAGATTAAGAAAACCCTTTGTTTACGAGTTATAGTGGAAAAATTTGTCATCCTTCTATCTTACGAATATTGTTCTTTGAAAACACTTTAAAGCTAAATTTACGTACTATGTAGTAGAACTTTATTTTGTGTTTATTTAGTATTAGTCTATGTCAATAAACCACCTTGATAAGAGTCTCCTTATTCCTAAGCGCCTCAAATACTCCAAGGAATGTATCTAAGTCTTGCCCCCATTATAGTTAGCTTATCATGTGTAAGAATTATGAAGTATATACGAAGATCATTCAATAAAGCAAGGTGGCGATTATTGTCATTGGGAAAAGGAGAAACTATGAAGAGTGAGACAAAGTTGTGACTGTCGCTATGTCGGAACTACATGGGTAAAAGTTAGTTTTTTAGCCAGCCAAGTATTTCACCATTGCCGTGGGGTGGTCCCTCTATTAGCCAATGTACAAATGTTTGTTGAAAGACGTCATGGCTCGTCATGAGTATGATTAGTTTTTGTAATTCTTTTGGGTGTTAATATAATCTACTCACAATTGGGAGTTTCAAAAAAAAAAAGAAAAGAATTATGAAGCATATAAAGTGAAAACTAAGCTCGAAACCTACCTTAAAAAACTTTTATACTTATTGTACTCTTGCTTCTCGTACCAACATATGAGACATACGATCAATAGCTCTACAAACATCAAAAAAATACAACCACCTCTTTGGTATGGCCTCAATTTGTGCTTGCATGGATCGTGCTCTTGGGCTTTGAAGCGAATTCAAGGAGCACAAGGCTTTGCTATCGTTTTATCACCTCATGTTCGTAGCCAATATGGCTCCATCTTGCCCTTGTCTTGCAAGTGTCCCTTAGTTCTTAAAGGCTCACACAAAAAGATCCCCACGTTCTTGAATATGTGCATTGGATCAATCAAGTAGTTGATTCATAATCTAGCATCAAAACAAGTATTATGGAGAATCTCTTCATTGTTCCTCTTCATGCTAATCAATTTTCTTTGGCCACTTTCTTGCGCTTATGCTCATTGGTGCATGTTCAATAACTAAGAGACCTGAAGAGCTTGGTGTCTGGATTCTTGAAGTCAACAATCCATGTATCTTGGGACGTCATGTATAGTCCACATGAGAATGCCTTGAATGAGAGCAATGCTCTGACTTGCATACTAGCTCATATGTGTGACTTTGATGCCTCCGTAGTTGTTGCAATCTTCTTACTAGTGGGTGAGGGTAGATATCCATATTCTTCAGGTTGTGGCAATGTGGGACATGCAAGCTTAAGAACAAGTGCCTATTTTTGGTTGCGAATATATAGTGGATTGTTTTATAGTTGACATCTACTACTAAATGAGCTACATCTTAAGAACTATTATTTTGAATATTTATTAAAATAACTAGATTCATAGTGGATTGTTTTAGTTGACATCTATTACTAAATGAGCGATCTATTTTTTTTGTGGCAAAACTCACAATTGTGAGTGAATTGTATTGATCATCCCAAAAAATTACAAGATCTTGCCATGCTCGTGCCAAGCCATGACATCATCAACATACCATAATTACATCGGCTACCTGGGGAGCCACCCCTAAGGATCCACCCCGTTGTCCTTGATACACAAGGTCAATTATCATGTGCTTCAGAGATCTTCTATTTTCCAATGGCCAAGATTTTCTCCCTTCTTAAGTATTCCATCTGCTGACAACAAGGCACAGGTAATCCTAGACTAATCATCCAAGTTTTGCTTGCGCCCGAGCGTTCATATTAGCAATTTGCTTTCTTGTATAATTTTTGCAAAGCTTGCCACCTCAGGATCTCCTTCAAATACACGGCGGTTCCTTGTCTGCCATACATTATGTAAGAAGAAGTACCTGACAATTTGAGTGCTGATGAGGAGGACAAGACTACCCAAATCTTGCCTCCAAGGAATAAACCAATCTTGAAAAACCAATTTTCCATGTTCTTTGGACGCACTTGCATATTTATCCTGTGAGGCCTATGATAGCTGGACATTCCATGAATAGGTGGGCCAGATCTTCACTAGCCAACGTGCACCCCAAGCATCGATCTGTCCCAATCCCTCTCTCCTGAATCTTCACCCCCGTCGGTAGAGCACCCCGAATTACCTTCCATAGAAATACCTTCATGTGCTGTGGAACCTTTGGCTCCCAGATGTTCTACCTTTCCTCCAACCATTGTTCTTTCCATATCTTGTTAAGGGGGCTAGACCAATTCTGCTTCAGCATCATTGTATGATAAATGCCTCTAGAATGGGGTTTCTATAAGAGACTGCTTCCAAGCCAATTTCAGGCATTCCAGTCAAACTCCGAATCACAGATTGACATCACTACATTGTCAAGCTCTTTCATCACTTTGTTGACTAGCAAAACCTCCAAGCTATTAAGTTGGGAGAAGGTCAATGGTTTTCCAGCTATTGTTGTCACTGTCCCAAAAGTTCCCAAGTCGATTCAGACCCTTATTATTCAGTTTCTTCGTTGTTTCCATCCAATAGGGATTTTGCGGCGGATCTACAACCTTGGAAAGCCAGGGGGACCAATGCAAAATGAAGTTCTTGAAGTATTTGGTTTCTTCCCCCCACTTTAGGACTCCTGTTGCTCTGTTGCGTTTCCTTATTAAATTGCCCTGAGCCGCCCCCCAGACTTAGGATAGACCACGTCGGGGCTAATAGCTTGTCATGAACCTCTACCCCTCTCCACTTTCCACCTTTCGAGCCAAGTTTAGCTGCTTCTATCATATCTCTGATCATGATAGCCCAAGCTTGATCTTGTTTAGCCAAGGAGACAACAAATTTGGTGCAACAAGCTTCTGCATGGGCCACAAAGTTGAGAATTCTGAGGCCTTTTTGATTCACTGGTCGTGCGACTGGCTCCCAGCAGGCCCATTGCTACGGCTTGGAGGATTTCGTGTTGTTTTTCCATAAAAACCTTTTTACCTGTTTTAAGAACTCTTTCAAGTGATACTTAGCTATCTTGAGAAGCGGGCTAGTGAAGGCAATATAAGGGAGCATAAAGGCATTAATCACTTTTATCCGGCTTGGGAATGGGAGAAGAGCATACTCCCACTACCCATTTTTGTTCTGATTTTTTCAAGGACCCACTGAAATCTTTGTTTGTGAGTTACGTCCACCTCCAAGGGAGCCCCCAGATGTCTGAAAATATTTCCTTTTGTGATAATCTCCCCCAACCAGTCAGAAGGGTCAAATGAGTCATTTTTCGATAGGGAGATCAGCCTTGACTTCTCTATATTACACTAGGACCCCGAAGCTAATGAGAACATTTGTATAATCTCTAGAGCTTTCCTGACAACTTGGAGGCATGCCTTCAAGAAGAGGAGAGAATCGTCTGCAAATAGTTTTGCTATTAGTTGTTTATTTCCAGGTAAAGCAAGGCCTTGCAACTCCCTTCGCTCAACACTAGCTTCGAGAGTCGTGATTAAAGGATGTAATCCTATGGCTACATCTTAAGAACTATAATTTTGAATATTTATTTAAATAACTAGATTTATAGATGAGATTTTGCATGTTTCATGGGATAATAGACACTTAGATTTGTATTTTCCTTTTGTTGTCAATTGTGAATGAATTCCACATTTTAAACGTTCTTTAAAGGAGGCAACGACTCAAAAAAAAAGATCTTGTTGTTTGAAACGTTCAAAACTACCTTGTTACTGAGAGATGGTAGAGCATAGAGTTGGAATAATATTTTTATTAATGTGTGAGTCTAGGAAAATGACTAGAACACTAGAAAAGGATATATTGATTGGGCCACTTTGGTACCTTTGATATATTACATCGGATGGGTGACAGAGAGTATTTAGAAGGTGTATCTGACCATCCGGAACGGAGGTTTGTGATGGATCATCAACGGGATTGGTGATTTTGAGCATGGGTAAGCCCTAGTGCTTTTTGGTGCGAGAGGAGGAACAGCTTGAGGCAGCAAAGACGGCAACATGTCTTATCGGGTTTGGGGTTTTCCAAACAACACAATGTAACTTCTTAGCAACTATCAAGGTGGGCTCAGTGAGACACCACAATGTGACCTCGTAGGGATGGTGTAGCCTTGTATGTGTGTAATTTGCTCCCTCAAGACACCATTTATTCTTGAGGATTGTTGTACATCTTTTTTTGGGCTAATATAACTTCTCCACTCTCCATTGTGAGTATGGAAACAAAATAAAAAAGGAAAGCAAACATTTTTTTTTCCAAACTCACAATTGTGAGTGGATGTATTGTATTAAGCATCAAAAAATGTAGAGTAGCCTCAAGCTGATATCGAGCCTTGAGGGGCCGTTTGAGACATTAGAAGGCTTACACAATGCCAAGTAACAATGAGCCATTATCCACGCACCCTTACTCGTTGCAAAAGGTAATATGACCGCTAGAGATGCCTGGCTCCACTCGTCCGAATCCTTCTTTTTTCCCCATGGCAATAATTAGTTCACTGCTTTCGTGGATAATGTTCTTGAAGCTAGCTGTCATGGTGTCATTCTCAAAAATCCTATGGTTACTAGCTTTCACAGGTATTGATAATAGCAAAGTCTGGTAGTTTGAGTACATATCAACAATGCTTGGCTTTCAATCGCTTTCCCTCCAGGCTTCTAAATAAGTCATTCTTATAGAACCCTAAGCTTGCCTGCAAGGCCTCTAATTGCAGGGCACTTCTTGAATAAGTGGGAGGGATCCTCACTTGTAGTTCTACACCCTAAACACCTATCTGTCTTGATGCCTTTAACTAGGATTTTGGTGCATGTCGGCAAGGTCCCCCATAGCACCTTCCACAAAAATATCTTCATTGCTAGAGGCCGCTATGGGTACCATATGTTTTTTGCTACTACTACCTGTCTAGCTTCTGGCCATTGTTTTTACCCCAGAGTTTGTTGAGGGGGGCGAACCAATCAACCTTGAACATCATAGCATGGTAGGTGGTCTTTGTATGCAGTTTATAGAAGTGGCTGCTCATAGGCCATCACCAGGCTTTCCACTCGAAGTTGGGACTCACAGATAGGTATCAAGAGATTGTCAAGCCTTTCCACAACTCTGTTGACCAACAGTCTTTTAGTGCCATCGAGGTGAAATTGTGTAGCCAATTGTTCTGTATCTTTCCAACTCTTACTGTTGTTGTCTTAAAAATGGGCCAAGTGATTGAGTCCTTTGTTATTCACCTCTCTGGCAATTTCACTCCAAAAAGGGTTTACTACTATGAGGCCAGCTTGGGATAGCGAAGGAATCAATGTGTTATGGAGTTATGGAAATATCTAGTTAACTCTCCCCACTCCAGTGGCGCCATTGTCATGGACCTCTATCCCTTTCCATTGGCCACCATGAGAGTAAAGCTTTGCCTTGCCCATCATATCCTTTGTCATAATAGCCATGCCTGGTCTTGCTTTGCAATTGAGACTACAAAGTTTGCACACTGGGCATTAGCATGAATAATAGGGTTGAGTATCTCGATACCACCATGTTCCACATGCCTAGCCAGTGCCTCCCATTTTGCACATTGCCAGGGCGTTCAATCGTTGGTGTTATTCTTCCACAAGAATCTTTTCACGGGTTTCAAGAACTCTTTTCAATTACATTTGGCAATCTTGAGGAGCGGGCTCGTGAAGGCAATGTAAGGAATCATAAAGGAGTTGATCGCTTTAACCCGGCTTGGGAAGGGTAGCAGTACATACTCCCATCTTCTCATTTTATACCTGGCTTATGAAAAATGTTTGCTTCACGATGCAACTTTTGCCATTGAATCTCAAAGATAACATTTTCATAAACCAGTGTGCATCAACATTAGATTTGTGTAATGGGTGTGTAGGCAGTGAGTTTCTTACAAGTTTTCAAATAAATTTTGAAGGTTTTTAAAGGGTGCGGCTTGCCACTTTTAGGTTGGCAGCTAATATCCATGAAACGAGCAGCCCAAAACTTGTTGCCTTCTTTCTCTCTCCTTAGTGCTCTCCCTAGAATCACCTTCTCTCTCCTCTCTGTAAAAACACCCTCGTTGCCATTGTATTTTGGTTAAGAAAAAGTAAGACACCCCCTATAATCTATTGGGGGGGGGGCTTGCCAATGATTATAAGAGAGAATGACTCCGCTTCCCTCTCTTAAATTTAATTCTAGAAGATGTGAAAGCTTCTCGTATGATGCTGTTGTCTTGAGATGATGTCGAGCCTTTGTATTTGTTTGTATTGTTGCATCGAGTGTTAGAGTGTGCTCACACGGGCTTAGTTATCCGTAATGGATAACTAAGGGCGACTAGGTACTTGCAAGCCCAGGGAAGGCGGCAGGAAACTACCTCGTGGTCACGCGTTGCGAAGCAAACAGTTCTAACCTCCACTTGCAGGTAAATCAGCAGGAAGTCACTCACGGTAGCAGGTGTCGAGGAAGGAGAGAGAGAGAGAGAGAGAGAGAGAGAGAGAGAGAGAGAGAGAGAGAGAGAGAGAGAGAGAGAGAGAGAGAGAGAGAGCACCCTGCGCTGGTGCCTTGCCTGATCGCATGGGCCATTAGGCTGCCTGCACGTCGCTCAAAAACTACAAAAGCTGCGGAACGGACAGGCGCATTAAAATACTCCTTTGCATAGTTGTGAAACTATGCCGAAATCGGCATAGTTGCAAAGGCATGTGCTTAGTTTTGTTGCGCATCCTACTAAGCCTCGTGTGACCATGAGAGAGGCATAGTTATCTGTCAGAATTACAGATAACTATGCCTTGCGTGACCACAGCCTTACATAGGTTGACAATCTGAAGGAGTACCTGTGAGGATGGAATCGATCTCTATTTTTCTCTCTTTCGCTCCATAGACTAAAATAGAGTCAATGTTTCTAATAACACTTCTCACTATGTTGATCATCAAACCATATTGTACGTGTAGCTTTTCAAGTTCTTAGCATTGATAGGTGTTCTTTTTGGTCTTGGACTCATCTAGCATGTTTCCAACTATCACAAAAAGTTTTGGACAGATTCTCACAATAATTCCCACATTATGACTTACCTCAACATCATGAGCTTCTGTGAGGGAGGCATGGCATACCTAGCTAGGTACGATTGGGGGCAGGGGACTGCCGGCCCGGTGGGGGGGTCGGTGGTCCCCTGCCCCCAATCGTACCTAGCTAGGTATACGGTGCCTCCCGAGCAGAAGCTCATGATGTTATGCATTGTATGAAAAACACTAAAAAAGGCTCCCTTTTCCTACATGACAAAATTTCTAAATCTTCTTGTGTATATTCTTCCTTTGAAGAGGTAATAGGAGCAAGAGAGGACTTAAGTCCTTGCTCAAGGAAAGTGATTTTTGTACTAGTGCCAAATGATCTAAAATGAGCATCAGGAATTTGTGCGCATTATGAATTTATGCCTAAAGGCATCCATGAATGCGCGAGCGCTGATTGCTGATCAAACGAGCTGTCTTTTGCAGAACAATAAGTATTCGTTGTGTTAAAAATATTGTTTTTGAGCAATAACTTGTGATTTTTTTCAAGACTTTCATAGGGCAACTTATTTCTCATATTTTTACTTGCATTTTTCTCACATTTTTCCCAATTCGGTATTAGAACAGTCGAGAATCCCCAAAAAAATTCAAGTCTAGTGATGACGTGGTGACAGGTCTACTCGCCTGAGTAGCTCAACAAGTTTTACTTTTAGTAATATTCTTACTTAAACTCAAGTTGCAACACTTTCTTACTATTTTTAAAGAAGAAAGCTATATAGAGGCCATCTCTTTCTCTCTCTGGAGTGGGTACATACACACACCCTTCCATTTTCAGCCATCGGGAGCCTATCTCTACATAAAGACGTTGTCTTCTCTCATTCAACTCTTTGGTGAACAGCGAGAGCACATCTATATGCTTGTCTCAAAGTTCCATGTAGTTTTGAAGGGTATATAAGCTTTAGATACGTACAACGACGAAGCGCTACTGAATTGTTCGCAAAAAGGCAAGTTTTTTAAGACTATTGATAAATAGCAGCATCGAAGGATTCCATCATAGCGCATTCGAAGAATTGGAGAAGACAACTGGTGTTTGTCTATTGGAAAGCCTTTGGGATAGAACACATATGGATGAGTTACTTCAACACTTGTACGTGTATGTAGATGAGATTGCGCACAAGCGAGGAGAGAAAAAGTACTTAATTGCTCCATAGTCACAGAGGACGCCCTTTTTCGAGCTTCCCGTCCCCACTTGCCATCCCACCCTCTTTTTTACACTAAAAATCCATTTGAGCCTCGTTCCCCGTTCCCCATCCCGGAATGCGTCCCTTGTGACTATGGTTTGCTCGTTTGTTGGTGATTCCATGCTGAATTTTGAGCCTATATACTTGTAATTTTGACAAAATTAATTTATGCCTATGAAGGGCAGGTCATTTTGAGCGAGTGTTGTGTCACTCAATCTTCTCTCTCTCTCTCTCTCTCTCTCTCTAACCTATCATATGACTCAATCTCTTAAGCTCTCCCCATCTATTATGAATATATCTCTATGAATATTTCTCTCTTGCTGAAAATTAATAATATACTATGCAAAAATCAACCCTAACTTCTTGTGCAATGTGTTGATTGGTGGTATAAGCCTGTGATGTATCAAAGGTGAGTTTTATTGGTCTCAGAGCGGAGTTACCTTCCTTACTTTTTGGAAGACGTTTTTGGATTGAAATACTTTTGTTGTAAGGTGTGAGGCCACAAAGAGATTGAAGTCAATGACACACTCTAGTCACTAGAAGGTGTCCTCTTCTTCAAAAAGAGAATTTTCCTTCAAGCATAACAACCATGAGAAATCAACCTGCTGACGTATAGAAAGATTCCATCATCATCTCACGCCCTCAACCATAGAGAAGATGGGTAGACAAAGCTTGAAAAGAAGCTTCTTCAACGTATCACAGAGATTGGAGGATTTTTTGTCAAAATCATAATGTGCAATCGATGGTCATTAGAAAGGCAATCATAAATTCAGAGGTTTCACTTTGAAGATTTCATTAAAAGTTATGATCTCGGAGACCCAATTGACTTTGCGAAGGAATATTAAGGAAGGGCATCTCGGCTTGGACTCCCAAAATAGCCATTTTCTTGGAGCAGCAAGTGCTAGCATCTTGTTGTTCATCAAGGAGAAGAAGATAGACAAATCAAAGAAGGGGAAGAATAAGAAAGAAACTTGAAAATTGGAAAACAAGAGTACGCAACTTCCTTACTTTGTTGAAAAGAGAATGGATATCAGAAAGGCACATTCTTTTATCAACGAGATTGAGTTATCCTTCAAGAATTGTGACTTTTCTGGAGCCTCTATGCTTATCAAATATCTGTGCATCCAAAGAAGTTACTAGTAATTGGTACCTAATAAAAAACACAAATCCTAAAATTTGGAAGAAATTTAAGGAGATGGATTACATCTCAATTCTTGCCAACGACTTTTCAAGGTGTGTGCATAGACTTGGATAAGTTGGAATTGTGTAGGACTGCACTAGCCCTCCATAGAAGTACCTATGTAGCCTCTTTCAGAAAGGCTCAATGAACTGATTCCCCTTTCACAAATGCTCTTTTTCTCTTAGTAATCATGTTCACCGTTGTTGGTGTGGCATGTTGAGCTACTTTTGGCCATTTTTGGGTTATTTTTGACCATTTTATGGTCGTTTTTAGCCCATAAATGTTCCTTTTTTGCCTGTAAAAGTCCAAATGAGTTGGAAAAAATCCGTAAAGTTTTGAAAAAAATCCTTTTTGGCTCACAATACATGATGAACCTCATTTTTCCACTTAGTAAGCACTTTAGATGCATTGTTTGCAACTGTGTACGAAATCTGCTATTTTTAGACGAGATCGCTTACTTCTAAGCGAGAAGAGTGGTCGACCACATTGCATTGGTTCTTATCAACATTCCCAAAGCGTATTAGGGATCATTTACATTAGAAAAACACTTACTACGTCGCATTGAGGGCCATAACTCCCCGTTAAGGTACATACACGGCAACAACCGTTCCTACACATAGCACACTATGTACATGATGGCAATTGTTCCCAAAGGCATAAAGAGTGAGTTTTCAAATTATATGCATGCCACGGCATGACATCCGTCCCCTTCAAACCAGCACATCCTGAGGATATGCCACTATAACAATATTGCAATATCGGTATTCATGTTCATATGTTGCATCTTCGTTCATTTTCCTCACTTTCCAAAGTGCTAGTATCTTCATCTTGCTCATTATCTTGTGCATCAAAGGGATTAATATCCCTCTTGTCTTGAACACTTAATCCTTTTTCCCGCAATTGGAACCTTTTTCTCAGTTCCATCCAGTTCACTTAATGTGTAAGTTGCATTTCCATGCACATGCTTAACAACATACATAGCAAACCATCTTTTTGCAAATCTTCTCATTGAAGTATGTTGGTTGTCAATGTCACGATTGTGACTATGTTAACAACAATACATCTACTCCTAGTTGCAGATACGCAAAGTGCCATGCCAAGGAGAACCCCTGCACTTGGATGATCACACCCCTTCGCCCAAGAGACGTGCCTTCGCTCTACGGGTGTGACTCTTCGCCCAATGATTATGTGCAAGCGTGATTCTCGTGTTGCTGCATGGGTAAGAGCAAAAGTGTGCCTTCGTGTGAGCACCCTTTTGGTGGAATTTCTGCTCCTACGGGCTGAATTGCATACGGGCTACCTTGCACTCTTTAGCTGGTGTCCCTTCATTGGTGTCCCTCTGCTGGTGTCCCTCCGCATGGTACCTTTCCTCAAGCGGCACCTCATCTCTCCCAAGCGTCCCTTTTCTCCAAGCAACAACACGTTTCACTAGCGGCAGCACATAAAAAAAAAAAAAAAACTATGCGCGTTGGTCTTTATTTTTTACGCCGCACAGTTTACGTTGGCAGCCAGTTCAATTCAGCGCCAGTTTTACTAAAGGGCTTCATTAAAAATTTCCCGGCCAAGCCTTGGTTTAAAGTGGCCGCCCATACCCCATCATACCTATTCAATAAAAAAAAAACAATGAAGAGCCAGCGTACGTTTCGAGAGAACCTTTCTAGCGTTAATTCCCAGCCAGTGCTACACTCTCTTCCACTTTCCCTCCCTGGCCTTCGGAGTACTTTGTGCGCGCGGGTTTCTTCGTCGTCATGGTCGACGATGCCTTCGATATTCCAATTCCTTTTCTCTCGTACATAGATGAGATTCCCGATGCAGTTTTGCCGGCATACATACTCTCGGCACTCGAAGTCATTCTTATTCCCGATTTCCTGACTCCAAAGCACGAACTTATTCTAGAGGCATTTTTCGCTCACGGAGCACCCATCCCCGAACCTATTCCCCACCCAAAACTTGCACCTGTTCGAGTTCCTTTTGAGATGTAACCATGCCGAATTCTCAGGACGGAGATGGTCAATCTGACGATGCCCTTACTCTTATCAAGGAGCAGATGGCCACACTTTCCATAAGCCTCGCATCACTTCACACTCGCTTGGATGAGATGCACACGCAAAACACTTCTCGTGCGACTTGAGGAGCATAAGGCAATGGTTATGGCAGCCGCCAAACTCAAGACCAACGTTGTACTTACCGGCACTTTCCTTTCGGGAGCCTAAGGTCCCTCTCTTCCGCCAAAGTCGTCATGCTGTTTCTCGAACTACTAATGCAGCATCTTCAACACCTTCTTCCGAAGCTTCAGTGGACGAACCAAACGAACCAGACCCAACTGAAGAGGTAGACAATCGCGAACTTCAATTACTTTACAAAATTTTTAATGCTACACAGAAGAAGAAGCTTGATGTTAAACTGCCGGAACCATACACTGGTCGCCGCGACAAGCGCGTGCTGGACCAATGGCTGTTCAAAATGGAGATTTACTTATCGAACACAGACTTGGTCGAGAGTAAAAAAGTTGCACTTGCTAGTTCTCTGTCCAAGGACACAACATTTCTTTGGTGGCAACGACGGGTTGCTGATGGTAAACACACACCTTCTTGGGATAAATTTCGGCGTGCTATTCGCAAGGCGTTTGAACCTGCCAATGCGAATTTTCATGCCCGATCCTCTCTTCGCCGCCTGAGCCAGACAGGTTCCTTGGCCGCGTACGTCACAGAGTTTCGAAGGCTAACTCTGGAGATAGAGACCCTAAGTTCCTCTGATAAACTTCATAGCTTTATCGACGGACTCGAACCCAACTTGAAGGACGATGTGCACAAATACAACCCTACCACCTTGGATGCTACAATTGCCTATGTGGAGCGTCTTGGTGAGAATTGGCACCCTATACGGAATTTTCTCCCTGGTGATAGATCTTCAAACAACGCTCAGCGCGATCACAGAGACAGCTATAGCCAAAGTCCGCAATATCAGTCTCAATTCAGACAGCAAGCAATGCAACCTTATTCAGCTTCAAGGTTCTATTCTCAAGATCGACAATCTCAAAGGAGATCTTCTTCACATGTTCCTCGACTTGATCGTGGTAAAGGACGTGATTTTTCTCAAGATCGGCATTCCAATTCTCTGCAAGGCTCTTCGTTAAAAGCTTCTTCGACTTCAAAGAAGGAAGGATCATGTACAATTTGCGGTGGTGACCATAGATGGTATCAATTTCCAAAGAAACCAAATCCGTCTAATTCGAAAAGAAATTCCAATGCGGGAACATCATTGAATGTTGAACAACTAGATCCTACTAAGGATAAAGGAAAGTCTGTGGTCAATACGATTCGTGTTTCAAAGGATACAACTATTCTTATGAAACATGCTCAGTGCAATTCTTCAGTTTTGGAGCCTCTCTCAAAGCAAGTTTTGAGCCTTCTTGGAACTATCAATGGTCGCTCCATCAATGTTTTGGTGGATAGCGGATGTTCTAATAATTTGGTGAGCACTCAGATAGTTCAACAGCTTGGCTTAACAACTCAGAAGACATCTCACTTATATGATGTGGAATTAGCAGATGGATCAATTTTGACTTGTGATCAGACAGTTCGACAGTTACAGTTTAAGATTTAAACTTATGCAGATCAATTGGATTTTGAAGTCATGTCTTTATCTTATTACGACATGATTCTTGGTCAGCATTGGTTAATCCAATATGATAAAGCAATTAGCTTTCGTGGAAATACTATCAATTTGTTCAAAGATGGACGTGAATTGACTTTACACTGGCTTTCTCATGCGGAAAGAGTGATTCAAGCCTCACGTGTACTAGTCAACGGCATGATACAGTGGATTATGAAGAGAATATGATTTTTGATGCAGATGCAAATGTTATTATTGATGAATTTTTGAGTTCATTATTGCTGAAGACAAAGATGATTTCAAGCAAGAAGTTTTTCCAAATGATACTTCGTTACCAGACAAAGATAAGGAGATAGTTGCAGATTCTGAGTGTGAAGACGACTATGCTTTCTTTGATTCTTTGCTGGATGACGACATGCCAATTGCAAGTCATGAAGTGACAGTTCTTGAAGATGATTCTGAAGAATTTTGGGATTTCTTATTGGAAGATGATTACAGTGTCAAGCCAAAATCCTCTCTTGTGATTACTAAAGTTTAAGTTACCCAATCTGAAGAGTACCTTGAGAATATTTCCTCTTCCCCAAATATTTCACAGTTAGTGGAATATTTTGAACCAGAAGTCTTACATCACATGAAGAATTTTGAAGATCAATCTATTGCAGTCAACCTCATTATGCCAGATTCCTCTAAAAAGTCTTTGAATAATGCAATGACATGGGATTTAGCAGTCAAAGCAAAAAGGTTTCGCAAGAAGCAAAGGTTCAAGACAAAGGTTTCCGATAACTCAAAGACTGAAGATTTTCGAAGATTCAATGCTTTTCCAGAGTTCTACACTACAAGAGGCTCTTCACATTAGCGACGCTCACACAGCGACGCTCAAAAAAAAAAATCCCGACGTCGCTATGAGCGTCGCTATAAGCGTCGCTATGAGCGTCGCAAATTTCTTTGTAAATTTGCGACGCTCATAGCGACACTCATAGCGACGCCAACTGGGGTAAAAAAAATAACCGAGCGCGCCCAAAAACTCAGATCTCAAATCTGAGTTTTTCGGCGCCCTCAAGCAAAGAGCAGGTAACGCTCTCCCTCACTCTCTCTCTCTCTCTCTCTCTCTCTCTTTTTCTTTTACACACACACACACACACACACACACACACACACACACACACACGAGGAGAGGAAGGAGAGCCAGGTATGCTCCTTCCCTCTCCTCATTCTCATGTTCCCTTCCCCTCTTTCTCTCTCCATCGCGCTCTCTCTCACACACACACACATACACACACACATATAGTGTTTTTGAGAGAGAGAGAGAGAGAGAGAGAGAGAGAGAGAGAGAGAGAGAGAGAGAGAGAGAGAGTGCAAAAACGCACACACATACATAAACAAAGAATGCACACACACATTGAGAGAGAAAAAGAGAGAGAGAGCATGCATAAACAAAAAACGCACGCATTGAGAGAGGAAAAGAGAGAGAGAACATGCATAAACAAAAAACGCACACATTGAGAGAGGAAAAGAGAAAGAAAACATGCATACGATCCAAAAAAACGCACACACATTGAGAGAGAAAGAAAGAGAAACTAAGGGAGCGTCGTAGGAAACTAATTAAAATTAAAAGACCTAAAGATCTAGCCGACGAGGAGTTGAACTGAAGACCTATTATTCAAGAGAGAAATGGCATAATCAATCTATCATACTTGGCATGGGTGATAGAAAGGTTATACCATTTATCTCTTTTTATTGGCACACACATCCACACACGCGCACACACACAGGAAGAAGAGAGTTATAACGTCGTAGGAAACTATTTTAAAAGACGTTAAAGATTAGGTTATATGTAGACTTACATTAAATTAGATTTAGGTTTATTTTTAACTAGATTTACATTTATTTAAGCTAGATTTAGATTTATGTTATATTAGATTAGATGCGGGTCTCCATAGACTGCGATGCCTGCATGAAGCGGGTGAAGAAAGCCCTCAATGGAATATAGGGTATTGCTGCCTTCACTCATAGTGGGCTCCGTCGATCCAAAAGTACTGGTGAAATGTCTTCAGAAGATAGGGAAGAAGGTGGATCTTTAGGGCGGCAAGAGTCACTACATCCCCGACACAATGACCATCTAGACAACCTCTAGTCATTAGACTTACGTTAAATTAGATTTAGCTTTATTTTTAGTTAGATTTACGTTTATTTAGATTTACGCTTATTTACGTTAGATCGAGTCCACGCAAGAATTACTTACGGTTTAGGGTTTAGAGTTAGACGAACAGTGAAAAGATCTACTGTGAAAAGATATTAAGATGAAGTGAAGTGCTACAGCTAGAGAAGAGGCAAAGGGATTTTGTCCACTACATGCAGTATCATGTAGACGTGGGTGTCTAGATTTCTTGTACCCACAAATATAGGTATTGACCAATAAAGACGAGATTATAACCCGGTGGTTCTGATCTCCGTGCACCTCTAGACCGAGGTGTGCGGGGATTGGACATGACTAGAGAATGTGAGGTAAAGAGAGAGAGAGAGAGAGAGAGAGAGAGAGAGAGAGAGAGAGAGAGAGAGAGAGAGAGAGAATGCCAATAGAATATTAAATTTGTTGTCTAGGTTATAAGTTTTTTATCCTCATTATGAGTAGCGACGAGGATGTGGGACCGTCCAACCGAAACACCTATCTCTCAACGAGGGTCTTATGTCCTTGTAATCAATGCAAGCATGCTGTGCGACGGACAAGACGTGTTTCTTTGCAGCACGTTCGTGAATTTGGCGAGTTCGATCCATCTATTATAGATCGAGTTGTTGCCAATTATAACTCGTCGGACTCTGACGCTGGCCAACAAGCAGCAATCTTGCAACCCAATAGACGTATTCGCAGGCGCTTTGGTCAAGCAGCATATGTGAGGCCACAAGATGTAGCCTCTGACAGCTCGGGGGATGATCATGCAGAGCACATTCCCAACGAGGCAATGTTTGAGCCCGAGATTGATGAAATGATCGAGACGATCATGGATTCAGAAAGGCTTATCTATGATGATATGAAAAGTGAAGCCGATACATCATTGTATAATGGAGCACATATGTCTAGATTGAAAGCACTCCTGGTTCTTCTCAACATGCAGGCAAAGTTTGGATGGAGTGACACTAGCGTCACAGCGCTTTTCAGGTGATCTATTACAATTAGTTTACTTTAATAGAACTCATGGTGTATAATGATCTGATAGATTTTTACACGACTGTATCATATTTTTATGTTGTGTAGATTGCTGAAAGAGCACATTCTACCAGCTGACAATGTGATGCCAGATTCCCGAGATGAAGCAAGAAAGATTTTGCGAAACTTGGGGATGGATTACAATTCTATCCACGCTTGTCCTAATGACTGCATTCTTTTCAGAGGGGAATACACAGACATGGAGAAGTGTCCGAAATGTGATTCTGAAAGATATCGAGTAGATCTCCACGGGACAAAAATTCCACAAAAGGTTTTGCGACATTTTCCTTTGCTTCCTCGCATCAAGCATTTCTTCGAATGTAAGTCCATGGCCGCCCTAGCATCATGGCATGAGGAGAATAAATCTTCGGATGGTGTGCTACGAATTCCTGCAGATTGCGCAGCCTGGAAACATATAGATGGAACATGGTCGGATTTTGCCAGGGAAGCTCGAAATTTGCGCTTAGGCCTGGCTATGGATGGCGTAAATCCATTTGGTCAAAGATCAACATCTTACAGTGTATGGCCCGTTGTCATCGTCAACTACAACATTCCCCCGTGGTTGACTACGAAGAAGGGGCACCTATGGCTAAGCTTGATTGTGCCAGGGCGATATAAAGTGGGGAATATGGATGTGTATCTTCGTCCACTATTGGAAGAGCTACAACAATTGTGGATTGGCATAGAGGTGGTGGATATGAGCCGACACACAGGACGACGGAATGCTTTGATCAGAGGTATTCTAATGTGGACCATGCATGACTATCCCGGGCTAACAGAATGCTCAGGTGATCTATTGACACTCCTCTCTCAGACACTGTAAATCTTGTTTTTCCCCATAGTTGATCTATTATCATGTGTATACATGCAGGGCTTCAAACAAGCGGATACAGAGCATGTGTCACATGTGGACCTAGACTGAATGCACGTAGGGCACCCTCACTGAAGAAGCAAATCTACGAAGGTCATCAAGCGTATCTTCCGGAGAATCATGTGTTACGCGACGGCTTTTTGGGAAGAGAGCCACCAAGGATGTCTGCACAAGCATGGTTAGAGCAGAAGGAGATGTGCGATGACGGATTGCCTCCAGGGATGAAGAGACTATCTCTATGGTACGAGTTACCATACTGGCCTCGACTCGTGATCAATCACTTGCTCGATCCAATGCACATATTCAAGAATGTGGGTAATCTACTATGGGACCATTTGACCGGCAAGAAAGATACTTTGGGAGCCAGAGTTGACCTTAGAAATGTGGATCGTATGGAGCAATATTGGCCGCAAACAGCGTCTGATGGATCGATAAAACTTCCTAAAGCACCATGGATTTTCACAGGAGCCCAAGAACGCAAAGTAAAAGAGGCCATTCGATCTTTGCGGACCCCCACTGGCGTAATGCACTCGCTCCGAACGTGTTTTACTAAAGAAGGAAAGCTTACCGGTTTGAAGTCACACGATTGGCATAAAATGTGTCAGGTACGTTCATAGTGGACTTTAATATCATTGCATAAAATGTGGACTTTAATATCATTGCTGCACATACTTTACAGTTTATTTTACCGGTTGCCATTGAGGGATGTTTGTCTCTCGACATCCGTAACACAATCTACAAACTTGCAAAGCTGGTGCAATGGATCTCACAAAAGGAGATCGACGTAGACTCCATACCATTCGCCAAACTAAATGCTGCGGAGCTTGTGTGCATGTTTGAGAAACATTTTCCTACTACAATGCTAACCATTCAGGTGCATCTTCTTATTCACATAGTTGATGAGGTGGAAATAGCTGGCACAGTTCATTCCAGATGGATGTTCTTCTTAGAGCGTTTCATGAAAATGCTTAAGGGATATGTGCGTCAAAAGGCATGTCCGGAGGGTAGCATGGCAGAAGGTTGGTTGGTATCAGAGTCCCTAGTGTACATTGGAGAGTGGCTAGACGGATTTGATAAATCCCGGGACACGCTATGGCGAACCATAGATGATGAGCGCATATCTGGGATTGTCATGTGCAATCTCGGTGTTGAGAAGAAGATGACGGAAGATCTGGAGGCTAAAATCAACCGATTTTGCATGCTTCACAATCCAGTGATGCAAAAGTGGATTTCACAATATGAGGATGCAAAGCAAGAGCGACAAAGGGCACGAATCGAGTGGAGACGGGGAAGACGACCACCGATGCACTATCCAGCGGTTCTGGAGAGCCTACCAACCTTCATGAGCTTAAGATGGTTGCACAACCAATTGAAAAGCGCACAACAATGCGGTGACGAAGTGACTGAAGAAGAGTGGGAGTACTCTCGGGGTTGCACGACCAAGGTAAGTTTGCAATGTACGACTAGCAAGTGACTTTATTTATAAACGTTTGAACGGCCACTCATAATCTTTGTTCGTTGTAGTATAAGTCATACACAGCAGCATGGTGTAAAGGTCGACATTTTAGGGTGGAACGAATCGACAAAAAGCGTTTTACTCAAGATTGTGGAATCATGGCAAAATTTGAACAGTCTAGTCGACGACGTTCCTCTGATGCAGATCCCGTGGTGGCGGAACTCACTTACTTCGGCACGCTGCAAGAGATTTTGAGGATCGATTACAGAGGATTTTTTGTCGACTTGTTCGACGTGCAATGGTTCAAGATAATCATGGAGGGTCGAAACGCTACTGTGCGTAGAGGAGAGTCTGGTTTTCTTGAGGTGGATTCTACTAAGAAATGGACTGACCTAAGAGACACTTTCGTACTACCCGAGCATTGTGAACAAGTAAGTATATAAATAGTTAACATCCCCCTTTTACAAGTTATGTGCTTGAAAGCTCTCATGTAAGTTATGTGGCTCTGGCAGGTAGTATTTCATCCTACAAAGTCTACATCAAACTGGTGGTACGTCATAGAGTTAGCCCCTCGTAGTGCAAGGACGTATGAAGGCTACCATGTGCCAATCACAACGACATCAATGGAGGAGATCAGAGAAGATGCTCAATCAGAAGCCGATGCGGTGGTGCCAGACGAGTATCAAGATGCTACTACTCTATATGGGGTGCATGCAGAGGAGCTACAAAATGAAACAGAGGATATGTGTTTAAACGGAGAGCTCTATATAGATATAGGAAGTTATGCTGAGTTATGCGAGGATGAGAGAGAGATCTCTTAAAGCCACAAATATTGTATTTGAACAATTTTGCTCCGTGCTGTAAAAGCTCTAGCTCTCTAAGTAGCTTCCATGGTGTGTAACGCTCTTTTCTACTCGCGCTCACATCTTTTGATTGAAAATTCTGAGTTTTCGACTTGCCTCTTCTACCACTCGATTCATTGCGTCATTGTATTTATATGCGTCATTACGTCATTGTATTTAATGGTCTTTGCGTCATTGTCTACTCTATTCATTCAATATTAAGTTTAAATATTCGTGTGTTTAATGCAGGTATGGATGATGAGGAGTTTCTTTCTTCTTTGTCACCGCAGCAGAGACAGTGGTACGTGGAGCGTCATCGCTCTGGCGCATCATCGCGCGTTCCTACACCATCCACATCTCCCTCTCTTTCGGAGCATTCGGCGCGCTCCGAAGCTTCGGCGTCGACGAGACGAGCGTCACACTCTTCTAGACACCGGCGCTCTAGTGGTGGCGGTGGCGGTTGTTGTGGGGATTCCGCCACCGATGCCTCCACACCGCCTCGTGTTCGACGAGGCTCTTTACCCTCCCCTTCTTTGCCCGCCCCCACACCAGCCACAGCATCGCCGTCTACGCCAGGTTTTGCACGGCTGACTGTTCCTAGAAGCTACACACCTCTACCTACTCCGCCAGGAGCCACCCCACTCGACACTCCTCGCTTCGGGGCCCAGACGCCGGTGGAGACACCTGACGTCCGTACCCCCATCGACACGCCGCTAGAGACCTCTGCCGGGACACCCAGGTTCACGCGTCACCGGCCAGAGGGCTTGCCTTACTCCGTCGACATCAGCGGCGGCATCATCATGGATGATGACGGCAAGAAGGTGATCTCGCGCATGCGTGGTCTTTGCTCTCAGCTGTTTAGACACTATATACTAAACAAATGGAGTGAAGTACCAAGTGATTTAAAAAACAGAGTCATCAGCATACTTCATGATGAGTTTCCCGTTCCAACACGGGATCAGCGCTTCAATGAAGACCTGATGAAGATTCGAATGCGCGAATACTGCAAACACAAGCGTTCCGAAGTGCAAAAAGCAATTAAGAATGGGTGGAATAGGCCAGATTGGCTGGCCAAAGAAGATTGGAAGAATGCGAAGAAAGCAGCGCGCGAGAATCCCGACAAGTGGAAGCAACAAAAGGATGCAGCCAGAGCGCGAGTAGAGGCAGGGAGCTCGCACCACTTGGGGAGCGGTGGATGGGCATCATTTGAGGCCGATTTTGTAAGTCTTTTCACATTGCTCTTTATGCATGTTCGATAGTTTAGGGTTTATGAGTTTTTTAGTTCTAACATAATGAAATCTTTGTATGTTTTGACAGTGGTCGATGACAGGACGTGATCCCACACCGTACGAGCGCGAGTACGCAGGCAGGAAGGGCTTAAACGCCCTGATGGACATTCTCAGTTCTCGCGGCGGCATGGTTAGTATTAGGGTTTACTCTTTTTTATTTTTTGTATTGTTTTATAAATGTCGTTATATGTTTATACTTACTGAAAACTGTCTTATTGTCTTTTTTTGCAGAATCCGACAGATACGCCGCTTGGACGCGATGAGACGTCTGATTAAACGACGTCAGTTTAGCCGTAGCTAGATAGCATTAGTTTAGGGTTTCTCATAGCTTATGTATCATGAGACGGATTTTATACGTCTTTTTGAACCATGTATATTATTACATTTGTCACCGCAATTCCTTTTGCCAATCAATTCTTTATGCCTATGATGTTGTACAATTGTCATTATTACATTTGCCAATCAATTCAGTTTGTCTATGATGTGTACAATTGTCAATTTTGCAAACAATGCGTCTTGTGGGTGACTATTTTGGGTCTATTATTTACCTTTGCACTTTTTTTAAAAAGTGAATCAAGTACAATATGGTTGATGGGTGGCAGGGCATTCAATGTCCTGCCACCAAAAAAATATTCTCTCAGGCGTCGCTATAAGCGTCGCTATTTATGGCTCTGTAGCGTCGCTATATGCGTCGCTATACTCTTCTGTGACAGCGTCGCTATAAGCGTCGCTATAGGCGTCGCTATGAGCGTCGCTATATAGCGACGCCTATAGCGACGTCTATAGCGACGCATATAGCGACGCTCTCGTAGCGACGCATTTAGCGACGCTTATAGCGACGCCGGGGGTTATAAAAACCCAATGTATTTCCGTCGCTAAGAGCGTCACAAGAGCACATAACCTCTTGTAGTGCTATTAACATCAGAAGTCATTTCTTTGACACGGGCTCTCATTTTAAATGGGAGGGAATGTCACAATTATGACTATGTTAACAACAATACATCTACTCCTAGTTGCAGACACGCGAAGTGCCATGCCAAGGAGGACCCCTGCGCTTGGATGGTCACACCCCTTCACCCAAGAGACTTGCCTCTTCGCCAAAAGCCACACCTCTTTGACGACTGGTCACACCCCTTTGCTCTACGGGTGTGACTCTTCGCCCAATGGTTGCAGCTCTTCGCCGAAAGTATGTGTCTTTACGTCTAAAGTCGCGTCTCTTCACCATGAGACGTGCTTTTTCATTTATGTCTCTTCGTCTCCTATATAAAGAGCCCTTGTGTCACACATTCAATCAATCAAACACAAAGTCTTCTGAGTCTTGTTTGTGAGTTTAGTTCAAGTTTCTTAAGTCTTAATCATGAGTTTAAGTACTTGATTAAGGATTAGCACCTAGAATCCTCACAGTCAAGGCAACTATCATACATAAGCACCCAATCTCCTTCCTTTATGTCTTTTGGTTTACTTGTATGCCTTTTATCAAATCTTTCTTTATTCCTCAACCGTGCATCTTTCATTCGAGCAATTGCAAGCCCAATGCCCTTAGGCTCTCTCTAATTGTTGTATTTGCAAACCAAGAAGGTCTTCCCTTCTCATTCCATCCTCCCAAGGCACTACATTCCATGTTGGAATTACATTCTCAATTGGCATTTCAAGCTTTTGACCATACATCATTTCAACATGCATGTAATGAGTGATTGAGCTATGCGTAGTATGGTCAGTCCATAAGGCATATGGTAACAATCGTGGCCATTCAAGAACCTTTTCCTTGCATGGCTTAGCCAAAGCTTTGATGATAGGAGGATGTTCTCTTTCAAATTTACCACTACCTTCATGATCATAAGCACTCGTAAGAGCAAGCTTGATACCCATCCTTGAGAAAAACTCTCTTGCTTCATCAGCATCCAGTTCTCATTGGACCCCTCCAGGCCTAGCCAATCATAAGCAGGAGGCATTACAAGCAGCAAGGGTAGCTTTGAGACAAGTGTCCCCCCTTTCCCCTTTGATAGAGAGGGCTAGATAAATGCAAAATCAATTAATTAAATCTCCTAAATTATCATTGGACCCCTTGGGTGGCCAACCAATAGGCTTCAGGCACACAATGAGGGCAACATGAGGAGGAACTTGACAAGTGTCCCTTTTGCTTTCTTTGTACCATGCATGCCTTGTGTGAGTGTGTGGGTGTTCTCTCTCATCCCCCCTCATGTAGGGCTCGCCCCCTCCTTGTAGGGATTGAATCTTTGACTTTTTGACACCTCAAGCCCTCATGCATAGGCCCAGTTCCCACCACAAGCTTGGCCCTTAAGCACTTTAAGCTTGGGTTGGGTTCTCACCTCAATTGCAACTCTAACATCTCAATCATGTCAAGCACCTCAAGAATCTCAATCATTAAGCACCTCAAGCATCTCAAGCACCTCAATCATCAAGCACCTTAGTCATCAAGCATGACAAGCAAGACAAGCACCTCGAGCTGGGTCGGGTTCCCGCGCGTCAAGCTCAGCCCTAGCTTACCTAAGGTCAAAGGACTTTTACACATATTATTGGAGGTCTTCAATGAAGCTAACCCTAAGGTCTTATGCTCCATTGGTTAGCCTTGCTCTTTGATAGACCATCTCTCATTTGGGCCCCTTTACCATTGGCCCTTTGTTGAGATATATCTATAAGCACATGTCTATATCTTAACCCTTGTTCCCGTTTATTCTCCCACATTAAGTGATCAGTTTAATATGAGAAAATCATTTGGGTTGGTTAGATATTAGTTTTTATGACATTACCTCTCTCTTGAAATCATAGTCGTCCTCGACTATGAGGTAGAGATGGTAAAGTCTCACCCATTAGTCCATTGGTCTTAGCGGGTAGAGGATCCATTTTTACCCTACGACATCATTCCAGAGTGGATGACTAATCCACTTGGTGCTTGAGAGACATTGTCTGCCGCAAGCATGTCTACTCTTTTTAGTCCATATCATACTTCCAAAGTAGAGTGACAAGTTCTACCTGGTGTTTGGGAGACGTAGTCACCGCAAACATGATCCTAAGTATGCATACTTCTTAAAATTTGTGCACAAAACATAAAAAGAGAGTCTTATAAGACAAAAATATGGATTATGTAAAATGCATTTCTTTTACATTTGATTACTCTTTTGTGTCATTGTAAGCATCATTAACAAGGTTTATATTATCCTTAAGCTATGTTCTTTGCATGCATTTAGCATCTTTGAAAGGATAATTCTTAACTTAAATAAGATACTGTCAGTAATCTTACCATTTCTTAATACCTTGTGTTCTTGTCGAAGGACGAACTTGGGTTGGAGTTTGCTTCATCCTCGATCTCTAATGGGTCTACATTTATAGCCTCTATTGGTGGCTCTCCTTAATAAGGCTCGAATAGGCTCTCATGAAAAATGATATATATGAGCCAGTAGTTGGGCAACTTTAATTGTTTAGTAAGACCCAAAGAAAGATTTCTTTTTCTTTAAAGGATAAGGCTCTTTTATGCCTAATGGCAGGGCCTCTTTTGCCTAGCTAATAGATGGATATAGCTTATTTAATATTCTAAAAAGATTCTTTTTTATCTCGGCTATACTCCTTTCCAATGAAGATCTTCCCAGGTACCTTAAGCTACAAGGGACGTTTGGATCTTCCATCTTTAGCCTCGAAAGGTACTTTCCCCTTAGAAGTATGTTCATATTATTAGAGACATACTGTTGTTAGGGTAAGTACTTCTCCCATTTTGAGCATTGATCTACCTCGAATCACAAGCTTTTAGTAGATCAAGGATCATTAGTTTTCTAATTTTCCTTTTGGCCATCCGTTGGAATAGTAGGCCAACATAAGAGGGTTACTCTAGTTCTGATAGAGACTCTATCAGAAATTAGTGGTCATGGTAGGATTTCTATCCGACACAATTAGATGTTGGCATGCCATGGTCCTTCTATCATACTTCATATTTTGGTATACCCTACATTTTGAAACAAACTCTTGTATGTCCTTGTTTCTTGGTAAGCCAATACAAGTATGCTTTTATTCCTAAAAGAATAAATTCGAATTCCTCTTTGCCCCGCATATGGGAGGAGCAGGGAAAGTGAGGAAGATATAGCCTATTGAGGTATGGAAGATAACCATCTTTAACGTGAGTGGTTCTTTTTCTTCCATTTGTAAAGGCTATTATCATATCCCTAAAGCCTGGGTTAGAAGCTTATTTAACTATCATAAAATATAGTTCATTGTAAGTTGCTATTGATATCCTATCTACCCTTGGTCATCGGGAAAGTGTATCAACTACATGTTTGTGCTTGCCAGCAATGTGAGCGATGTAAAATTTAAATTGCAAGAAGAAATTTGGCCACCTCATTTGATTGTCGAAGAGCTTGGTTTGTATCATGGATGGGGTCCGCAAGAAGTACTTCCATGTGTCAACAACATATAAAACAGCTCGTAGTTCCTTTTGTATATGTCCAGCATTCGCTCATTGGATTTGAGTCTTTGAATCTTGTATTCTATGGTATTCCCTTCTTGAAGCAAATTTTTGCTTGAAGGCATGCATCCAGGCATTACATTGGACCTCAAATAGCTTTGAGGGATCCCGCATAAGTTGAGAGATAAGTTTCTCTTTGAACTTTTCAAAAGTATTTTTCTCTCTTTGTAGTCCATGTACACTTAACGTTCTTTTTTGTTAAGTCATGTATTGGACGTGCTATAAGCATGAATTTTTCCTATGAAGCATCTCTAGTATGCACTCATACCTTTAGAGCTTCGCAACTCATGTAGACTCCTTGGATTATTACCTCTACCTTTTGTGGTTCCATACAAATACCACCTTTAGAGATAATGTGACCTAATTATTGAATCTCTTTAAAAAAAAAAATTCACTTTTCTTTTGGTTAGAGGAAAGCCTAATCTCTCTCAAAACTTACCAGTTCATGCTATTGCTTTTTGAACTCCTCTTGTGGAGCTTATAAAGCTCAATAAGGAGGCTTATTAGGCAGTGAGCTTCGTGGTAAAAGCTCCATTCCATGGTCATTGTCCCCTCATTGTGGAGATAGCTCACGGGGGTATCATCAATAAAAACATTTTGGAATCCATTTAGGAATGTAGAAAATTCTAATTCCTCTTGATTCCAGTCTTTTTTTTTTATATTGTTATTGGTTGAAATATTGAATTCATTTACAGACTTTTCAACAAAAATCATGTATATGAATATATAGATTTTCATTAACTTACGAAAAGCATGCATATTTACATGGTATAGGATGCTACCCGACTCATAAACATGTATGTACATATCTCCTAGCTTAGGAAAAACAAAAGCCTTTTGCTATGAGCATCCTCTTTTGGAGTTTCCAGCATAGAAACTCAAGGCGGCTTGTTGCATGCATTTCTTTGGGGACAAGCACGATAGACATGCCCTTGTTGTCCACACTTGTAGCATTTGTTATCCTTACGACAACACTCTAGCTCTGTTGGAGAGAGTCTATTCTTACCTTTGTAGACTCCTTTCTCCTTAGCTTTTTTATCGGTGTTGCTAGAGTTGCCTTTGGAGGAAGTTTGAGCATTATTCCTTCCTCTAGGCTCATTTTGATCCTTCACTTCCATGGGCTTAGAGTTTCTCTTAACCCCTTGTTGGAAATTGATTTGAGAGGCGACCATAGTATGGTGTACGACCGCCGATATGGCATTAGGCGTTTGTGAGTTGATATACTCGGCCATCTCGTCAAAAAGACCCGCACAAAATTGTTGCTTTTGCTCCTCAAAGCCTATCTTTTTGTAGACACTGGTCTTGAGAAGTAAATCCCAAAACTTATCTACATACTTATGGATAGACTCGTAGGGAGAGAGTTTCAAGCTTTGCCATTCTGTGAGGACATTGTCTTTAGTGTTGCTTGCCAGAAATTGTTTCATGATGGAGGCTCTTAAAGCCTTCCATGTCCTTGGAGCTTTCCTTTGGGCTCGTAGGCTAGCCCACCATTGACGAGCGGAGCTCTGAAAATGCATAGATACCTAACACAGTTTAGAGGACTCCATAAAGTCCTCATCACCAAAGGCCACATCAAACTGTTGGATGAAGGCCAAGATCTTGTCCGTAGCACCAAAGGTGCCATCATAGGTAAGAAAAGTGGTGTCCTTTCCTCCCTCCTTGAACTTCTTGAGCTTCTTGGACCTTCTCCATACCGGATAGGACTTGCGATGGCCTTTCCTTTTGGGCTCTTTGAGAGAAGAGCCGCTACCTTCATTGGAATATGAGGAAGGTGATGAAGACGGAGAAGAGGGTGACCTCTTTCTCTCCTTTTCCTTCTTTTGGTACCTCTCTTCCTTTTTGTGATAACGAGGAGGAGGAATTTCCGGCAATCTTTCTCTCTTGGGGGAAGCTGGAGATCGTTGAGACTACCGTCTTCTTGGTGCCACATCTTCAGAAGTATTGGGAGACTCACTTCTTTCTCCTTCTCTTGGGGAAGGCTCTATAGTAGAGACTTCACCTTTCTTCTTGGATGGAGGTAAGCCCGCTAGTAATCGTTTAAGCGCTTCATATGGGTTCTCCTCTTCTCTCATCGTAGAGAGCCCTCTCTTGGAAATCTCTTGAAGAGACTTCTCAGGTGCTCTCTCTTTTGGGGGAGTTTGGAGAATCCCATAACTATGAAGTTGTTGGAAAACTTCACCTTGTAGGGCTGGGTTTTCCATAGCTTGTTGCGGCTTAGAAACAAGACACTTGATAAACATGGGAGCATCATCATTAGCAACTTCATGTGCAAAATCAAAGTTATCAATACTCGTTCTACTCTCTTGATTATTGTCAGTCATGTTAGCAAAATTTATGTATGTACTTAGTGTATGATTTGTCAATTCAAAACCTTAGTTGCCACTCCTCTTAGCCTTTGAAAATCCGCTCTTAAGTATCTACACCCATGGCTCAAAGTGGTTAATTATAGAGAGTAGAGGAGTAGGTCTAACATAGCAGAGTTGCCAAGGGCTAGCTCCTTTCGGACTTCTTATGGCTCAATAATGGTAAAGCCGTAGGGAAGTCTAAAAAGACTCCATTATTAAGTCCAAAGCTCCCGAGGTGTGCACCATCCCCCACATAGTGGGCTCAAAAAAACCGATAATAGATCCTGGTTCCACTTACCCTAATATAATTAATAACATCAACCATTTATAGGCTACTTAAGGACCTCTCTTCTTAAGCAAGAAAAGAGAAACCAAATGCTCTGATACCAATGTAATGGAAATGGCCTATGAATTTAGAGAATAGCGGAATTAAGAGAAGTAGAGTGAGCAACTTTGAGAGCATAGATGGTGAACTTAATTGGTAGTAGCAACTTAATCATAACACTTAATTAACTAGGCATGAGCAATACTTTTGCAAGAGAGAGAGAGAGAGAGAGAGAGAGAGAGAGAGAGAGAGAGAGAGAGAGTTTAGAGAATATGACAACAGTTGAGGACCGGATTTATGTGGAGCCGGTCCCCCCTCCAAAAGGCATTTGTGTTATAGATTCTCTTATTAAGAGAGACTTGGTACAATACAATCTTTGTGTTCCTTGAGACCTCTTTGGCATTATGGAGATGGAAGCTTCATATACCAAGCTTTTGTATAATATCAACAAACAATCTTAGCTTGAAAACAATCAAGAACTCGTGAACATCATTAGTCTTTGTGTTCTCTAAATCATTTGAGTGCATGAGGATGTATACTTTTATGCATCAACTTGTGCCTAAAGTGGCAATTAATCTACCTTGCAATACAATTAATCTACTTGCAATAAACCATTAGCCTTCTTGCAATAAGCATAACATCCACTTTGTGGAAAGCATTAACTATCCCAAGCCTCAGTCCCAAGACCTCAAACACCTTCGAAGGTGGAGAGAGCTAGTAGGGAATGAGGGTAGGGAAGAGATAGAAGAAGTATTCCATAGGAGAGAGAAATAAGTCCTCACTTATCATCACTCTTCTTGCTTAGCATACATAATAGCATAGTAATGAAAATGGAGAAGATGGAAAGCTTAAGCATTGAAGCATAGCTCTTGGTTGGATTTGCATTCCATAGCCAAGAGTGTTGGTGTAGGCTCTCAACTTCTCAAGGAGCTTGGAGAAGGAGATGGAGCTCTTGCACCTTGCCTAGCACACAATGAGAGTGTTTGTGAGTGTGTGTGGGTGAGTATACCCCCTAAGCAACCCCCTAGCTTTCTTGGGTCGACCCCCCCTTGTAGCTCATGCTTGAAGCTCATTGGACCCCTCCAGGCCTAGCCAATCATAAGCAGGAGGCATTACAAGCAGCAAGGGTAGCTTTGAGACAAGTGTACCCCCTTTCCCCTTTGATAGAGAGGGCTAGATAAATGCAAAATCAATTAATTAAATCTCCTAAATTATCATTGGACCCCTTGGGTGGCCAACCAATAGGCTTCAGGCACACAATGAGGGCAACATGAGGAGGAACTTGACAAGTGTCCCTTTTGCTTTCTTTGTACCATGCATGCCTTGTGTGAGTGTGTGGGTGTTCTCTCTCATCCCCCCTCATGTAGGGCTCGCCCCCTCCTTGTAGGGATCGAATCTTTGACTTTTTGACACCTCAAGCCCTCATGCATAGGCCCAGTTCCCACCACAAGCTTGGCCCTTAAGCACTTTAAGCTTGGGTTGGGTTCTCACCTCAAGTGCAACCCTAACATCTCAAGCATGTCAAGCACCTCAAGAATCTCAATCATTAAGCACCTCAAGCATCTCAAGCACCTCAAGCACCTTAGTCATCAAGCATGACAAGCACCTCGAGTTGGGTCGGGTTCCCGCGCCTCAAGCTCAGCCGTAGCTTACCTAAGGTCAAAGGACTTTTACACATATTATTGGAGGTCTTCAATGAAGCTAACCCTAAGGTCTTATGCTCCATTGGTTAGCCTTGCTCTTTGATAGACCATCTCTCATTTGGGCCCCTTTACCATTGGCCCTTTGTTGAGATATATCTATAAGCACATGTCTATATCTTAACCCTTGTTCCTGTTTATTCTCCCACATTAAGTGATCATTTTAATATGAGAAAATCATTTGGGTTGGTTAGATATTAGTTTTTATGACACAGGATCTTCTCACAATGTGCTAAAATGGTCTACAACAAACTTACGACGTCCTCTTAAATGCGTAGATGCATCTTTGTATTCACCTTCAGATCCTTTGATAGGTCCATAATCAAGAAAGAGCATTGTCATTTGTGGTTTGGAGTCCGCTAGAACCTTGTAAATTTTGTTCATCATGTGTGCTATTGAATTGGTCACTCCTTGAGGTGAGGTGCACATTCTTACTAAGCCCAAAGGTGTCTTCATGGTTGTCAGATCTCTACTTTCAAGAGCGAGCTAAAACTGATCATAGTTTGAGTAGAGGTCCCCCATTGAATAGATTGCCTTCCCTACAAATGCCTCTGTAAATTCATCTACAATTGGTCCTGTACCCACATTTTTAATGGTAACCTTATTTACAGGTTGCATATCTTGAATAAAACTCAAGGCTTCATTCTTCTTGGGCACTATGAACCAGCTGTTTGAATATTATGCACATGAAGGCTCCAATTTACCTATACTAATCTTTTCATTCAATAACTCTATCAGCTTTGGCAATTGAGCTTTTGGAATTGGTATCGGCCGTAGATTTCAAGGTGCATGAGGGATAGTAAAAATCACCTTAGGAGTGACAACGTTAGGATCGACACAACCTATGTCATGTGATTGAAAAGCAAAAGCCTTACCATATGTATAAAGCACTTCATTTATTCTTTGGCCAGAAAATCCTCATAGCCAACCTTCATTTCTTTTAAAGAGTCCTCTATAAACTTGTGTCCAATCTTTCTTGGATCCTTAAGATTTGGCTGCAAAGAAGCTTGTTTTGTCTGCTCTCTACAATCTGGTGGTAGAGGCAAGGCCACTCGTTTGACCTAATTTTCCATTGACTTGTACTTGGAACTCCTAGCCTTTGATTGCTATAGCACCCTTTTCCTTCTTCGAAAGCTCCATTCCCTATTGTCACCTTTATATTTGGACAAACCTTATAGAGATCTCTAGGTAAGTTATTTGCTGCTCTAAGCATCCAACCATGGTCTGTATCTATTGGCGACTTGACCTTCATGTAGAGGCTTTTGGAAATTAGATTGATCTGAGAGCCATGATCTATCAATGCAACATATGGCTCCTCAAGATTATCCACCTTCACCAAGGTTTTCACTGTAGCTCTTGCCCAATGGCTTTTGGAGTAGTCGCTTCGAAGAGTGGATTCATCTTCATCATCATTATCCATAAATTGAACATGCTTTGGTTTTCTAGCAGACTAAAAGCGCCCAACCACACTATCATCTTCATATTGCTTTTCTTGAATATGTATCCCTTGTGTGTCTAATGTCTCTTCTCAACCTTGTAATTGTGAATTAGATTGATCTGAGAGCCATGATCTATCAATGCAACATATGGCTCCTCAAGATCATCCATCTTCACCAAGGTTTTCATTGTAGCTCTTGCCCAATGGCTTTTGGAGTAGTGGCTTCGATGAGTGGATTCATCTTCATCATCATTATCCACAAACTGAACATGCTTTGCTTTTCTAGAAGATTAAAAGCACCCTATGTATCCCTTGTGTATCTAATGTCTCTTCTCCACCCTGTAATTGTGAAGAACTCAATTCCATTAAAGTTTGCCTTCTTCTCTTTATGATGTCAATGATCTCCTCGTGGAACTCACGCTTAGCTATGCTAAGGACTTTGGCCAATGTAAGCTCAACCTTGCTATTCAAGATATTTTGTTCCAATACCTTCTTCAAGTTTGTAGCAACTTCGATGTCGGATTGTAATTTGTAAGGAGTGTTGGAAATAGGGTTGCAGGGAAACACACAAAGCTTGGAGAAGACGAAGAATCTCAAGGCACACACAACAAAGAGAAGTATTACTTAACTCATTTAGTCAAACAAGGCATTCGTAACAGTCCAAGAAAAAGCACTTTGTATGTAAAACATGAGGGTGATGTACTTCTCATTGTTGTTCTATATGTGAATCATTTGTTGAACACTCGTGCGAATGAGGCACATATTGTTGAATTTAAGGATGATTTAAATGCTACTTTCAAGATGAAAGATTTGGGAATATTGCATCATTACTTGGCCATACAGTTTAAGTAGTGTGATGGTGGTATTGCCTTGTGTCAAACAAGTTCATAGAATCGTCGTTATGTAAGTTTGGACTTAACTTAATTTGGTCACTTATACTTGCGAGGTTTATTATCTAGGATAACTTTCACCATGACAATTGTGTGTGTTTGGCTCAGACGCCTTGTGGCTCATTTGTATGTTGAACAATACTTTGGCCACCTATATCGATACTTACATTGAATGTGTGCTTGAAACGGTGAAAGATCTAGTATTTCATGTTTGGACAAAACACATCTATATATGCCTTGGTCCACTTATGAAGGATGTCTTGTGAGAATCGAAATCTTTTGCAAAACTTTGGGCCTTACTTCCCTTTGTCGATTGGTCATATCCCCTAGGGCCTTTCACTCCCTTGGATTTTATGTGCTAGCTCTCGTATATCTCGATATTCCCTATTCAGTTTGGTGCAATTTTTTGGTGGGCATGCCTAAGAACACACTTATGTTTTATTCCTCTGGCACTATGGGGTTTCTTCTGGGTGCATTTGTATACATATCCATCGTCTTAAGGCTAACATATATATGTACTTACACACCAAGTAAAAATAAATCCTGGAGAGAGCTTTACTTCTTCTGTAAACTTCGTGTGTGCATCCAAATCCAAGAGTATTGATGTATTCTTTTGTTTGTGCTTGCACACACATTGGTATGTAAGTTTACAATGGGAAATGTCGTAAGACTTAAGTCAATAATGTACGATCATTTATTTATTTTCAAACCACCAAGCAAGGATTCTAGTGTACATGTAGACTTCACATGTACAATGTACATGTGTACATTGTTTCAGTTCTTCCTATCTTCCGTGGTGCGCATGCCCTATCAACTACCTTATTCTTCTGCTAATTTTTCCTGTTTAATGCTTCTTTTAATGCTAGGCTTCATAAAGATTAAGTCCGTCTTGCATCTCTAGAGTTATGATGGGAACTCAATACGCAGATATTTTGTATTAAGTGTATGCTCGTGTGTGTATCTGTGTGTGGGATCTTATATTAGTAGCTAGTTTTACATCCACTGTTGGGCACTTACCTGCATGCTACCGGTGATGTTATAGAGCTGATGGTCATAGTGACTTGTGGATGACTACCACCTTGCACTTTTCTTTAAAGGTGAATGTGGGCTTCTCCTGGATTCAGCTAGGTACATACAAGGATTCTAGTGTAGGTAATGGTGCCAGTTGAGTGCATGAAGCAAGTATTAATGTGTTTACATTATTTTTGAATTGAAATAAAACTTATTGTTATGTTTAAGAAACAAATCATATTCAACGTGTGTTCTACACTATGACAATTTTTTGTAAATACATTTGACCATTATTACAGGCAAGATAAATGCGTGTCTTTTGTCAATGTGATGTTAAACAATGCATTCTATTGTTTTTAAACATATTTTTGAAAAGCATAGCTACATTAATATTGATTGCAATTTATATGTAAGCATAGTATGTATAGTTGATCTTTGAGGCTCTCTACGACGATGTTTAGCAGACTCTTTGCGAGATTTACTTAGGACTATCCAATGGAGAAGAAACAGGGGGCTTGAAATTCCCAAATGGGCAACCAGCTATAGGGGTTAGAGTTGGTGGGAATATGAGCATTAAGGGATGTGATGGAGTCCATATCTTCATGAACAGGTGCTTTGGGAGGCCTGTTGAGATCAATAAAGCTACCACCAAATGTACCATCAAGGACGAAGGCGGAGGTGACGCGCGATCCACCTAATGGCTGTCCCCCGTCGAAATTGTGCCACTGCAGCCGCTACATCTGAATGATTGCAGTATGTGATGAACTAAAAGCCCCTTGACCAGAGACCAAGCTTCCTGAAACCCTGTATAGTCGACTACTAACTAAAACTACCTCAAGGTAAGTGAAGCCTTTTTGGGTTAATGACCAGTAGTGCTTGGTCTACAAACCAGCTTTACATGTGCAACTCGGAGGCTATGAGAGCGAGAGAGCTGAATGCCGCTTTTTGACTTTATTGTATGGTTCCTATTTGTGCATGCCTTTATGGTGTACACCCACATGTTGATACTCTTCACTTTCCCAACCACATGACTTGACTTACTTTATATCCTCAACACATTGATGTTGTAAAGATGAGAGCCTAGGTGCTCTATCTCAACGAGTACTTCCATTTTTGCAGTCCCAACTTTATGATTGCTATCATAGTGCTTTCTGTCATATCTTTACGCTCACCTTCCGGATGCTTTCACTCCTGTCTTCTCACGTGCACAGAGACCCTTGGTTGTGGATCGATTGGTGACACTTTCACCCTTCTTAGGGCTAGAAAAATATATTTTCCCTAACCGGTGAAAATAAGAGCAAACTTCGATTTCTCTCGGTTTTTACGTCAAAATTTGAAGCTTTTGACGGTAATTACACTAAAACTTGTGTAAATTTCCCGGTTTTCTTGAAGGCAAGCTAGCCGTGATTTTATAATTTCAGCAGGTTAAAATACATTGAACCCCGGTTTTTTTCTAACACTGACCCTTCTTATGTATTGGTGACATCATCCTTCTCCTAGGGATTCTAGGCATATATAGAGTTTGTACCATACATTTTACCCATTTTATTATTTATTCCTACTTTTTTGGATTGTCTGTGTTGGGTATTTTTAGAGGTTTTGCCCAACCACCTAGCACATTAATATCACTTTATGACAAAAAACCTTAGCATTGTTGCGTTGATGGTCTTATGCTAGTTGTTCTAACGTTTCAATTTGCTCTACCACCGGGTTATATGCTAGTTGTTTTACCCATTTCAGTCTGTTCCCTTGTCCTCACATCGGCTTTACTTCCTTTTTCAAGCGACGCTTCTAGATATCCTTCGATCTTGTGCTTTTACTTCGCTAGACTCTAAGAATTTTTAGTGTGCATACTTTTCCTTGCAACTATCTTGACTTTCAAAAATGGGATGCTGATCTTTCTATCCGAGAAGTTGGATGGTTCCAACTTTATGGTTTCGAAGATGAAGTTCATGGTCAATCTTATGGTGACTGACTTATGGATCGCAACAATGCCACTTGTCCTACCGTTTTTGGTTCCTCGACTATAGCTTCTAGATCAGTGACTTCCGTCTCTTTTGTCAGTGTATTGTTTATTAGATCTAGTCCTTTACATTGGTTGTTATGCATGCCATGGTTGATACGTGGAATGAGACTAATCCCAAGGTGTTTTGCTAACTTTTGTATGATGTATTGTTTATTGGATCTAGCACTCTACTTCAGTTGTTACACAAGCCATGGTTGATGCATGTAATGAGACCAATCACAAGGTGTTTTCCATCTTTTGCATCCATTGGGTAAATAATGTGATGCGAAGGTGATTTCCTACCTCCACATGACATGTGCAAACTCTTACCATATACATGTGGTAGTGATGTGTGTGAACACACTTAGGACTGTTGGAACATTTTTTCCTTCACTACGAGGTTTTTTCCCCGTGCATTGTATTTACGTCCATCACTCTAGGGCTATCTTATCTTTCCATTGTACACTAAGTAATACACTCTCTGTTGTGTGCCTTGAGCTTCCTTCGTCTTCTCCAAGCTGTGTATGTTTCTCTACAACCATAATTCCAACAATTGATATCAGAGCAGATTGTGTCCACCCAAGCTTAGTCACTAGCAGCTCTAGCATACGCTTGCTCACTTTCTCCGATTTCTATGATCTTTGGCAAGCCTCAGCAGGTCAAAAAATACTTCAAAAAGCTCGTAGAGCTAAGTCAGCTTAGATTTTCGATTCGGGCTCATTTCCATCTCCATTTCCACTACAGACAGTATTGTGCAGGCTATTTCTTCATTTTGTGTAAAATTTCAGTTAGTGTCGTTTTTTGTATAACATGTCTCTTACAGTCTTCTACGAGATGTGTTATATAGCACGTGTTGGTCCCACCTGGTTTCTGCTCTTTTCAGACAGTTTTCACATTAGGTGCAAGCATTTGTCATGGTTGACAACAACACAGATATGTTCAAGATTTTTGCTGATGAGGATAGATTGGATAGGGACAATTACTTTATGTGGGCTTATATGATATAACATGTTCTTCTGTCAAAGGGCGTTTAAAATATTGTATAGGACATTGATGTACGTCCTGATTCTAAGGATGTAGGCGATGTTGCAGGTTTTGGTGACAGGATTGTTGCTGCGCGTGCTGTTTTGGTGATGACTGAGCAAGCTCGTTGGGGGCACATGCTCATGCTTTGATTGCATTGTCTGTGAAGCGTACTATTACTCCTCATATTCATTTAACAAAATCTGCAAAACAGGCTTGGGATATTTTGGTTGGTTTTTATGCAAGTCGCAATGAGGCAAAAATTGCATTGTTGCGTAAAGAGCCGGAATCATAGATTATGCATGAGGAAGATGGTATGGACATTTTCCTTACTAGTGTCAAGGATAATATTTAGCAACTTATTTCTGCAGGTGAAGTCATTTCTAACATTTTTCTTGTGCACACTGTTCTTGATATTCTTACCAGACTTTTGCTAGTACTTGGAGACTTATGACCCAAGGAAATCCAAAAGTTGTCAAGTTTGATGCATTATGCACATTGCTGTTGCAAGAGTCACTTTCCAAAAAAACCAGGACTAGACAACGTGTAGTTGAACAGGCCTTTATTGCTGCTTAAAGAAAAAGTGGTAACAACAATGTAGCCACTTCTCGTGGTTCTTCTGTGAGTCATAAATCACCTGCTCCTAATGCTTCTACTAGAAGCAATTTGTCTGTGAATTCTGGTGATAAGAGCAAAAAGATGCATTGTCATTATTGTAAAGCTAATGATCACTTGATCAAGCAGTGTCCAAAGTTGAAGACCAAAGAGACTAAGAGAAAGAGACTACTTTCACTACTAATGTTGGTTCCCATATGAATACAACTATTATTGAGTTTTCTATGAAAGGAGACTGTGGTGCTGATGTTGATGCAAAATGGGCATTTAATGCAGAATGCACTTATGATCCTTTTGTCCGTGATGCATGTTTGTCAGTTGCTGCAGATTCACATGTGTGGTATTTTGATAGTGGTGCTACAAAGCACATTACCTCACATCGTGATTTGTTTATCTCCTGTGAGTCTGTCCCTCATGGAAGTTCAGTCACTTGTGTCAAAATGCCTATTATCTGGTTCAAGAGACTTAGAAAGATTGTGCTTAGTGTTGCAAATGGTAGTTCTTTCACAGTTGTTGATGCATTGTATGTACCTAGGATCAAGAAGAATCTTTTGTCTGTATTTGCACTTGCTAGACTTGGACTTGTAGCCAAATTTGTGAATGACAGATGTACAATACATGATCTCAGTTTCGGTGATGAAATTGTTATATCTGCTATTTTATTTCGTGGGTTGTCTAAGCTCACTTTGCATGATAAGTGTGAACAAAATTTTACAAATGCAGTTGTGGATTCTAAGGCTATTTCAGATACAAAATGTTGGCATGCACGTTTGGGACATCTAAATTTTGCCAGATTATTGCATTTGCAGAAATCTGATATGATTACTTCTTTGACACCTCTTGAAGCACATGTCAAACATGTTTGTGAAGGCTGTATTTTGGGTAAGATGCAACGTTCGAAGTTTCCAAAGGATGGTTCAATTAGGGCCATATGCAGGTTGCAACTTGTGCATAGTGTTGTTTGTGGACCCATGCAAACTCCATCCTTGGACAATTACCTTTACTTCGTGACTTTAATTGATGATTACTCCAAGCATGCATGGGTGTATCCGCTTAAAGCGAAGTCCGAAGTGTTTATGTGTTTCAAACAATTTATGGCTATGGTTGAAAATATCTCAAAATGTACTATGAGCCCCTCCGTTCAGATCGAGAGGGATGTATGTCTCATGAATTTAATGAATTTTTGGCTAGTTTTGGGATAAAACACCACTGTATAGTACTTTATACGCCTCAACAAAATGGTGTTGTTGAGAGGAAAACGGGTCACTTACGGAAATGACACGATGTATGGTCAAAAGTAAAGCTTTGCCGCATTTGTTTTGGCTTGAGGCCATCATGTGTGTCACTTATGTGCTTAACAGGTGTCCTACGAAGCTTTGTAGCCTATGACTCCATATGAAGTATGGCATGATAGAAATCTTTCTGTTGAGCACATGCGTGTTTTTGGCTATTGGACATATGCTTTAATTTCACACAACACAAAAATTTGGATGATAAAGCTGTCAAATGTTTTTTTGCTGGTTATAGTACTGAAAGCAAAGGTTACATGTTGTATTATCCGCAAACGAAGCGTATCTTAGTCTCACGGGATGTTGTGTTTGTGGAAGATTCAGTTTAGTCCTTGCTGTCATGTACTAGAGAGAGTAGTGTAAGCTCACATGATATTTATGACACTTTGTTGCCTCTTTTTAGTGGTTGAAGCGCGAATGTAAATTCCAATGAGACAAATGAACAGTCTATGGGGGTTTCTGAAAATGTTACAGATCATCTTATTACTGATGTAGATGTACATGACGTGGAAAGGGCTGAGAATGAGCAAGCTAGAGATATGCTAAAATGGATGGTGCATACTTTGCGTGACAGTAAATTGGATGCACCTTTGTCTAGTCATACTCGTTTAGGTCCTCGCCATGAATCTTATACATCAGATTGTTATGCTTTGGCTATGTCTAGTTTATGTGATGTTGAAGAACCTCTATCTTTTGATGAAACACATAATTCAAAAAATTGGATGACAGCCATGCAATCAGAAGATGATGCACTTATAGAAAATGACACATGGAATTTTTGTGTTTTGCCTCTTGGAAAAAAGGCCATTGGTACAAAGTGGGTTTACAAGTTGAAACGCAAGTAAGATGGTGAGATTAATCGCTATAAGGATCGACTTGTTGAAAAGGGTTATACATAACAAAAAGGAATAGATTATGAGGAGACTTTGGCTCCCACTTGTCGTATGGCTACTTTGCATCTTCTATGTGCATTGGTAGCTCATTTTTGTTGGGATGTACATCAGTCAGAAATTGTTACTCCTTTCTTCAATGGTGATATATTTAAGGAAGTTTATGTAACACAGCCTCACGGTTTTGTCATTAAAGAGCAAGAAGATAAAGTACGCAAGAAAGATTTGTATGGATTGAAGCAATTTCCTCGTGCTTGGTGTGAGAAGCTTGACACTCATTTGGTCAAACTAGGCTTTCATAACAGTCCAATAGAAAGCCCATTGTATGTAAAGCGTGAGGTTGATGTACTTCTCAATGTGGATGATTTGCTGATTACTTGGATCAAATGAGAAACATATTGTTGAATTTAAGGTTGATTTGAATGCTACTTTCAAGATAAAAAATTTAGGGCTGTTGCATCATTACTTGGGCATACAGTTCAAGCAGTGTGATGGTGGTATTGCCTTGTGTCAGAAAAGTTACACATAGACATTACTATGTAAGTTTGGACTTGAGGATTACAAACCTATTGCCTCTCCCATGGAAACAAGTTTGAAATTGAATTTTCATGATGCTGGTGATCTTGTCGATGTCACTCTTTACCAAACTGATGTTGGTTGCCTTATTTATGTATGCAACACAAGGCCAGATATTCAGTTTGCAGTCTCACATGCCAATAGATTTATGCATAGCCCAACGTCTAAGCTTTGACAGGCTGTCAAGATGATTTTCACTACTTGAGTGACACTTTAGATCTTGGCTTGTTTTAGCCTAAGGGGAGATCATTGCCACTAGATTTATATGCTTTTTCGGACTCAGATTGGGCTAGTTGTTTTGACATGCGAGTGTCCACGAGTGTGTTTTGTTTCATGCTCAAAAGTTCATGCATATCATGGTTGCGCAAGAAGCAACCTAATATGGCCACTTCTAGTTGTGGGACTGAGTACATGGTAGTCTTTATAGCTATGGTTGAGTGTGTATGGCTCAGATATCTTATGGTTGATTTTGATGTTGGACAAGACACTGCCAACACTATATACACTGACAGTTAGAGCACATTGGCAGTTGCAAGAAATCTAGTTTTTCATGTTCGCACAAAGCATACTTAGCTGCATTACCACTATGTCAGGGAGAGGCTCTTAGCAGGAGAGATCAACTTGGCTTATGTGCCAACACAGGACAACCTTACAGATCTTTTCACGAAGGCATTGTCTCGTGAGAAGTTCGAAGCTTTACGCAAAGCTTTGGGCTTACTTCCCTTTGTGGATTGATCCCTAGGGCATGGCACTTTCCTATACTCTATGTGCCAGCTCTCGTTCATTGCATCACTCTCAAGAGGGATTTGTTACCATATACATGTGGTAGTGATGTGTGTGAACACACTTAGGACCATGGGGGCATTTTTTCCCTCACTAGGAGGTTTTTTTTCCATGTATTGTATATACTCCCATCACTCTAGGGCAATCTTATCTTTCCACTGCACACTAAGTAATACACTCTCAGTTGTGTGCCTTGAGCTTCCTTCGTCTTCTCCAAGTTGTGTGTGTTTTCTTGCAACCTTTATTCCAACACAAATTCTATGATTTTTCTTGTATCATTTGATAAGTAGATAAGGTTTGTGACAACCTTTGCAAAATGTATGAGGTTGTTATCCTTGGTCGGAGATCCTTGCTCTTGGGAAGATTCTGATCAGCTTGTAATACTCATAGTTTCCTTCTCTTTAGGCAATTATTTCTTGTATGTAGTTCCTTCGAGATGAGCTTTTTGTTTGGGGCAAGGTTATCACTTTGGAAGATATGGCTACTCGACTTTTAGCCAAGCTTTTGTTGCAGTACGACTTCTTTTCCATTCTTTTGATTTATTTCACTCCTTGTGTTATCACTTGGAATGAGATTCCCTTAACTACACTACTTCAATAGCTCCTGGTGGTGGAGCTACTATCTAGCAAGGATAGCTCGACACTACAATCTAGGAATATCGATCTTGTGTTACCTCTACCTATTTTGGAAGACATTGACATACATCAACTAGATATTATTGGAGACGACATAAACATTGCATAGAAGCAAATGGTAATGATTTTCGTGGAATGAGTACAACTTCTCACCATGCTATTGATGATGCCTCGTCCTAGCTATTGTTTGCTGGCACTTCCGTTTAGCCACTCTAGTTCCCTCTTTGCCGTATTCCTATGTGAGTTTTGCATTGTAGTTGGTTTTATCTCAATCTTGGCAGCCTTTCCTCTTTGGTCGGTGTTTTCTATTTCAAGGAGGTACTACTTCTCCGCCTCTCTTTGCCTTCTTCACCATTAGCCTATGGGCTATGATATGCTCACCTTCGGTGATTCCATTTTATCCTCTTCAGCTACTTCTTCCATTTTTTTGCTATTATTTTCAACACTTGTGTGGACTTGAGCAACCTCTACTATGGTTTTTTTGTGTTGGGTATTATTCGTTACTTTTAATGGTCTTGTGAAGAAAATGAAAAATATATCTCATCCCAAGGAACTCTGTTACTCTATAAAATGTGGAATATGTCCCTATATTTATGAACCTAATTGCATCAATTTGAGTTATCACTCCAAAGAGTGGAACTACCATAGGGTATCTTAAAACACTCTCTCTAGAGCGGGAAGGATCCTTCGTTCATTTTGACCCTACACTCTAAAGTATTAGGAGCATCATCCTCACCTTGCTCATGACGAGACACTTAATGACTCTTTTCATACACTAGAGAGTTGTTTATCTCGCCAACAAAAAGGAATTGACTATTATATGCTGTACAATATTGCAGTATCTTGTCTTCTACACTAAAAGAGTCACTACTCTCGTAGCTTATTGATTCTTTTATCTAATCTAGGTCTTGGAAAAGCATTATAAATCATTGCTTATGGTCAATACTTTTTAAACTTATGCCTTACTTGAACTTTTTTAGAAATGAAGCACACCCTTGCCATATTTAGAGCATGTCTACGGAACTTAGTTTCCCTTTACAAAGTAGAATCAGTAATGCAACCATGAGATTGGGTCGCTAGCTCTTAGTTCAGATCCAATTCCTAGTTCCAAATTCTTGTGAATCCTTTGTGGAAGAAGGTGACTTTAAGTGAAACTAACTTGCAAATGTTGAGTTGCCATATAAGAGACCAAGCAAAAAGATAGAAATTGCGAGCAATACGTTGAACTCTTCGGATATAACCATTCAAAAAATTGGGTTTTGGTAGGGGTGAAATTATCTTCAAAGATTTTCCATAAAAGATTTTCCAAATCGACTTGTGAGGAGATAAAACTATACATTTGTCCCATAAGTTACACATTAATCATTTAGCATACCATGCACAACACTTGATAGCCACATGAAGTCATCACAACATAATTTCTTGAAGATTCCAAAAATAGTAGATGTTTAAATCAATTTTGGTGCTCCATGCAATGAAGGACTATAAAAAAATCATGTTATTCTTTACTTCATCTGTAATTGAAGAGAAATAAAGATCCAAAAGAAATCAAACTATACGTGGACAAACTCTTAGCTTAAGGTGATGGAATAGAAATTATTATTCTTTAAAAAAAAAAAAAGCAACTCACAATTGTGAGTGGATTATATTGAGCAGCCCATAAAATTACAAGGTTTTGTCATGCTCATGTTAATCCATGGCAACATCCAGGGATCATAATTACAATGGCTCTCAGGGCAGCCACCCCTACCACCCCGCCTCATTCTGATATCTTTTATTTACCGATGGCCAAGATTTGCCCCCATCCTAGGCATTCCATCTGCTGACAACAAGGCACAAGTAGTCCTAGAGCAATCCCCCGAGTGATGCTTGCACCCGAGTGCCCATATTAGCACTTTGCTTTCTTGTATAATTTCTGCGAAGCTTGCCACCTTAAGTCCTCCTTCAAAAACACGGCGGTTCCTTGTCTGCCATACATTATGAAAGAAGTATTTAACGATCTGAGTGCTGACGAGGGGTGCAGGACTACCTGAATTTTTCCCTCCAGGGCATAGGTCAGTCTTGAAAAAACTAATTTTCCATGTTCTCTGGACCCACTTGCAAACTTTCCCTGTGAGGCCTTTTATAGCTGGGCAGTCCATGAATAGGTGGGCCAGATCTTCACTAGCTAACCTGCACCCCAAGCATCGATCTGACCCAATCCCTCTCTCCGGAATCTTCACTCCCGTCAGTAAAGCACCCCAAACAACCTTCGATAAGAAAACCTTTTTCAAACTTTTACATCTCAAGGTTAGCTTCTTTATGCTGGAAAAAATATCCCATGGGCATCAAAGTGTACCTCAAAAAAAACCTTGGCACAAAATGATGGAAGAGAACAAGGTCTTGGCTACAAGCATACCCTTTGACATTGTAAGAGACAAAACTATGATAAGGAAATCTACGTACTCATGAGTTGTGCATACATGAGCATTTCACAATCCGTATAAAATTGTTAGAAAACATAAACCACTAGCATGTGTCCAATGTTCAAATGAGATCAACAAAACGCCATTCTATCGTGTCTTCAAGCACATGCACAAGAAGTTTTGGACAAGTTCTCACAATAATTCCCACATTGTGGCTTACCTTAACATCATGAGCTTCTGTGAGGGAGGCATCGCATACCTAGCTATGTACGATTGGAGACAGGGGACCGTCGGCCCCTCACATGATGTTATTCGTTGTATGAAAAATACTAGAAAAGACTGTGTTTTCCTACATGAGAAAATTTGTAAATCTTCTTGTGGTGGGTCAACTTGTAACCTTGTAAAAAATTTGCAAGAGTCTTTAAGTATTATGGAAACTTGCAAGACCCTTTGTTTCGTGCAAACTTGCAAGTTTGCATAAGATCATGGTGTCAACTTGTAACCTTGTAAAAAACATGAAACGTCAACTTGTTGAACAAGAAAATAGTACATGTCTCAATCACATTTGATGTATATTATAGTCTAAGTAATTCGCTCAATGCCCTAGAGAAAGCTCTAACCAACCAATCATACACGATGCATAACTTACTACTAACAACATTATTAGATTTTGTTGTATATTCATAGGCATGGGTTACATGCATCAAGAGAATTTTCTTTTGGAAAAATGTCAGAGAATTGGATATGGAGTAGAATTCACATAACAATTGCTAGATAAATGAGACATACATATGCATTGATAAGAGAGAGAGAGAGAGAGAGAGAGAGAGAGAGAGAGAGAGAGAGTGAGATTGACATGGATTGAGGGTTGGATTCAATTTCCCGACCTCCCCTTCAAAAAAAAGTTATATTCATTAGTTCTCTCTACGAGACAGAGTTTGAATCGATATATGTCTGCTTGTTTCTCGCAACAATTTTAGATCATGGAAATTGAAAACTCTAGAGTTTGGTATCACCATAGTTGAAGAGATCCTTGTTGAGAAGGAAGAAGATAATGAATCATAGCAAATATTGCATAGCAATAGAGCCTATTTGTCGCAAAAGTAAGAGAAAAAAACTATCAAGAGCCTGTTGGACCTGTAAAATTGACCACATCTATATGTCTAGTATGCCTACTTTAATTTGAACTCACTATAGTGTTACATAACCATGATTGAGCCCAATATTTCTCATAGAATATTACTCTTAAAAACATAATAATTGCCTTTGGATCGCAATCAAAATTGAAAAATCATAATTTACGTGTACCCACCTCATGAGGATTAAAAGTCAAGTATAGACAGTGATATGAATTTCACTAGCAACATGATTTTAGCAAGTACTTACTCATTGGTCTATGCAAATTTAGTTCGAGAAGTGTCCTCAGAAGTGCCATCATAGTCTAATTGGCCCACTTATATACATGCCATTCTTGGTAAGAATAACTCTACATTACGGTGCAAAAGTGTGCCAGATTGGATAGAGGTTGCTGTAAGATCTACAATTTTTGGGTCTCTTTTAAAAATTAAAAAATAGATTCTAACATCCGCTTCATGAAAGTTTGGTTTAGAATGCTTGTTTGATAGTGTTCTAAAGTTATAAAGTGAAAAGCAAGGTGGTTTTCATGTTTCAGTAGGTCGGACGGACGTTTGGTTCAATTTTGGAAAAACCATTTTTTGAACAGCTTTTTCATGTTTTTTATGCTTTATTGTGTTTTTTTGCAAAAAGCAGAACCAGATCCTTAAGCGACGAGTTTAAAGGAAGTTATGGTTCAATTTTATAAAAATATGCTTTTTGGACGTTTTCAAACTTTTTTTATTAGGATTTTTAGTGCTTTATAGTGAAAAGCGAGCCTGCTTTCTTATTTCGGTGGACAAGGGGAACTCGTGGTTCAATTTTAGAAAATTATATATATATCTATATTTTTAACGTTATTTTTAGTTTTCATGCTTTTTGACGTTTTTAAAAAGCAACGTGGTTTTAAGGAAGATGACCTAAATATAAAAATGTTATTTTTAGTCACCCACGGATAGAAAAATGAATGTCTGGTGAAAAAATGTGTTAAACAAGATTTTTACAAAAAATATTTTCATTAAAAAGCGACATCGTAAATACGTCGGAGCAGTATGGGACAATTATAATTATGTCGAAACATCACATCACATTATAATTTAGTCACGATCACATTAGTTGTAGAGATACTAGTCAATTAGTCAATTTTTACTATAAAAATTGAATGGTTAGTGGGAGAGTTGACCACAAAAAGCTAAGCTATGTTTTTAGAAAAGTTCAACTACTTGTTGGCTTGGGATAAATTGGTATAAAGTGCTCAATTTCAACGCCGATAGGTGCGATACTACCGCAGGACAATACCTGCGTATTATACAGAGTGGTACAAGCTTTCCACCACAATCTCCATAAGATCTCTGTTATTTGTGGGAAGAACATTCTCTCTCTACTTGCTAACTATCTTCTCTTCTTTATTCATATTGTATATGCTCTCTTACGGCAAAGCAAGAAGCATTTCAACAATCCGTAATCACTCTTAAAGCGCGGTAAGAAGCTCTAAACTCCATAGCCATCATCTCTTTCTCTTTCTACTCCGTTTTGTGAGTGACTACCCCGTCAATGGTTGCTTTTTCGTATATAAGGACATGTATGGACTTTTCGGGTGTATATGAAGTTGTTCCAGGTTTGTTTTATTATGTTTAGCACGTTGATTTATGCACATGATGTGTTTATGATCATGTGTGTACATAAAAAGCACTTTTCGTTTCACGTGTCACGTAGACGTAAGGAACACTCTTTTGGTCATATCTTTCAAAGCGCTATAATTCAACTCAAACCCTTTAAAAAAAAGATTAAACACATCATTTAAAACATTTCCTCTCTTAGGTATCACGTGAAAATTCTGTATGAGCGGAGAATTATGGTAAAAAACAGAATGTTGTACACTGAACTTAGTCAAGATTTTGGAACCAGAGTCCTTGGAGAACCACTATATAGACTCAGTAGATGAGTGAACCCACGTAGCCAAATCAAAAGCTTGATTAAACTTGTCGATAATATATTTAAGTATCTGAGCACTTTTGGAGTGCTTGTTATCAATCGTTCCTTGTATGGGATTACCAATGCAGGTAGAGGTGCTACCAAGAGGAAGTACCATATGATGTCGTGAGTTGGATGAGTGGTTCATGTGTGTTTTATGATTTGTTTTGGTGAGTTGATTTCAAGTGTCTGATGTCCATAAACTTTTATGGGGGTATATGGTCATCCTGAGCCGTACGGACAAATATGAATAAGATGGCTTTCTTTTTGTGTTACCGTTTGGTGTATGAGTCTCATATAGACAAAGTGATGTGATAAGGTGTTAGTCTATATTATGGGAATGAGCTTGATGCATTGGTTTGAGGTCAAATACTTTCATTTGTGTATTATGCATGCACCCAAAAATGGTAAAAAGTGTTTTTTCGGATAGAATATATGATATTATGATTTATGGTTGATAAAAGCGACGGGGCTGTTTTGCATCATGATTATGTTGATGAAATGATGTTATGTGATGTATGGAACCTCACGAATGGATGTGAACACCTCATGTGTATGTGTATGTTGCTTTTCACTCTTCTACAACAAAACTAGCTCTGGGTGCTAGGAGAGTGAGGTGTGGTCATAGTGCATCAGTTATGCATGATAAAAAATTGTCAAAATTGAAACTAGATGAGGAAGTTTTTAGGTAACCATGGCGAGATATGAGTTATGGTGAGAAGCAAGCTCCTGCAAAAAACCACATGACAAAGGAAAAGGACGTTTCATTTAAAAAATCGTTTACATATATGATATATACCCCTTGTATCAGAGACTAGTTGCATGCTTGCTAATAGGATCGCCTTGCACCTAAAAAAGAGTCTCTTATCACTAGCAACAGATCTTATGCTATCATTCCCTCCTTAAGACGGGCTACATACACACTGACAAACCAACATGGGGAGGAGTTTGACAAACCATATAAAAACAATACCTGAAGCCCCCTCTGGACAACATAGGGTGTGTGTTTGTCACAGAAGAGAGAAAAACCGTTGGTTGATATGAGCTAAGTAGCACGCTTCTAGAAACACACAAGGCAACCTAAAGCAGCACGACCAAGGAAAATAGTATATTATTAAAAACCACTTGTACATGTATGCTAATTCAACCTTCTTTTACCTTAAAAAACTAATAGTATCTAGCCTCTTATCACTATCAAGATGTCTTATGCTAACATAAGCTAAGTCATTTAAAGGTTTTAGATTCCTTGGAATGAAGTTTTTGATTTGATGGTCGAGAAGATGCAAGAGGGAGCTCAAGTAACATTAACACTAGCTTAAAGTAGAGAAGACACCAATGAAATGCTCAAGACACAAGCTAAGGAGAAAGGAGAACACTTGAAAAGCACTACCATGAAAGACAAACTAGTACATGGGTCTATAGACAAGAACATGAAAGAGGGTAGCTGATGTGACGGTGGAATAGGCAAAATAGGAATGCATCATGCGTGCTTGGGCTTGTCACATTGGCTGAAGGAATAAAATTGAATTTCGAGAATATGGCATCATTGATTCTTAGTGCTTCAAAATTTCTTACTTTGTTCTATTAACAATGTGTTTTTTCTGGTTCAATATTGCCACCTTATTTCTTTACCTGCGAAAAAAGGTTAGTTGATGTATACAGCTCTCTCTCTCTCTCTCTCTCTCTCTCTCTCTCTCTCTCTCTCTCTCTCTCTCTCTCTCTCTCTCTCTCTCTCTCTCTCTCTCTGTGTTGATTGGACTAGAGAAAAGCAGTAATGGGCTGTTCACCGATAGCAAGGTTTGAAGGTTTCTTGTTGCTGTAGAGAATTAATTACCTCCATATGCAAACCATTGAAGTTAGTAGGAAGGAGGGAGATAAACTTCCTTGAGAGCACAACTAACTTTAGAGCACAAAATCAACACTTTCTATGCAAAGAAAATCAATGCAAAGCTTGGAAGATCTAACTAGGATTCTGTAAGGACCATTTATCTAAGTAGAGTTGCCATTATTAGCCAAATGAGAACATCCCTCTTTGCAAGAATCTCTAGACTTTGTTGCTATAGTGTGTTGTAATTAGGGTTGCAGAGAAACACAAAAAGCTTGGAGAAGACGAAGGAAGCTCAAGGAACACAATAGAGAGTGTGTTACTTAGTGTGCAATGGAAAGATAGATAGCCCTAGAGTGATGGCCATATATACAATGCACGTGGGAAAAAACCTCCTAAAGAGGGAAAAAATGCCCCGGCGGTCCTAGTGTGTTCACACACATCACTACCACATGTATATGGTAACAAATCCCCCCTGGAGTGATGCGGTGAATGAGAGCTGGCACATGAGTAAAGGGAAGTGCCATGCCCTGAGGACAGGATCAGTCCACAAAGGGGAGTAAGCCCAAAGCTTTGCGAAAAGCTTCAAGCTTCTCACGAGACAATGCCTTTGTGAAAAGATCTGCAAGGTTGTCCTGTGTTGGCACATAAGCCAAGATGATCTCTCCTGCTGAGAGCCTCTCCCTGACATAGTGGTAATGCACCTCAATGTGCTTTGTGCGAGCATGAAAAACTGGGTTCCTCGCAACTGCCAATGCGTTCTGACTGTCAGTGCAGATAGTGTTGGCAGTGTCCTGTCCAACACCCAAATCAACCATAAGGCGTCTGAGCCATACACACTCAACCGTAGCTGTGAAGACTGCCTTGTACTCAGCCTCACAACTCGAAGTGGCCACAGTAGGTTGCTTCTTGCTCAACCATGATATACATGAACTTTCAAGCATGAAACAAAAACTTGATGTGGACACTCACGTGTCAAAACAACCAGCCCAATCTCAGTCCGGAAAAGCATGTAAATCTGGTGGCAATGATCCCCCCTTGGGATAAAACAAGCCAAGATGTAAAGTGCCACTAAGGTAGCGAAAAATTCTCTTGACAGCCTGCCAATGCTTAGACCCTGGGCTATGCATAAATCTGCTGACCTGTGAGACTAGAAACTGAATAGCCGGCCTCGTGTTGCATACATAAATGAGGCAGCCAACAACAGTTTGGTAAAGAGTGACATCAGCAGGATTGCCAGCATCATGTAGACTCAACTTCAAACCTGTTTCCATGGGAGTGGCAATAGGTTTGCAATCCTCAAGTCCAAACTTACATAGAAATGTCTCTATGTAACTTTTCTGACACAAGGCAATACCACCATCACACTGCTTAAACTGTATACCCAAATAATGATGCCCCAAGTCTTTTATCTCAGCCTTAAATTCAGCAATATGTCTCTCATTTGGTCCAGTGATCAGCAAATCATCAACATAAAGAACCACAATGAGAAGTACATCACCCTCACGCTTTACATACAATGTGCTTTCTGTTGGACTGTTACGAAAGCCTCGTTTAACCAAATGAGTGTCAGCTTTCTCATACCAAGCACAAGGAGATTGCTTCAATCCATACAAAGCCTTATTACATCTACACACTTTGTCCTCTTGTCCTTTTATGACAAAACTACGAGGCTGCGTTACATAAACTTCCTCAAATATGTCACCATTCAAGAAAGCAGTAACAATGTCTGATTGATGTACATCCCAACCAAAATGAGCTACCAATGCACATAGAAAATGCACAGTAGTCATACGACAAGTGGGAGCAAAAGTATCTTCATAATCTATGCCTTTTTGTTGTGCATAACCCTTTGCAACAAGTCGAGCCTTATGGCGATCGATCTCACCATCTGGCTTGTGTTTCAACTTGTAAACCCACATTGTACCAATGGCCTTTTTTCCAGGAGGGAAATCACATAAAGTCCATGTGTCATTTTCTATAAGTGCATCATATTTTGATTGCATGGCAGCCATCCAATTTTCTGAATTCTGTGCTTCATCAAAAGACAGAGGCTCCTCAACATCATGTAAACTAGACACAGCCAAAGCATAACAATCTGATGCATAAGATGCATGGCGAGAGCCTGAACGAGTACAACTAGACAAAGGTGCATCCAATTTACTGTCACGCAAAGTGTGCACCAACCATTTTGGCATACCTCTAGCCTGCTCATTTTCAGCCCTTTCCTCACCAAGTACATCATGTACATCTGCATTAGTAATAGGCTGATCTAAAACATCTTTGAAACCCCCATAGGCTGTACATTTGCCTCATTGGAACTTACATTCATATTTCCACCACTGAAAAGAGGCAACAAAGTGTCATAAATGTCCTGTGAGCTTACATTACTGTCTCTAGTACATGACAGCAAGGGCTGAACAGAATCTTCCACAAACACTACATCCCGTGAAACCAGAATACGTTTTGTTTACGGATGATACAACCTGTATCCTTTGCTTTTAACACTATAACCAACAAAAATACATTTGACAACCTTATCATCCAGTTTTCTACGCTGCACTTGTGGCACCAAAGCATATGCCAAACAGCCAAAAACACGCATGTGCTCAATAGAAGGCTTTCTATCATGCCATGCTTCATATGGAGTAATAGAATGCAAAGCTTTCGTAGGACACCTGTTAAGTATATAAGTGGCACACATAATGGCCTCAAGCCAAAAGGAATGCGGCAAAGCTTGACTTTTGACCATGCATCGTGCCATTTCCGTCAGTGACCTGTTTTTCCTCTCAGCAACACCATTTTGCTGAGGTGTATAAGGCACTGTACATTGGTGTTTTATCCCACGACTAGCCAGAAATGCATTAAATTCATGAGACATATACTCCCCCCCTCCATCGGAACGGAGGGTGCCCATAGTACATTTCGAGACATTTTCAGCCATAGCAAGAAATTGTTTGAAGCACATAAAAACTTCGGACTTCGCTTTAAGCAGAAATACCCATGCATGCCTGGAGTAATCATCAATGAAAGTCACGAAGTACACGTAATTGCCCAAGGACGGAGTTTGCATGGGCCCACAAACATCACTATGCACAAGCTGCAACCTGCATGTGGCCCGAACTGAACCATCCTTTGGAAATTTAAAACGCTGCATCTTACCCAAAATACAGCCTTCACAAACATGTTTGACAGGTGCTTCAAGAGGCGGCAAAGAAGCAACCATATCAGATTTCTGCAAACGCACCAAAGTGGCAAAATTCAGATGACCAAAACGTGCATGCCAAATTTTTGCATTTGAAATAGCCCTTGATTCTGCAACAGCATTTGCAAAATTTTGTCCACACTTGTCATACAAAGTGAGCTTATACAGCCCACGGCACAAAAGGCCAGATGCAACAATTTCATCACCAAAACTGAGATCATGAACTGTACATCTGTCATCCACAAATTTGACTACAAGTCCAAGTCTAGCAAGTGCTGATACAGACAAGAGATTCTTCTTGATCCCAGGTACATAAAGTGCATCAACAAGTGTGAAGGAACTGCCATTAGCAGCAGTGAGCACAATCTTTCCAACTCCCTGAACTGGATAAGAGGCGTTGTTGGCACAAGTGACTGAATTCCCATGAGGGACAGACTCGAGAGAGGTAAACAATTCAGGATGTGAGGTAATGTGCTTTGTAGCACCACTATCGAAATACCACACATGTGAATTTGCAGCAACTGACAAGCATGCATCATGGACAGCAGGATTGTAAGTGCACTCTGCGCTAAAAGCCCATTCTGCATCAACATCTGCAACACGGCCTCCTTTCATAGAAGACTCAACAATGGCTGCATTTGTAGTGGAACCAGCATTTGCAGTGGAACCACCCTCTTTCTTTCTTAGCCTCTTTGGCCTTCAACCTAGGACACAACTTGATCAAGTGATCATTGGCTTTACAATAATGGCAACGCATCTTCTTTTTGCCCTTATCACCAGAATTTCCATACGAATTGCTTCCAGCAAAAGCATTAGGAACATAATTTTTGACACTTGCAGCAGAACCATAAGAAGTGGCTACATTACTGTTACCACCCTTTCTTTGAGAAGCAATAAAAGCCTGTTCAACTGCACGCTGCCTAGTTCTGTTTTTTCTAGAAAGTGACTCTTGCAACAACAATGTGCATAATGCATCAAACTTGACAACTTCAGGATTTCCTTGGGTCATAAGTCTCCAAGTACTAGCAAAAGTCTGGTAGGAATCTGGTAAGGCATCAAGAACAGTCTGCACAAGTGAACTGTCTGAAATGGCTTCACCTGCAGAAATAAGCTACTCATTAATAGCCTTGACACTAGCAAGGAAAGTGTCCATCCTCATGCATAATATTCGACTCCAGCTCTTTACGCAGCAAAGCAATTTTAGCCTCATTGCGGCTTGCATAAAGACCTGCTAGAATATCCCAAGGCTGTTTTGCAGATTTTGGTGAACGGATGTGAGGAACAATGGTACGCTTCACAGACAACTCAATCAATGCATGAGCCTGCGCATCCTTAACATCCCAACGAGCTTGTTCTGCCGTAGGCAAAACAACTCTAACAGCTGCAATCCTTGCAGCAAGACCTACAACATCCTCAACATCGCCTACATCCTCAGAACTAGGACGTACATCAATGCTCTGCACAATGTTCCAGACACCCTTTGACACAAGAACATGTTGCATCATATAAGCCCACATAGGGTAGTTGTCCCCATCCAACCTGTCCCCAACAGCAAACATCTTGAACACATCTGTGTTGTTGTTGTCAGCCATGGTAAATGCTGCACCTGATGTGAAAACTGCCCGAAAATAGGAGAAACGGAGCGGGAACAACCTGTGCTATATAGCACAAACCGTAGAAGACTATAAGGCACCTGTTATGAAAAAAACGGCACTGACAGAAATCCTGCACAAAATGACGAAATAGCATGTGTAGTACTTCCTGTAGTGGAAACAGAGGCCGAAATGAGCCCAAATCAAATATCTGAGCAGACCTAGCTCTTCGAGATTTCCCAAAAATTTTGTCGACCTGCGAACGCTCGCCAAAGCTCACTGAAATCGGGGAAAGTGAGCAGGCGTGTGCTGTAGCAGCTGGCGACTAAGCCCGCGAGGACGTGACTTGCTCTGATACCAATTGTTGGAATTAGGGTTGCAGAGAAACACACACAGCTTGGAGAAGATGAAGGAAGCTCAAGGCACACAATAGAGAGTGTGTTACTTAGTGTGCAATGGAAAGATAGATAGCCCTAGAGTGATGGGCGTATATACAACGCACGGGGGAAAAAACCTCCTAAAGAGGGAAAAAATGCCCCGGCGGTCCTAGTGTGTTCACACACATCACTACCACATGTATATGGTAACATAGTGCTTGTTGAGAGTTCTGAGTTTTGAGAAGTCGAGGAGGATGTCTTATCGTGGTTTCGAGAGTGTTGCAAAATCAGAGAGGGGAGTTTTCCATGGATAGGAGTATGCCAATGTTGGGTGTATTTAATCAACAAATCATTGGCTTGGGAAGATGTGAAAGCTCAAGATTGTCGAATAACCATTTAAGAAGGGTTTTATTGATGGAGCAGGCTAAGTTAAGCCGGTGGGTAAAGAATTGAAAAGGGCGTTTTGACCGGAGGGGGGGGGGGAGGGGGGATTTTTTTTCAGGGTTGTTTCCAAAGAGCAATGATCATGAATTGTAGGAATGTAGAGAAAGCATGCCACCAAGAGAGGAGGGACAACCTTTTGTCCTGAGATTAAATCTGAACAAGTTGCGAATAGAGATAAACCCTAAGACTAAACTCTTTCTAATGATGTATCTTTTAAGCCTAGCTAGAATAAAAGCAACTTTTTGATGTTTAGGGTGTCAAGATTGTCATGGAGTATAGACGTTATAGGAAATGAGAAATTTTTAATGGCAGTGTGTGTTTAATATTCCACTCATAGGAAAAGGGGGGCCCATAAGAAGTGCACATTTAGAATAACCTCTTCTAGAAACGAAATGGGAGATCCTAATATGCTCTTCAAGAGGGTGCCCATAAAGCTCAAGCAGCTTGGTTAAACTAGAGGGAGAACCATCCCAAATTCCAAAGACATCATCTACAAATATTTTGCAATAAAGGAAAGAGGGAGAGGAGAAAAGATTAGGGTTTTCCAAGAAGCACAAAAAGAGACATATTATACAACTGCAAAATTGGACCCCATGGTGGATCCTATTACTTGATGCCAAAATTTATTATCAAAGGAGAGTGATGGTTTCAAATTAGTTAGGCAACAGAGAATGAAAAAAGGCCTCGGATGGAGCATTCAAGAGCTTCTAGTCCCTACATGATGGGAATGCTTGGGTAAAGTGATTCTACATCAAAGGTAAAGAGAATAATGTTGGAAGGGAGAGGACGAGAGGCCAAGTCCAGGATAAGGGAATGTGATTCCTCAAGGTGCTAAGTTTTGGATAAAAGAATAGGGTGGAGTTGTACATGAATCCATTTAGAGGTGTTCTGCAAAAGGTATCCTTTGTAGGAATAAATGGGGCAACTATAACAAGGGTGGGTTTATGAATTTTAGGTAGCAAGAAGAAAGGGCAAGGTTTTTAGCATGAATAGGATAATGTTCCTTTCAATGGTCAAAAGAAAGAGAGACTTAGAAATAATAGCGAGGAGAGATTGAACAAATGGTAGGGGAGGAGATAGGACTTGCATGTAGGTAGAATGATTCGAGAGTTGTTGAAGGGCCTCCTCAAGGTACCAAGATTTAGAGAGGATGGCGGGTCCAAAGTTCTTATGTACTGGTTTGATGATGATGCCATAATCATTATTAAGAGAGGAAAGGGAGTTGAAAAAAAAGGGTTTAGGATGAAAGGGGGGAACATGGGAAAGAAGAGAGCCTACGATAGATGAGAGATGGTCAAAAGTTTTCCTAAGAGATAAGGAGGATGTAGGGGGCTTCCAAGAAGGGCTGGGAAGGGAGTAGAAAGAGAATTTTTGAAAAAGAGGCTGAGTTGTAAGCTCCTATCTAGCCAAGTGTAGGCACCAAGGATGTATGAAGGTGAGGACAGGGGAGGAGGAGGGATGTAGTTAATTCCTTGGTCTAAAAGCTTCTTTTTAGAGGGAGAAAGGGAGCGGTTAGAGAGATTATGGAAGGAGACATTGATGATCTTGTGCTCTGGCGCAAAGATGGTATGTTTTCCAAGAACAATAATTTTGAAAAGGCGAGGATTGGTGAGGGGAAGCCAATATTTGGAATTGTTTTTTCCCTTTTGGGGAGAGGAGAGGAAGAGAGAGGAGGCATGAGGAGGAGGGGGCCTATAGTAAAGAAAGAGGATGGCTTTGGAGAAGAGCAAGTGGACCCAAGTGATACACTGCTCAAGGTCTACTCTCTCCTCCACTGCAAGTTTTTTGAAGTTCTAAAGGTATTAAAAAGACTCATTTTTTGGTGAAAGTGGTGTAAGGGGTGGTTTGGGAGTTGCAACAAGGATCGGGGGAGTTTCGACAAGGAGTGAACTTGTGGAAGGTTGGAAGGGGTCGAAGAGTGAGAAGGGTAAATAGGTCTCGTTTTACAAAGAGGGAGAGGATGGGGATGGGGAGGGGTAGGTTGCATTGTCCATGGAAAAGGATTTGGGTTTCTTAAAGGGTTGGTGTGAAGCTACTCTATGAGAATTCTTGGCCAAAGAGTGAGGTTGATGAGGCTTTGGGCGAGGATGATGGAGTTTTTTATGTTCCTTGCGAGGATGACGCTTATGATTAGAGGGCACCTTAAAGGAAGGAGAGAGTAGCTTCTTGACTTGGGTTGCTATTTCATGATGGACAAGAGCTCACCCACCATTTCTTCTTTGGGAAAAGTTTCCACCTCTTCTAAAATGGCGAGTTGATTTCTCTTTCTAGCATTGTGTGCCGCCAAGCTCAAGGAAGAGGCTATATGAGTATGGAGGATTACATTTTGTAGGTGTGCATCACATTCATCGAGGGAACTTAGCTTCCATTGGAGGAGTTGACTAGCTCCAGCCATTGGTTGAACCCTAGAGAAGCAGATGGATGCAAAGCTTTTTGGTCTAAAAGCCTTTCCTCTACAAGATCGCGATATTTATCGAAGTTATTTTGGAGATTAGATATGAGCAAGGTTTGGGCTTGAATGTAATCTTTGGTGCAAACCAATTGAAATTGAATATTGAGGGCTTGTAGGTTGGCACTAAGGAGTGCTTGTGCCTGCATGTCTTCTATAGAAAGGCAAGGAGTTTTATACAAAGTCTGAGAGGTGCCTTTTGGTTTGCTCGACTTTGAAGGTGTGAGATATGTGATTTGGCTTTGTGGAGCTTGTGATTGAGGGCTTTAAATTCATTCAAATAGAAATTCACTATTTTGTGGAATTCCGACGGTTTGAGTATGGCGGGTAGAATAGGGAGAGTGGTCTGTGGTAGGCTATTGGTTAAAGGTGTTTTAAAGGCAAATGAAGACGAGGATGGGGGAGAGAGCCAAAGTATGATGGAATGGTGAGGGGTTGATTGCAGAGAAAGATGTTTTGGGTTGAGTTGTAGGAGCCTGCTAAACCAAGGCTTTTGGTGGAGGGGAGGGATAGTTGATCAAGATCCTCTTGGAGCAAGTTGGCATGGTTAATCCAAGGATCACCTCTGAGCTAAAGAAGGTTTTCCTTGATGAGGTCATGGAGGTGGGAAGTATTTGTCCCCAAAGAGGTTTTAACATGCCAGAGTGTTGATGTAAGCGACTGTCGAGATGAATCTGGAAGAGGATCACCCATACTGGTGAGATTCGGAGGGATTATTGATGTCTAGAAGGTTGCAAAAGTGGAATGCAAGGATGAAAATGCATGAGGGTTGGTACATTGTCAATAAAGGTGGAGGGAGAAGGCCAGAATGAAAAGGAGATCGAGGTCAATTGTGAAGTGAACATTAGCTCGGAAGTATCATGCAGGCTGTCTTGCATGGTTAGAGATGCTAAGGGTGAAGAGACAATTGAGCAGGGAGGGGCGATTGCCAAAGGAGGGGTGGTGGGCATGTTGCATTGTTAAAAACGAGGCAAATGTGCAATCCATTCTAGAAGGTTCCGGTGTTTTAATCCTTTGGTTACTAAATTATCAAATATTAACGGCTTTCATAGTTTATCAATGCAAGTTTTCGATGATATCATTTTGTAGTGAGCTCAAACTCTTGTAAAATCTTGACCTCATAGCGTGCTTTTGGACAAGGGGGAGAAAATGTTGATGTCTTTATACTTTGTGGGATTTCTTGTGATATAGCCCTACTGCTTGATTGGGTAGGTGTGAAATATAAAATGTTTCGGTGCTTGGATTTCGCCTTCAGAAGTCTCATTGATTGATTCTTTGAATGCTTGGTTTCCATTCTATCACAAATATTATTGTCAGACTAAAGCTTTCATCAGAGTGTGATTTATCTATCAATTTATCTATCAAGAGGTTTAGCTTTTCTTTTTGTTAATGTGCCATGAAATTGCTTTGATGGCTATATTAAGAGTTTCATAATTTTGTGTGTATATGTGTGTGTGTGTGTGTGTGTGTGTGTGTGTGTGTGTGTGTGTGTGTGTGTGTGTGTGTGTGTGTGTGTGTGTGTGTGTGTGTGTGTTGATTGGACTAGAGAAGAACCATAAGGGGTTGTTCATGTGTGATGGCAAAGGTTTCGAATGAGATTTGAAGGTTGCTTGTTGTTGTAGAGACGTATTTACTAACAAATGCAATAAGTAGTATGCCAGATAGAAATTATTGAAGGTAGTAGAAAGGAGGGAGAAAAACTACCTCAAGAGCACAACTAAGTTTAGAGCGCAAAATCAAAAGTTTCTAGGCAAAGAACATCAATGCAAAGCTTGGAGGTTAGGGTTATAGGGAAACACACACAAGCTGTAGAAGATGAAGAAGCTCAAGGCACACAACATAGAGTATATTGCTTAGTGCACAAATGGAAAGATAACTTAGCCCTAGAATGATTGATATTTATACAATGCACGAGGGGAAAACCTCCTAGTAGGGAGAGAAAAAATGCCATGGCGGTCCTAAGTGTATTCACACACATCACTGCCACATATATGGTAACAACTCCCCCCTAGAAGTGATGCAATAATGAGAGCCAGTACATAGTGTATAGGGAAGTGACATGCCTTGAGGACATGATCAATGCACAAAGGTAAACAAGCCCAAAGCTTTGCAGAAAGCTTCAAACTTCTCACGCGGCCCTTTGTGAACAACTCTGCAAGGTTTTCGTATGTCGGCACATAAGCCAAGCTAATCTCTCATGATGAGAGTCTCTCTTTAACATAGTAATAATGTACCTTAGTTTGATTTGTGAAAGCATGAAAAATCGGGTTCTTTGCAACTACCAATGCACTTTGATTGTTAGTGTAGATGATGGCGGCAGTGTCCTGTGCAACATCCATATCAGCCATAAGGCGTCTGAGTTATACACACTCGATCGCAGCTATAAAAATTGCCATGTACTTAGCTTCAAAAATGGAAGTGGTTGCTTCATGCTCAACCATGATATGCATGAACTCTCAAGCATGAAACAAAAATTGCTTGTGAACACTTGCATGTCATAACAACTAGCCCAATCTGAGTATGAAAAATCATGTAATTATAGCGGCAATGATCTTCCCTTGGGATAAAATAACCCAAGATGTAAAGTGCCACTCAAGTAGCAAAAGATCCTCTAAACAACTTGCCAATGATTAGACCCTGGGCTATGCATAAATCTGGTAACCTGTGAGACTACAAATTGAATATTTGGTCTCGTATTGCATACATAAATACGCTTGGATGCCTCCGAGATAGTGGTTCCAACATTTTCCTTCTAAATCAGTCTAAACAATGCCTCTTGTTCTAGCTCGTCCTTCTTGGAAGTCTTCATTTCAACTTCATAGGGCGGCAGAGGATTCCAAGTCTTGGTATCAACATCATACAGAGTACGTTTGTCTTTCATCAGTCGAGCTTTGGCGAGTTTATGACAATAGGAAGCGGTGTGCATCCATTCTTGAGGTAATGGGTGGTTGCATTTAATACGAGCTTCGATCAAAATCTCAACCATTTCTCTAAATTGGGGTTCAAAGCTTGCCTTGCTAGCTAGTTCCTTCTTTGGAATCTTATAGGCCTCAATTGTCAGCTGCAATCTCTGGTTTGTGATCTTAATGAGACTTTTGATTTGAACTTTCCATCGGCCCAGTAAGAGTTGAAACCTGTGGAGGTCACCCAGTAGTTCATTGACCACAATCTTGTGAAGCGCGTCCTGTAATACTTGACTCCATGCCAGCCATTCCATTGTCACCTCTTCATACCAGTTTCTGAGCCCATTTTCTATCTGAATGTATTTCTACCGATTTGTTGGCTCAGCATGAGGTGGATAGAGAGTTGAAAAGAAGCAAGGTAATTCAGGTTCTTTGGCTGGAATGGCGCATAAAACTATTGGAGAATCACAAACAAATTCTAGAAAATTCAAAACCATTTGATTCTCTTGTTGCATAATTTTCTGTAACCCGTACTAAGTGATAAAGAGTTTTTTAGGTGCGTTTCAGGTTCTTGGAGAGTCATTTTGGTTTTGGATCCTCTACTCCTAGCTACATTATTTTCTAATAAGGCTTTGATCCTCAAATCCAAAACACCCCTGGCACTTTGCATCTGAAAGAGCATCTCTTTCATTTGTTGTTGAATATCTGTCATCCATTTGTATGCTAGCTTATTACCTAACAACATTTCCACTTAAAGCCCCAATGACTTAAGATGTACTGTGGTCAAGTCTTTGGCGGTTGGGTTAACCACTCTGTCGTCATTGGTGAGGTACCATTCTTCAATTCTTTCCAATACTTAGACACATGGGATGTGCACGTAACTGAAAAACCGCTTGGTTGTGATAACTGTCTAACTTCTAGTCTACAACCATCTGTCTTGCTCCAACATACAACATCTGGAATCTCTCTAGATTTGAGTAGACCGAGTCATCCTCCAAAAATTGCTAGATCTGAGGATTCTTGTCTTTTTGCAGTCTTTTGCTTAATGCCAGTTGTTTAGTAGAATGATAATGATTAGATTAATAGTCAGTGTCTAACAAGATATCTTTCTACTTTTTTGACTGTGATTTTCCTAGCCTTCATGTCCTCCAGCCTGTTCTGGTGGATTCTGAGTTTCTCCAACCGGTGGGGTGCGGTCTTTAGTTGGCTTCTCTGAAGCCTAATTTGGAGGTTTTCTCCCAATTGTTGAACCACCCGCGGCTGAACCAATGTTGTGGCACCCGGTTTGTCCTTGTCATCATCATCAACAACAATCATCATCAGTTTTCTTCTGAGTTTATTGGTCCTGGTGTTGGGTCTTATCATCATCATCATCTTCCTCTTCATAGTCCTCATCGTGATTTTTTGGATTGTCTAGATGTTCCATGAGGGGTTCATTGGCTAAGTTGTAGTGTAATGACCTGCTTTCTCTTGGAGCTCAGACTGATCTGTCTCAATAAAATTCTCCAGGTCAGTCACATGGAGAGTCAAATCTCCATTCTTGTCCACAATCTGCACCAGACGGTGATAAATGGTCTCTTTCATCAATTGATGTGTCTTGGTCAAGTCCTTACAGTCTACTCTTTTACCCTCAAGAAGTGTCTGGAAGTGATTAGCATCTCGTTGGGCTTCCTCTCTTGATTCCATCATTATTCTTTTTTTGAGTGAGCTTGTGGATCTTCTTTTGAAGTCCCTCTATCTCTCTTGCTTGTTGTTGTTCCCTTATCTGAAGAGCCACAGTTTTAGATGACCAGTCAACATTCTCCTGCCGTAGCTTCTTCAACTCGGCATGGGTCTAATGAAGTTCATCATGAAGTCTTGCTATATCAGCATTGGAAGTAGATGCCTAAGCTTCCATCATCTGACCAATGGAATTCACAATGGTATTCCATCCAGATTGGATGGCCGTCGCACACCCTTGAGTGATGACCTCTGGGTCAGTCTGGTCTATCTCATAGACGGTCATTAGAAAAGGATATGGTAAATCATCCCGATCATGTTTCTTCATGACTAACTTTCCCTTAAATGGTGTTGTCTATAGCCTTTGTAGGGGGTTCAACTTCTGGTGTTGAGCCGCTGCCAGATGCCCGGTCACCTTCTTCAATTATGTCGGTTGCTTGTTGCTTTGTTGTGATGATTGTTTGCTCATCAGGTTTCTCATGTATAGTGGCGGTTTGTACTATAGTGGTGTCAGTGCCCGTTGGTTTTTGGCTTCTGGCCTTGAATTTTGAGATCAATTTGACTGTCCTTGGCTTCTTAGCTGCAGATCCGGGGGCTGTGTCATTGAGAAACCATTTTTTCCTGACAAGCTTTTTCCTTTTCCTTTGTCATCAAATAACTTTTTTGTATCATCTTTTGCATGTGAACCAGTCCTATCATCATGAGATGATTCCACATGAATCTTGGTTGCTTGGGAAATGGAGACTTTGTCCTAGATTGTGTGAACAACCATCGATATAGGTAGAAAATCTACCCAATACACAAATTGCTAGACATACCAAGCCTTGAATAGATTTCTAGATTTGGCTTTGAAATTATGTTGTATGACACTATTGTACAAAAACTGTGTGATGTTGATACTAGCTTCTAGGTTCTGAACCTTGGCCAACAGCATCGCAAACAATTTCTCATACAAATAAGTTGGTTTATTCTTTAAATTGATGTTATCATCAATAAATTGATATACTACAATGTGTTCCACTGGTGCTACTGGAATGCCTTGAGCACCATCTTTGTATTTCTTCCTGGCTTGGTCATCTTCTCTCAGAAACTAATTGACTTCATCGGTCATTGCTGGTGTTTTTTTTTTAGCATTTGGGATTTTGAAAACATGTGCCAACTCTCCATGTGTCAAATCGAGCTTCCTTTCATTGACGATAACAATACCCTTGTCCGACTGGTATGAAGCTAGTACCTGTTGTGTAATCTATCCATCAAATGGAAGTGTTGCAGCCTCCACAATGACTTCTAGACCCCATAACTTGAGCAAAAGTTTCTTGTTCTTTGAAACACATACTTAGCTATCTTACTATGTTGAACTACATTTAAGGCTTCTGCTACTAATCATTTGAGGCTCTCTATTTCTGCTGTCATCTTGTTGAGGGTTTCTTGCATGCTCTGTGAAGTCGATTTTCTTCTCATACAAGACTCAAACGAAGAGGTTTCGGGTGAAGATGACTTACTTGTGGTAGCTGTCGTGAATGAACCATAGAAAGAGTAACGAGGCATCTCACGAAGAGTTATTGTCGAAGGTGTAGGTAGATGCAGAGAGGAAGAAATCGGTGAACTCAAAGAGTGCTCTTCAAGTTGAGAAGCAAGTTGCACTAGAGGTTGCAAGTAAAACGTCGATGGGCGAACCCGTTGCATAGTTATACGTATCCTCTCCATGAACATAGTTATACGTATCCTCTCCATGAACGCTCCACTCGCCGCCCACCCTTGATATCTGTGCTTTGTTTGTGACGTGTCAAACATGCATTGTCTTGTGCGATTGATCATTATTGGCAAGATTCGTTTTGGGATTTTCTACGTTTCCCCCTTGTGACTAGTCGGCGATATTAATGGTGTGGTTGTATGTGATCAAAACTGAACTGGTTAGACGGTTGGAATTTGTAATGGTGTTGGAATTGTTGACCCTGATTGGAAGGCTGAAATCGATACTGGTGCTGACTCCTCTTCTGGTTGCATAATGGGCTTGATGTAGAATAAGTCAAGTAGTTCCTCTTCTGGTTTTGGTATTGTTTCAACTTGAACCTCTTCTGCTCTGGAATAATATAACTTAATCTTGGCCCCGTTGTACACTCCAAGCAATAGTAAACCTGACAAATCTTTGAGACTTACTATCTCATTAGAGAATACCCAATCTACCTGATGGGATCCTGACCCATCTATTTTCAAGTTTGTCTTCTTTGGTCCCAATTTGGACTGGTACAACAATAGTAAATCACCTCTTTGGAACTCTCTGACCTTGATCCTACTATCATACCAATGCTTCCTTTTTTGTTGCACCACTTCTAGTTCTAGTAAAACCCTCTGTCTGATCTCATCCAGATTTAGTAATTTGTCCAGTCGTTGTTTTAGATTCTGATGAAAATCTATCCCATGCTCAACTGCCAATCGTAATCTTGAAATGACAAATTCCATTGGCATTACTGCTTATTTTCCATAAACCAGCTTAAATGGCATCATTCTAGTAGTGACCTTGTAAGCAGTGAGATATGGCCATAACGTTGTCTGAAGTTTGATGTCCCAGTGATGTGGCTCTTTTTGCACAATTTTAGTGAGAATGGTCTTGATTGTCTTGTTGCTACTCTCTACCTGACCATTATATCTGGGATAATATGGCGTGGATTTCTTGTGCTTCACTACGAATAGCTCCCTCAAAATTTCCATCGTGTCGTTGATGAAATGAGTGCCTTGATCTGACACTATCTCGAAAGGACAACCATATTGACATATTATTTTTTCAAAGATAAACATAGCAGTAGATCTGGCTATATTGTCTGGTAGTGCCTTAACCTCTACCCACTTGTTGGCATGCCCAAAGGGAAAAGGCTATAGAGATCACTTCTCTTTTTGCTGACTAAATAAGGAAAAAGGTTGAGTTGTATTTTTAAGCATTTTTTGACATGTCAAAAATGTTGATTGGTTGAAATAAGATAGTGGGTACTCATTGAAATGAATTGTGTAAATCTAACGATGGGCATATTTTGAGTTTTGAAATATGAAATGAACTCTCATATATCAAAGAAAAGATTTTGGGTTGCCTAATGCCTTTGGAAGCATGAAACGTTGACCGCCTTACATGTTAAATGATAAAGCCTTAGAGGCTCCACAAATCCCAAGAGTCACCTTTTCATTTTGAAATTTGTGTTACCCACCTTTTCATTTTGAGAATTTGGTTTGATAGCTTTTAAAGTGGGATTTACAACTTAGGGATCTATAGTTTTAAATTTGTAAAAAGGGCTCTAGAGCTTAAAAATTTAGTGTTTATAAAGTGGGGTGTAGAGCATAGGGATCTAAAGCTTAGTGTGTAGAGCTTAAGGGTGCTCTTTTAATTCAATTCTATGTGCACGCTTATGTTTTTTTTTTAAAAAGCTTAGAGATGTAGTGATTTTAAAAGTGGGATCTACCCTCACATCAAGGCCTAAAATTGACGCCTACTTTTTTTGTCAAGGGCTATTTCGCCTATCAAAACAATCTCAAAATTGCCTGTCATTTTTTGTATTTATATCTGTAAGTTAATGTTATATATGGCCAATTATATAATTTGATTGTATTACACAAAGCATATGAAAGGGGGCTTGAAAAATTGGATGTCAAAAAGAAATTTTTATCATGCCTGGCATGCCTTCTGATTTTATCACTTGTTTTATTAGAAGGTAAAACTTTGAATTAAAGAAAGTGAAAATGTTACATGGATCCACAAGTGGGGGAGGGTCACCCCGAGACGCTAGAGTCTTAGGACTTAGAACTTTAAAGCTTTTAAAGTGGGATTTACAACTTAGGGATCTACAGTTTTAAATTTGTAAAAAGGGCTCTAGATCTTAAAATTTAGAGTTTTTAAAGTGGGGTGTAGAGCTTAAGGGTGCTCTTTTAATTCAATTCTATGTGCACGCTTATGTTGTTTTTTAAAAAAGCTTAGAGATGTAGTGATTTTAAAGTGGGATCTACCCTCAGATCAAGGCCTAAAATTGACGCCTACTTTTTTTGTCAAGGGCTATTTTGCCTATCAAAACAATCTCAAAATCGCCTGTCATTTTTTGTATTTATATCTTTAAGTTAATGTTATATATGGCCAATTATATAAGTTGTTTGCATTACACAAAGCATATGAAAGAGGGCTTGAAAAATTGGATGTCAAAAAGAAATTTTTATCATGCCTTGCAGGCCTTGTGATTTTATCACTTGAGTACATAGCAAGTAGTCATAATGATATATTGATTCTTTCTTGTTACCTTCTTGAATGGCCCCATGAAATCGAAGTCCCACTTCATAAAGATTCCTAGTGGTTGTACTGGTGGTAAAAGTGTCGTTCTGTTGTTATACATTAGACAAAATTTGGACTCACAAAGGGGCCCTTTAAGGAGTTTGACTTTACCTCTCTCTACCAAAACGGGCGCATGGATAAATATTTGCAAACAAACTCCAAAGTTGGCGGAGGTTTGACAGTTAGAATGTCCTCTTCAAGCTCTATCTATTGATATATAGCACGCCATGAGATTCCTCATATGTTAGAAGATTCTTTTTTTGATTCACCTATGATGTGACAACTCATTCGGAATCTAAGTGAATCAAAAAAAGAATCTTCTAAAATATGAGGAATCTCATGGCGTACTATATATCAGTAGATAGAGCTTGAAGAGGACATTCTAACTGTCAAAACTCCGCCATCTTTGGAGTTTGTTTGCAAAAATTTATCCATACGCCCGTTTTGGTAGAGAGAGGTAAAGTCAAACTCCTTAAAGGGCCCCTTTGTGAGTCCAAATTTTGCCTAATGGGTGTTGCCATTCTCTGGGAAATATCACAAGTCTTACAGAAAACTTTGACATCTGCCATCATTGTTTTCCACCATAATCTTGCTTGAAGAATTTTCTTATAAGTGATGAGGTTTTCTAGCAACTATGCTCTGAAATAATTCAACATCTACTGGTTCGTCTCTCAAAGATGTTTCTGAATAGCCTTCAATGCTTCTTGAAAGGAAATTAGCTCCACAATGTGTTTTACCTGGCTTGTGGAAAATCTTAATTTTGTCCATTACAAACATCATCCACTTGATTAACCTTCCTTGTATAATACTTTGTTGATTAGAATTAGTAAAGCCTGATCATCAACATAGAAGTGAAATAGCTTTCCCAATAGATAATGTTTAAATTTAATCGCACTGAACACTGTTCCTAGTGCCTATCTCTCTCTATGGTTGAATATCCTTATTCTGAACTAAACTTGTGATTGGCGAAGTAGGCTAGGTAGTCTATCTTCCCATCAGGCTGTGCCAGTATAGCCCCCATCTCCATACCTGAAGCGTCAACATGTACATAGAAAATAATATCCCAATTGGGATGGCGAAGGGTTGGCTTCTTGCTGATGCATCTTTTAGGCATTGGAAACTGCGTTCACATTCTTCAATCTAGATGAATTATTCCCTTTCTTTGTTAGCTCATATAAGGGTAATGCTTTAACTCCGCACACACACACACACACACACACACACACAGAGCATGTGTCCTGGCCTTGCATCCCTCCTTGAGACACCCATAAAGGGCCAATCACTAGCAGAAGGCTTTAACAAGAGCAAACAAGGATTTATGTAGCACTATCACACTTGGAAAAGGAGGGCTTAGAGACAAATATATGATGACGGTAAATCCTTAGTCTTAAACGAGAGAGAGAACATAAAAAGAGAGCCTACTTTTGACCTCTTCTTTCATGCAAACCGACCTCCAACCTTTCAACCCACCCTATTGTTCGACCATCCAATTTGACCACACTCTCTATTTGAAGGAGTTTTCTTTTTTTTTGAGATTGGAAGGACCTGCTAAGCCATGCTTGTAGTAAAAAATAGCGCTTGTGTTTAAAAAGAAAAAAGCTTTGTTGATGGCAGCAGCCAAGGAGACCCAAGCAAAGATCACAAGGACTGTTCTATGGGTCACAACAATGGCACACCACAAGCGGGTAGCGATGAAAGTGTGTAAGTTGATTTGAGGCACGAGAGAGATCAAAAGTAAAACAAATAGTGGTGGAATTCTTTGCAAAAAGTTTGCACATTATTTTAGAGTTAAGGATACCTGCACTCAGAGGTGAGAATGGTTATTTGGGCTCTTCAGCATCACCCTCAACATCTAGACCAAAGATAAGGGATCGGAATTTCAATCTGGGTTTGGGTGATTGCACAACTGTATTGAAAAATTTTGAGCCATGGTGCAAGAGCTTCTCGAATCCTATGATTGTTGATATTTGACTCGATCACTCACAATCAGCCATGCCCAAGGTCTCAACATCAAAGTCATCACATTGGGCAAAGGGAACCCCACAACTAGAGGTACTTTCAACTACTTCAAATAAGGTAGTTGTTAGCGGGTTACTGCAACAGACCTCTGTAGCATAGCTATTTGACACTAACATAATATGTCAATACTCAGGGAAGTGACTCGGATGGGGCACAAAGACTTTTTGAGTTTTTTAGTCCTAACAAGCAAACATCACAACTCAACAAGCAAAACCATCACTCAATGATTGAAAAATCTACCTATGTCCTTTCTCATCGCTCTAGATCATCAGGCCATTTCATCGACTAAATGGCTTAGATGATCATGAAACTTTAAGGGAAGCTATATTAGGACTAAGGAGATATGTCTACAAAGTCTCGTTGCATTTTGACAAGGTACATGGATCGTGATCCATCATGACCCAAGTCACAGAAACTGCAACATAGCAACCCAAATAGGTCACTTTAAGATCTAATAACACTCAAATTTGAAGATTAGGCTCGTAGACAGGTAGTCACAAACCACAACAAAATTGATAGTGCTTATAAGCACTTGAATGAAAGAGCAAATAAAGAAGAACACAATACAAGTTTTAGAATAAAAAGCGGATCACTGAATCATTAGTTATGTTGATTGAAAATCGGAGCTGAGAAGCTGCTTGAGCGTACGTACTGTTACCATATACATGTGGTAGTGATGTGTGTGAACACACTAGGACCGCTGGGGCATTTTTTCCTTTTAGGTTTTTTCCCCCGAGCATTGTATATATGCCCATCACTCTAGGGCTATTTATATTTCCATTGCATACTAAGTAACACACTCTCTATTGTGTGCCTTGAGCTTCCTTCGTCTTCTCCAAGCTGTGTGCGTTTCTCTGCAACCCTAATTCCAACACATACAACAGAGCTCCCTTATTTCAAAAAAATAAGCCCTCCTTTCAGATTAAGGTTATTAAGGTCACAGAAACTGCAAGAGAGCAACCCAAATAGGTCACTTTAAGATCTAATAACACTCAAATTTGAAGATTAGGCTCGTAGACAGGTAGTCACACACCACAACAAAATTGATAGTGCTTATAACCACTTGAATGAAAGAGCAAAGAAAGAAGAACACAATACAAGTTTTAGAATAAAAAATGGATCACTGAATCATTAGTTATGTTGATTGAAAATCGGAGCTGAGAAGCTGCTTGAGCGTACGTACTGTTACCATATACATGTGGTAGTGATGTGTGTGAACACACTAGGACCGCTGGGGCATTTTTTTCTTCTAGGTTTTTTCCCCCGAGCATTGTATATATGCCCATCACTCTAGGGCTATTTATATTTCCATTGCATACTAAGTAACACACTCTCTATTGTGTGCCTTGAGCTTCCTTCGTCTTCTCCAAGCTGTGTGCGTTTCTCTGCAACCCTAATTCCAACACATACAAAAGAGCTCCCTTCTTTCAAAAAAATAAGCCCTCCTTTTAGATTAGGGTTGTTGACTTTTATATGTAGGGATTTCTCAATGACTAGTGGCTTACTCACATAGACACATGTCATGACATAATTACAACTTAGGTAATTGATCTCTTACTCTGGGATTAGGATTTACACACAGTGTAGCTACACTAGCTAAAAAAGACAAAAGAGTACAAATTCATTAAGAATGTGGTGTCCGGCTAAGTGGGAACCCGTTTAGTGAATCCACCAATATTCCCCCCTTCCTAGCTCGTATCATCCCTTGATATGACCATGTGAAATTTGGTTGCTAATGTTGTCTTTATGTTTGTCTTTAGCTTTGAAAGTGCTTGTAGTTGATGATGCTCCCTCCTTCCTTGAGTGATTCGTATTTACTCTGTTTTGGATGATGCGTGTGTTAATATTCAATTGTTGAGACAATGTTGCATTTGATTGCGCATTCTCCTCTTTGCTCGAGGGATTCACTAAATATTACTTATGGAAGGATGCCACCTACGAGAAAACACCTAGGTAAAACCTTGTATACGGTACCTTTTAGATTAATCCAATCAACACCTTATTAGTAAATACGGGAATCTCATAATTCCCACTTTATAAATGTGTGAAGTACTTTGCTATGTGTTTAAATCTTTACTATTTGCTTTCTAACCATAAAAATTGTTAATGAGATAGTACTTGTTGTATGTTTGAATCTTGTCATTAACTTATTGCCATAAATGTGTAGAGAAAACTTCTAGAAAAGACACATATCTTAATATTAAACTATGGCGAGTTACTATGCCAAGTTGAAAATGCATTATTTTTTAATTAATTACCTCAGCTCCGTGAGATCCCTTGAGTAGGTTTGACATTGTGAGAATTATTTTTATACCAAGCTATTTTATCAAGCCCATACAATGCCATGTCTCTTTAGAATCCTTAAGACATGAATATTGTTTGTATAGACCTTTCATATTGTTCCAACATCATCAACAAACTATATGTAGCAAGTTTGTGAAATGTCTAAAGCAAAAAAGAAGGTACATGCTTTCTTACTTAGTTCACTAATGAGGCAAGATACAATAACAAATGATGTCAATTATTTACAAGTAGCGATGTGTGACAGTGTGTGTGTGTGTGTGTGTGTGTGTGTGTGAGAGAGAGAGAGAGAGAGAGAGAGAGAGAGAGAGAGATTTCATCTAATTGGCATAGGTCATGTGCATGATTACCACATCTAGTTCCAAATTCAAGTCTTGCATGTTACCTTTGGAGATAATAAAATGAATTGTGTTGAGTACATAGAGCTTTAGAATTCTTGACGAGTAAATCTACTCATACACATAGAGGGTTATCCTCTAATAAACTGGGTGACCACGACGTTTATGACAAGTATGTTTGGCATGAAGCTTGGTTACACGTTATCTATGTCACTTATCATTACAAGTAAATCCAAAAGGGTTCAATCAAGTGATAATTCTTAATTAAAGCTTTTTCTCTGGCATAAGAGTAGACTATTTTCTCATTCAGTAGGTGGTGTTAAGAAACACCAAAAAATCATACACAAAATAACTTAATGTACAAATAGATCTACTTGAAATCACAAAAGTACAAAGTAATTAACATTAAAATGTGTTGTCAAAGGTGTGTCGTGATGAAAAGCTATTGTGTGAATTTTCAAATTTTTACATCATAGCATTGTTCACTCTATTAGAGTGGCATTTACATCATGGGACTTTGATATCATCCTTGGTGAGAATACATATTTCATAATCTGTCTATAAACCATTTAGCAGATCCTTCGTTTATGTAATTCTTGTTATAGCCCAACTCTTGAGCTATGTGCATAGCTTCCATGTCCTTTAAAGTCAAGGTCAAAGGAAGTTTATGTAGCTTTGATCTTTGAAAATCATTTAATGAAAATGGAGCATGCTTTGTTGTGGTCATGTCTAATGAAGTCAATCCTTGTGATAGAGAAGGCCCTTTAAAGCAAGAGGTGATGGAGGATTGAATAAATCTTCCATGCTTGTTGCCAAGACATTTGGATTGTGCTGAGTGAGAAGATGAGACACCACTATTGCTAGGTTTACTCCATCCATCAATAAAACCTTTAAATTTCTTGTACAATGCATGCCCAAATTGAATATTCTCTTGACCTTAGCGATCAAATTTGACAACCCCATGTGCATCACTTGATTGACTTAATTGCACCAAGGATGGCAAAACTTCTTCAATCAAAATTGAATCACAAAAAATGACATCCAAGGAGTTGAGAAAGATGCAATTCTCAATTGGATTTGGACATCCCTTGTAAGGGCTATCATCAAATAGAATTGTCCTTGTACGCTTGCAAACATCTCCAAATTGATTCCAAACATACTCAAGAGGTTTGAATATTGCTTCCACCCCCATCTTATCAAATCGATATAAGGCGGACTTTGCATGCTTGTGGTAATTTTCTTGACTCCATATCATGAAGAAAGGAAAATTATTCATTGCGTGAGTCTCTAAATACCTTATTATTGCCAACACATTATGGAGCAAAGCTGTTGACCAAATTCCAGCATGAAATCTATCAAACAAGTCATCAAGAAACTCCATACACCCTAGTCGAAGAACCACCCAATTTTTGCCTACTTGAAGACTTTGGAACTTTTTGGATTTTGCAAAATGGCATCGTAGCAGTAGGCCATTAAGATCCAAGATAACACATAACTTTGATGAAGCTTTGGATAATGATGAAGCTTTCACGATAACATGTGGTACATCTGTCAAAAAGAAAAAAGGCAATTTTTAGTAAAAACATCTACAATCGTATCTTTTTTGGAGGCTTATGCGTGACAAAAAGTACCATCTACAATTTCTCCTTTCAACCAAACAGTTTCACCCAACAATGTACATTTAAATAATAATTGTTTGAGGGGTGATAGATCTCTTCTATACTTTACAACCATATCTCAAACTTTGGGGTCATTAACAATTCCATGCAATAAGAGAGATATCTGGTTAGATATTAAGTTTGCTAATTCAAGTTTCTTTTACACATCCCAAGCCTAATTTGTACCTATAGGTAGATTTAGTGCCATGGCCCATAGGTCATTTTGTATTATGTCAAGAATGTTTAGCCGAGAATTCTTCAACAGGATAGAATTATACAAATGCACCTTGCTGATGTTTGTAGCACGCTTGATCATTGAAAACTCATACCGCATACACAAAGGAGCATGTAACATGCTATTTGTAAAATTAAGCTTTGTTGTCTTTGAAAGTGAAATTTGTGTCAAAAGGTCCATGGTGAAAACGCAAATACTTAGTTTTTTAGAAGAGCAAATAAAAACACACTCACTTAGGTTCTGAACATGTGGACAAAACTTGCTCTCTTAGTTTTTTTATCATGTGGACAAAACTCACTCGCATAGGTTTTACATGTGTGGGGAAAGGTTTCTCTTTTGGGTTTTGAGCATGCAAAAATGCACTCGCTTAACTTTTCAACATGTGGTGAAAAACTGCTCACCGATGTTTTGACCACTGTTTTTGAACGGCAACTACTCTCTCCACATGGTCAAAACCTAGGTAAGTGTGTTTTCTTTTTGAAGTGTGATTTCTCTCTCCACATGGTCAAAACCTAGGTGAGTGTGTTTTTCCACGTTCAAAACCTACAAGTGATTAACCTTTGAGCACGCGGTTAAGTTTTGTTCACTACCTTACAAATGTTGATATTTTAAAAATCTTATTTGAAAAATATATTTAGAAATCCATACGAGAGATCTTGATAGGATCATTCATTTTCACTACTTGGATAACACTTGCATAAATATAACTTAAGCCATCAAACTTTAACAAGCTCTCTATTTTGAGTGGTGTGAAACTAACAAAATAGAATTTATAGTCAATAGTTGTCATTTTAGCTTTTGTTGCCATGTGATTATGACTAAAAACAGATCAAAGCCACCACCTTAAGATGATTTGTTAAAAACAAACCCATTAAGATATATTGCAAACCAATAATTGGTATCAAATAGTACATAAACTTAAGGAACACTCTTGAGAGAGAGAGAGAGAGAGAGAGATTAATCGTGCAAGTGATGTGAGGAGGAACATCCTCACTATCCTTTTGACCATGTGAACACAACTTTGGGGGTGGAGAGAGAGAGAGAGAGAGAGAGAGAGAGAGAGAGAGAGAGAGAGAGATGAATATCAAAGAGAGTGACAATGGTGAATCCATTGACAAGAAGAAGGGGAGAGAGAGGAAGAGAGGAGAGCAGAATCACTCACTTTCGGAGAGTAAGGAGAAACATCCTGACTCAAGTTTTGACCATGTGGAAAAAATTAAGAGGCTTTGAAAACTTAGTCACTTAGGAAAAACCAAGAGAGACATCTTCAGGAAAGTTTTGACCATGGACAAAATTAAGTGATGGAGCAAGAGGGAGGGAGAGAGAGGGAGAGGGAGCGAGGGGGGAAGAATGAGGAAGGTGTTGAAGCTGGAGATCATCCTCACTAAAATTTTGACCATGTGGACAAAAGTAAGGGATGGAGCAAGAGGGAGGGAGAGAGGGAGAAAGAGGGGGGAAGAATGAGGAAGGCATCGACACACACACACACACACACACACACACACACACACACACACACACACATACATAGGACAAAACTCACTCACTTAGGGAGAGTGAGGAGCATTAGGAGAGCCAACCTTACTAATGTCTTGACCATGTGGACGAGAGAGAGAGAGAGAGAGAGAGAGAGAGAGAGAGAGAGAGATGGAAAAAATTGAAGGATTGAGGGGCAGACATAGAGGTAAAACAACCACTTTCATAGTACCAAATAATACATAGGCTTTATCATCCCAAAATTACAAGGCAAAAGAGTACTTAAGCATGTCACAATTCAAAAAATTATAGTGCAATCAAGGTACTAAACGCCTAAAGTCGCCTTCTTTTATGATAAAGCCCATGACATCTTGGTTAGATTCTTCTATACCTTCTCGTGGTAGATCAGGCAATTGTACTAAAATTATAGTGCAATCAAGGTACTAAACGCCTAAAGTGGCCTTCTTTTATGATAAAGCCCATGACAGCTTAGTTAGATTCTTCCATACCTTCTTGTGGTAGATCAGGCACTTGTGGTTCATCTTCTCTGGTGTCTTTTGGATGATACTTGTCTTTAGCATTTTCATGTGCTCTAGAGAAAACCCCATCTACTTCACGTTGCTCTTGTGACCTACAAACTACCGCTATGGTTTTTTTATGACTTAAGAGTGCAGCCTTTGATGCAAGACCACCTGCAAACACATTGATGACAACTTCATGTTGGTCATTGAATGCTCTCACAGTTTTTTTGATAAATTGCTTATTCCTTCTCACTATTGCTTTGGCCACTTGTTGCTCGCCATCAAGATCTTTGTCATTGCCCTCCACTTCAATGTGTGCATTACCCATATCAGGGGCTTGTTTGTATTGTTGACATAACGATCAAGGTTGAATTTTTTTTTGCTCATGCTCACTAATGTTAACACCACAAATGTGTATATGACCCCCGAAGCAAAATTGTTGATTTGATGGCAAGAAATCACCGCTACCAACAACCGTTTGGTACTTATGCTCATCTCTAGAAGACCATCCTCCAAAGCAGCCATTTGCCTTCGATTAAGGAAAGACAATAGGATGAATTTGTTAGGCTCACAAGTCACTCTCATCAAAGAGGATACAAGCCTCTCCAACTAGAAAGAATCCCACTTCATTCCTTCTACTCCATGTAAAACATCCAATATAGCTACACCAATGGTAATTGGATCTTTGTACATTATATATTAGATCAAGGGCTTCCAAATCATACTCAACAACATACACTGACCAAGGAACTGTGCTAGAAGATTGAGGATTCTCCTTTCTTCTGATAAAGAAATTTACTATGTCTCTTGCACCATTGGGTAGTGGACTTGGATCAACCGTATGTGCTAGTTTTTTTAACAACCAATCACTACAGACACCTACAAACTTTGAGTAAACATCCTCTGTGATGTTGTAGTCATTAACTAGCTCCTCCCATGTTTTGAAGACACTACAACTACTTGATATTGATGGATTAAAAAGTGTGACCAACTCCTCCTTGAGCACTCTGTCCTGCTTTAACTGTTTTGCCCTCGTTTCCATATCTATAAGATCTTCCTTATCCCACTTATTTCTAAGACTTAATATTTTTCCTTCATTGATTTCATTCTGCAACATATTAATCTCTCCATCCTTTAGCCCCATCAAGCAACGAAAGGTAGCCGATGATGCTTGTCTTCCCATCTTTCTAGATCTTGCTGCTTGAGATAACAACTCACCTTTGGCATATTGTTTCATTATTGAAACCCATCCATCAAATATTTGTTGGGAGCTTACTATCATTTGATAGTCCCATGATGCCGTAATCAACAAAACCCTGAAAACATAAATAGACAATAATGTTGTAAGAGACATAACAAATGCAACATTTTGTAAAAGCAAAAGAAGAAGTGTAGGATGCTCTACTTGCCAAGGCAGCCGTAGTGTGCTAGACTTGGGAAGTCCTTGTTGAGGTTTTGATGGAGATCCAAATGCCATCCAATGGTCTCTCAATTGCTCGAGTTTCTCAATATAATCATCACTTCTCATGCCATTATGTGATTCTTTATTTGTCATGCGAGAAGGCTCAATGCACATCTCTGTTGGGCATTCCACAAGTATTCGGGCATTTCGTGTTGCATATAAATGTTTGGTTTCCATGCAACGTGGTGTTGTGCTTTGGATATATATTTTTGTTGCATGTATGGAATGTAGACCCGGTATAATCCAATAAGAGTATGTACTCAACATAGATTCCTTGACTCATCACTTGTAAGTGGTCTTGACTTTCCAATTTCCCTAATGTAAGGCATTAGATAAGCTGCGGTGGTAGGATCCATAGGATTGCTAACAAAGAGTTTTCTTAATGTCTCCACATAATCCCATGCGAGTGTTTGACACGTGTAAAGTGGAGATGCCTCCTCACACTTACCAATGGGAATGGAAAATTGTGAAGTGGGCCCAAATGGAAAGAACTTTTCAAACATGTGAAACCCAATTTCTACTTGCTTTCCGTTCTTGTTGCTTGACCCCGGGGGATCAAAGGTCTCTACACCCTTGATGTGAAGAGTAATAAGTGGTTTGGGGTGTTAAAAAATACAAGAGTTGAGGTTGTAGGAGAGCCATCAATAAGTGTGTTGTCCACACTTATAGCAAGTGCATTTTCCATGGAAGATTCCTAACCCTTCAAGTTAACAGTGTCCTCAAGAGACTCTTTTCTAGTATTGTCCTCAAGAGGCAATGCATGAATCTTTTGCCTTTTCTTGAACCTTCCACCATCACCTTTTGTTAAGGAGAGGAATTCTTCATTGTGTTGAACATTTTGTGCCAAGGTGACATCTCTTGTGCAAGAGATATCCTCAGACAAATCCCACCCCATATTTTTTAGAGAGTAGATGTCTTCAATCTGCATATGTGTAGCGTCAAAGGTCGAGGGGTCAAGCTTGTAGCACATATTATTGTCCCTTAACTTTACCTAATTACAAGGAACCCCTTACTTGCCAGCACACCCCTCTACAATATTGTCTATCACCCTATTTTGTTCAAAACTTGATGCTGCACCTTTCTTTGTGAATAAGAGCATATGTGGGTGTAATTGTCCTTGTAGGTCATAGACATCAATATACCAGAAATATGCAAAATTTTCGGTAACCCCATCAATCACCTCAAGTCCCTTTTTGGAAGCTTTATCTTTATTTTCCATTTGAGAGTCTACAGAGCACAGAACAATAAAACATTAGTTCACATTACTATACCGTGGACATACCTAACTACTTGCTTAACTTTTGACCATGTGGACAAAACTCACCCACTTAGTTTTGCCCATGGAGAGTGAGCTTTGTCCACATGGTTAAAAGAGAACTCACCAACTTTTCTCCACGTGGTGAAAAGCAAAGAGAGCAATAGCAAGGGGAATCTTGTATATAAGGCCATCTATTTTCTTTGCTAGAGATAGAGAGAGAGAGAGAGAGAGAGAGAGAGAGAGAGAGGAACAAACTTGCTCACTTAGGGTTTAACCAAATGGAACAAGCTCCAAGGAAGAGTATAGAAACCCCATTACAAAGTTTTGACCATGTGGGCAAGGTGAGGGTTGAAAGCGTGGAGAGAGGGATGAGAAATCCATAGAAAAATCTAAGAGAGTTAGAGAGAAAGTACAAAACATAAAATGGAGTCAGAGTTTTGACCATGTGGAAAAAACCTGGGAATGGAGTGAGGGACACAAAGAGAGGGTGGAGGGGGAGCAAGAGAGAGAGAGAGAGAGAGGGGGGGATGGAGAGAGGGAATTCTACCCATGTAGACAAAATTGATGGAAAAATGAGAAAGCCTAGGAGAAATCTAAGAGAGTGAGAAAGAAAGTACAAAACCTAGAGAGGGAGGGATATTATTTGACCACATGGACAAAACCTAGGGATAAAGGGAAGAGACAAAGAGAGAGAGAGAGAGAGAGAGAGAGAGAGAGAGACAAGGGAGAGACAAGGGAGAGAAGAAAACTCACTCACTTAGGTTTTGACCAAGTGGAAAAGGCTCACTCACATAGGAAGAGTGCAAAAACATCTTTACAAAATTTTTGACCATGTGGCCAAAAGTGAGGGATGAAGGCGGAGAGAGTGAGCGATGAGAAATTCATGGACAAATCTAAGAGAGTCAAATCGAAAGTAAAAAACTTAGAGAGAGAGAGAGAGAGAGAGAGAGAGAGAGAGAGAGAGAGAGAGAGGACTCACTCACTTAGGTTTTGAGTAAGTGGAAAAGGCTCACTCACATGGGGAGAGTGCAAAAATGTAGGGAGAGTGCCAAAAGTGAGACATGAAGGCCGAGAGAGTGAGGGATGAGAAATTCATGGACAAATCTAAGAGAGTCATAGAGAAAGTACAAAACTTAGAAAGGAAGTAAGAGAGAGAGAGAGAGGAGAGAGAGAGAGAGAGATTTTTGATCATGCGGATGAAACTTAGGGATGTAGGGAGGATAGGGCCAAAGAGATTTGGGAGAGAGAGAAAGGAAGATAGATTGGGGGGGGGGGGGGGAGAGAGAGAGAGAGAGAGAGAGAGAGAGAGAGAGAGAGAAACATAGATAGTTTTGACCATGTGGACAAAACTTAGGGACAGAGAGAGAGAGATCTTGTTAAAATTTGTACCGAATTTATCTCTAGAGCGAGAGAGGAGAAGAAGAAGAAGAAGAAGAGAGGGAGAGTAAGAAAATTTTGACTATGTGGACAAAACTCAAGAAGAGAGGTAGAGGGAGAGAGAGAAGACCATAAGATTTGTCCATATGGAAAAAACCTTGGACATTAACTATGTTCAGATGTTATACTACTTTGTGGACATAATCAAAGGGAGAGAGAGAGAGAGAGAGAGAGAGAGAGAGAGAGAGAGAGAGATTTCATCATCGTCCTCGGATACATGACTAGATGCGGATACAACAAAATTGTGATGTACGTCACTTAGGGAGTGGGGGGATGGTGGGTAGGGGAGGGTGGTATGGGAGTTCTTGGGACCCGAAATTCCTCAATAATGGCCCTACTACCTAAGTAGACGGCCCATTTACTTGCTGCTTGAGCATCTTGCACCTTTTGAAGTTCTTATTTCTTGATTTTGAGTTGAGTGGGGGTCAAGGCCTCGCTTATCCACACTTTGGAGCCTTTGAGTAGTCAAGCTTGCTGTAGAAGTGTGCACCTCTTTGTTTTTGAAGACAAGGGTGCCTTGGTTGGTGTGGTGGTCATGATGGACCTTCTCGAGTGTGCTGGGATCAAACTCGGTCGGGTGAATAGCTTGGTTGAGCTTGGTTAAGGTTGAAGTGTAATCATCATTCTCCCCCCACCAGGTAGAGGGCAAGCCACCAATGTGGAGGGATAATGCCAATCCTTCCCGTTGACGACGTTCTTGTATGCAATCTTCTACCTTGGAAGAGACAATGGCGGTTACTTCATTGACTTGAGTGGCAAGGTTTTCCACGCTTGCGATGAGTGTTTGCTCAACTTCCTTCACTTTGGCAAGAATATGATCGATGCCGACTTGCTTTTGTGACTCCAAAACAGTGCGATGGGTCTCCAAGGCCGCAAGATCCACCTTGAGTTTCGTGTTTTTATCTTTGAGTCGTCAAATTTGCACATGTATTAGATCTGCTAGATCCACCCGTGGTGTAGACACAAAGAGGGGTGTCGGCTTGATTGGTGTGGATGACCTCCCTTGTTGCATCTTGTATTCAAGAAGTGAGTTGGAGATTTAGAGTCCTTCAATAGAGGCAGGAAGAGAGAGAGAAAGAGAGGGGGGGGGAGGGACTTTAGGGATGGAGAGAGAGATAGGGAGAGAATGTTAAGGAAAAATGAGAATGCCATTGTTTATATAAAACTAAAGGGTGGGATGGGAAGGGCTAAAGTGTGAGATTTGTCCACATGGAAAAAAATCTTTGATATTGAGTTTGTTCTTCTATTTAACTACTTTGTAGTTTTGGACAAAGGTGAACCTAAATTATAGTTGTAGACATCAACTTTTGCATGTTTTTTCATAATGGGGAGAGAGAAAGAGGGGAGGGGGGGGGGGGGGGGGGGGGCTTTTAGGGATGGAGAGAGAGATAGGGAGAGAATGTTAAGGAAAAATGAGAATGCCATTGTTTATATAAAACTAAAGGGTGGGATGGGAAGGGTTAAAGTGTGAGATTTGTCCACATGGAAAAAAATCTTTGATATTGAGTTTGTTCTTCTATTTAACTACTTTGTAGTTTTGGACAAAGGTGAACCTAAATTATAGTTGTAGACATCAACTTTTGCATGTTTTTTCATAATGGCCAAATCTGCGTTATATATGCATGTCTTGCAGTCACAACCTTTAAACGACTTGTCTATATGACTAAAACATTTTGCATGGTTTTTGTCTTGAAATTGGAATGGTTTCGTAGTTTTTTTCACCAAAACACTTTGTTTTTGGGCAAAATTTTAAATAGAATTCCTTTTCAAACACATCGTCAAACATTTTTGTATGGAATGTGTGGTGCTATTTAGAATCGTGTATAGCTCAATAGGTCTTAGCCTTCTATCCTTGTTGCTTCATTTCAACACAATGCTTGATACTTTTTCCCACGTGGCTAGACTTTTACTAGCTGTAGTGATTCTTTCTAGTAAGTTGTTATATGAGTGCAAAAAAGCATTTGGTCTATGATAATAAGCAAAAGTTTTTTTTGCAAAACTAATTGCTATGATCGTATGTAAGTGAAACCAGTTAATAACACTTTGTATTTCTTGTCAATAAATATTGAATTTTTCAAGAAATAGTGTTATTCAATTATAATTAAACACTTAAGTCAATTAATTATACTTCCTCAGGACGAAAAAGAAAAAAGACAAAGTTGTGCACCTGATTAGACGAGGAAGAGTTCACATTTTTGGAGTCCATTCGTATTTCTGCCATGAGAGTTGGCATAAAAATAAAATTGTATTTTCCCGATCACAAAACGGTGTTCCCACCAGCAATTTTGCTACATCTCTAGCTTTTAAGAGGTATCCACAATGTAAATGACTAGCGGGGGAGACTCAGTGCTTAAGCGAAAGCTGTGCTTGATCACTCTTTACACAGGGATTTTATCTTAAAATTGGCTTGGATTTTTTGAAGAGAAACCTCTCATAGTATCGAGAGCAAGCTGTAGTGCAGAATAGGGTGATCGATTGTGTGAGTAGGTGCTAGGTATTATAAAGAATGTGCAGGCAAGTAAGCAAGTAGATATGTGTGTAGCTAAGGATCACCAGAAGTATGTGTGAGCCATTGTGTGTGTCTACTATAAGGACAACAACCCGGAAAGCTCTTAAATACACAGAGTTTCTGTGTGTCGACAGAGACGAAGTAAAATGCCAATTCTGTTTTAGCAGGCCAGTACCTTTCCATTTTGTCAAGCTAGACGAGTTGTTGTGTACATGTGGATAGGTTGTGTGTGTGTGTATGTGTGTGTGTAGATGACAAAGAATCTCAACATTATGCATTATTTGTGAGGTAACCGCCTTGCCTATGTCGAGTCCAGAGCGTGCTACAAAAGCGTCCACGCAAAGCCGTTTTTTTTGGAACCAGCGTAGGTCGAAAAAATTTAAAATAATTCAATTTAGTTTAGCACCACCACGTAACATGCGTAGTATAGTATATATTCATACCAAAAATTACATAAGTGGCAATAAAATTATCTAATGTATTGTTCCCACTAGGAAAAGGTAGACGCCGACTAAAACACAAATTGCTACGCTAAACACTGTGTGTGAGTAATTTTTTTATAGAATAAACCTATTTTTCTAAAATTTCCTCTTGGCAGAACCAAGGAAAGGAATTTTGTATGTTTGGAAAAGTGATTTTTCCCGAACATTGAACTCGCAAAATATTGTTTCATTCCTATTAGAAGGACGTTAGGTTCTATCGCTTAAATTGTTTTTTAAACAAGTGATAAAATCACAAGGCCTGCCAAGCATGATAAAAATTTCTTTTTGACATCCAATTTTTCAAGCCCCCTTTCATATGCTTTGTGTAATGCAATCAACTTATATAATTGGCCATATATAACATTAACTTAAAGATATAAATACAAAAAATGACAAGCAATTTTGAGATTGTTTTGATAGGCAAAATAGCCCTTGACAAAAAAAGTAAGCGTCAATTTTAGGCCTTGATCTGAGGGTAGATCCCACTTAAAAATCACTACATCTCTAAGCTTTTAAAAAAAAAAACATAAGCGTGCACATAAAATTGAATTAAAAAAGCATCCTTAAGCTCTACACCCTAAACTTTAGATCCCCATGCTCTACACCTCACTTTAAAAACTCTACATTTTTAAGCTCTAGAGCCCTTTTTACAAATTTAAAAATGTAGATCCCTAAGTTGTAAATCCCACTTTAAAAGCTTTTAAGTTTTAAGTCCTAAAACTCTAGCGTCTAGGGGTGACCCTCCCCCTACTTGTGGATCCATGTAACATTTTCACTTTCTTTAATTCAAAGTTTTACCTTCTAATAAAAAAAAACTCTAGATCCTCATTAAAAAAAAACTCTAGGTCCTCATTGGATCATCAGAGATCTTACTTTAAAAGTTCTACATCTTTAAGTTCTAAACTTAGCTATAATTTTTTTTTAAAAAAAATAGAAAATCTTTAAAGGTTAAAGCCCTAAATAATAAATTCCTTCCATAAAGTTTTAACTAACAAAAATGACAACTTTAGTCTATTACCTCAAGTTTCAAAGGGTGAACCAAATTCTCAAAATAAAAAAGTGGGTAACACAAATTTCAAAATGAAAAGGTGACTCTTGGGATTTGTGGAGCCTCTAAGGCTTTATCATTTAACTTGTAAGGCTGTCAAAGTTTCATGCTTCCAAAGGCATTGGGCAACCCAAAATCTTTTCCTTGATATAGGAGAGTTCATTTCATATTTCAAGACTCAAGACATGTCCATCATTAGATTTACACAATTCATTTCAATGAGTACCCACTATCTTATTTCAACCAATCAACATTTTTGACATGTCAAAAAAATGCTTAAAAATACAACTCAACCTTTTTCCTGTTTTAGTCAGCAAAAAGAGAAGTGATCTCTATAGCCTTTGTCCTTTGGGCAGGCCAAAAAAAGCAAGGGATCACCCTTGTGGGTTTTAGTCTTCAACATTTAGAGAGAAATGCCTTTTAACTAGATATGGTAAAGAGATATACCAAATTTATCGTCCAAGTTCATAGCAAACATCAGCAATAAGAGCTATCAGTCAATTGTGTGTGTGTGTGTGAGAGAGAGAGAGAGAGAGAGAGAGAGAGAGAGAGAAAACTTGCGCTTTAAGCTATGACGGAATTGTGTATATACATACATACATATGTATGTATATATATATACATACATGTATATGTATATATATGTAGAGAGAGAGGGGGGCTTATTATTGAAGTTTTTGGACTATAGAGAGAAAGAGAGTTGCATGCGGCATTTCATGGAGTTGTAGCAGTCGTATAGTATGTCTGCAATGGAGAGCTTTTATTTGCTACCCTTCAGGGCAAGCGTTCAACACTTCGGGAAGTCTCATGAAGGAGAAGGTGCTATGGCGGATCTACAGAGACACAAAGAGAGAGAGAGAGAGAGAGAGAGAGAGAGAGAGAGAGAGAGGCTTGCTGGTCGAATTGTAGACATATATATATATATATATATATATATATATATATATATATAGAGAGAGAGAGAGAGAGAGAGAGAGAGAGAGAGAGAGAGAGAGAGGACGTGTTGAGTGGGAACGTGTAGAGAGAGAGAGAGAGAGAGCTTCTTGAAACATATTTCTTAACCTAAGAAAATAAGGATTCGTGCAACCACGCTTGCCAGAAACATTTTTCTTAACCTAAGAAAATAAGGTGTTCTAGTACTCCCTATTGGCTCGCTACATATCTTTTTTCAATGTTATGGAAGGTTCCTCCCACCAACCTTGGCACTCAATTCTCTTTTATGTTCACAAATGGAGACGCATGGAATCGAAAGTTTTGAACTCACACACCTGACTTCATAACACAAGAAAAAATCATGTAACCACTTGCATAAGCAATTAGAGTTGTACCACTTATGATGTCGTACAAACGCTGCAGGTTTGAGTGTCCGTCACGACCTACCATTGCTTTCAACGCATGCCATTGTCGTTTTTGCCTTGTTGCCTTCATCGTTCGTCACCAAGGGGAGACTCCCAATTATTCCTTGATTTCCCATTTTCTCCCACTCGGTACCCCCTTCTAGGGCTAGAAAAATGCATTTTCCCTAACCGGCCAAAATAAGGGCAAACTTGAAATTCTCCAAACTTTTAGGTCAAAATTTGAAGCTTTTCCAAGTAATTACACTAAAATTTGTGTAAATTTCTTGGTTTTCTTTTAAAAGAGCTCTAAATTAACCGAGATTTTACAATTTCAATCACTTATAATACACTAGACCCCGGGTGTTTTTTTGTATATTCTTAAAAAAAGACTTAATCATCCATTTATTGACTAGAATTAAGCTATAGAAGGCAAAAAAATTCAAGCCATGTGAGTTCGTAAAATTAAAAAACTCATTAATATATATATACATATATATATTTATATTTATATGAAAGGTGAAATAAAAAGAACTCATTCATGTGTGTGTGTTAAATTTAGAAGTAAGCAAGGTGAAGCAGTGTTCAAGAAAAACCGTTTTTCCAAATATACAAAAATTCCTTTTCTTGATTTTGTCAAGAGGAAATTTTAAAAAATTAGGTCATTTTTTGGGTTTTTACACTAGTTTCTCTATTTTGGGGTGGATTTTCTCCTTTTCCCCTTGCCCTCAACCGGCATTTTGAAATTGAAAACGGCACGATATTAAGCTCAGACACAATTTTCCCAAACACTGAGGTGAAGCTTCACTTTAGCATTCTAAAACAATAAAATGCAAAAAAGGTCAAGATATGTCAGATGCAAAATGAAAACAATAAAAGGGCAAGATATGTCAGATGTCATGAAAGGGTCATGACTTTCTAAAACAATAAGAAAGTGATAAAATCATTAGGTTGAGTTTAACTAGAATTATATTTGTTTTATTTAGCCACCAAGTGTCCTCCTTGCAAAGAAGTAAACCAAAAATACTAGCAAAAATGTTAAAATTTGTAGGATTTTTGAACTAAGTTTTGACATCATTGCACTGATTTGTCTTCTCTTTACCATGGTTTGCTCATTATAATATATATATATAATAACTTTATTTATTTATTTATTTATATTGTGTGTATGTGTATATATGTGTGTGTGTGTGTGTGTATGTATGTATAGAACTTACTAAAATTATGCAAGGTAAAACTTCACTTTAACATTCTAAAAGAATAGAATACAAGAGAAGTCCAGTTGCGTGATGAAGTGAAATGAAAGTTGAAATAAAAATATCCATTTAATACTTTAAAACCAAACTAACATATCTATACTATTACTATATATGAAGCAGCTTAAATTTTTTAAGGAAGGAGAGACCGTCCATGTGTCACTCACTGCTTCAATTAAGAGAAAACCTTGCAAAACAAAAGTGAAGGGTTAAGTTTAAAATTCAAAAGTAAAGGATAACATTGTAAGAAGTCACGCTTTTCACAATGTAAAGTCAATAAACTTTTTACTTTCTACTTTGCATAGAATAAATGTTTCAGTTTAAATGCGCATAACAAAAAAGGGATAATTTTAGTGAAGATTTTATTATTTAAAAAAAATAATTTTTGACTATATATTTGGCTTTATCTTTTCAAGAGATATTTTTCAAGACAAATATTGATATTTTTCATAGATTTCTAAACGTTTATCTTTTTTGAAGAGATCGAGGAAAAAAACTCGTCTGACGTCGACTTGGTGATGTCTTGCTTTGAGGACATGCATGCAAATAAAGAGATCGATCCATGTTATTGGCTATGTGAGAGAGAGAGAGAGAGAGAGAGAGAGAGAGAGATGGAGAAAGAGAGAGAGAGAGAGAAAGAAAAGATTTTATTCGTTGAGCTCATATGCACTATATCTCATCAAGGGCATCCTGCAAGTTTTTCTCCAAAAAATCTTTTTTCCTTAATGAGGTAGCTTCAAAGTGAACAAAAGCCGTCACAAAAATGACGAGTATTTTGAGAAGAATCAACAAAGGTGTTCTTACGACGAACGACACATAAAGCGCTACAATTCTCGCAAGCAAGGTTCGCATGAAACGCAAATTGTGGAGCATACAAAACACAAAGACTTCAATTTCACAAGGTACAAGTTGAAGTTTTTCTCTCTCTTTACATTAGTGTGTGTTTACCATGGCCAATGAGGATATCCCACCTATACACACTTTTGATTTTGAGCATGTAGATCAAAATCAGTGCACCATGGGTGCTGCTGATACTAATATGCATGATGATGATGATCTAGGAGATCAGGGGCTTGTAGATATGGCTTCTTTCAAGACTTTGGAACATCGCCAAAGCGTACTTGAAAGAAACCTCTCTGCTTCAAGCCAAGGGCAGGGCCAAGGGCCAGGATGGACATGTGGTCAAGGGGCGCTATATTTAGGGGCTAGGAGTCTATATATGGCACGGTTGGGTGGAGAGTTGCATGGTCCAGTCTCCTGCGGTCTTACATTGGTATCAAAGCTCAGGAGGCATGGAGAAAGAGAAGGGACGTGGAGTCTCAAGGAGTGCATGCTCTCGGTTTCTCTCTCTCTCTCTCTCTCTCTCTCTCTCTCTCTCTCTCTCTCTCTCTCTCTCTCTCTCTCTCTCTTATTGCCATGGCTGAGCATGGCTCTTGCCTTGCGGAAGGAGGAAGGAGATGGGCGCCATGCATGAAGCATGCAAGAGGTAATTGCATGAATCTCAGGCGTGGGAAGCAGTCCCTGCAGAGCTAAGGAAGATGAAGATTGGGGAATCGAGGACCACATGTGCAGCGTCTCTCAACCGGGAAAGCGGGGTCTGTCGACCACCTCAAACACCTGCAAGTTCGATTTCGTTGGATGCGAGGTGGGCAGGGGGTGAGTTTTCTACACTTGGGCACCGTCCTTGGAGCACCATAGCAAGAGCATCGTCATCATCCTCGCCTGCGGCGGTAGCATTGGATTGCAAAACTTCTGGTTTTTTCACCTAGGTGTCCCAAAGCGTGGACGTCCTAAAGATTTTAGGGCTCAAGGGTGGGTACACACCGGTTGAGCATGGCGATTTAAGAGACAAGCTTACGCTCGTTGGATGGGAAGGCCTCGGTATCATGAAGGTACCAAGGTAGTTCCTTAGACCTGCATGGTAGTTCCTAGCTGCATAATTTCAGAGAAGTTTTTGAAAAAAGATCTGAAAGCTGCGGATTAGCCAAGGTGCTCGCCTTTGGCTTTCCGAGGCATGTCACTACCATAACAGAAAACTTCAGATCTGCAGCACATCTGAAATCAAGGGAATGCAAAGGCCTGAAAGGTCGCCGAAGGCCGTTTGCAAGGGCATCGACAAGGCACTGGCCATGGTTGCATGACATAGTCCAAAATCGAATTCCCAAAAGGTACGTAGAGTTCCTTTAGCATTTTTGTTTGTCACAAAGTTGTAGAAATTTCAATGCTTGCACAAGTTTACATACCGAAAGCAAGAAGCTCGCAAGGCGAGTTGACGTCAGTATCTAATCATGCAAAGTGCAAGAAGCCGACAAGGCGGGTCGGCATTCGTCATCAGTAATACGGTATGCAGTAGCTTTTGAATCTGTTTGGCAATTTTTTTGGAATATATTGTATAGTTATGGCATGCAACAAATGCACATACACTTTCGGCACACAAAGCACAAGCACGGCTTGTGATAATTACCGTAAGCAATAAAAATTTGATGCATAAATTGTTGGCAAGGGTCCAATGATTGGTTTCAAGATTAGAATCAAGCATGGCTTGAGTACCGACCGCCTTGCTCCAGAGCACGGCTCCTCAGCGGTTCTATTTTGCTGCCAAAGCATAGCGCATTGGCACTGTTTTAGTATCTCAAGGAGATCGACATGGCCTGCTGTTAGATTTGACAAAAGGTGCAAACATGTTCAACATGGCCAGTGCTTTGAAGTTCACGCAGATTGACAGGAGTCTTTCTTTCTCCATCTTTGAGTTTGCGGTTCCAAATTTGCTAGGGCATGGCTCTTCGGCAAATTATTTCCGCACGTCAGTCGATGGAGACAATCCTAAATGGTGAAGCATGGACTTTATACTTATGCATCATCGCACACATCATGTACCTTGTCACAGGTAATGGCACTAACACCTAACAGAAGCATCTGTTGGCTATGCGAACAAAAGTAATTATGTGAAGCACGGCTTCAATTTGGGCATCTGCCATTGAAGATTCCCACTTTTGGCATATGCTATGAGCATACACAATTGGGAAGGAATAGGCAATGTGTTTGCAGGTTATTTCCTATTGCAGGTTATTTCATTATGTACCAGACAGGTGTATATGCTATACGAGGGCGTTTGTGAAGATATAGCTATGAGCCGTTTTGGAATGAGTTTTTCCTTCCAAATTTCATGACAACTGGTTGCAGCAACAACGACCAGGTTAGCCAAGTTTAAGTTTTTCTTTTTTTACACTTTACTTGGCAATTACTGTCATTGTTCAAAGCAAAGTGCTTTGGCAATTTTATACGAAGCAAGGCTTCTCCCTTGTGCCGCGATACTGCCCATTGATTTGGAATCAAGGGCATTGGCACACAAGTTTGGGAAACTGGCAAAATAGGGAATATCAGCTCACAGAATCCCTACCAGTTTAAACTGTGCAAGGCACTTATGGTTTTGGTTCTCACGTTTGAGGCCATCACTCTCGGCAAGGGCTTACAATTCTGCATGCAAGGCATGCTAGCGAGGTGGATTCAATTCTACCACTTCATGCATTACGCTTCCGCTATCACACTCGCAACTTTGTCAAATTGATGGATTTTTTACCATGATTGTTGGTTGCTATTAACACACGACAACACTAAAAGGAACCTAAATCTAGGACTTATTTCACGGGCAAAGTGTCAATGCTAAGTCGTCCTCATACAATCACGACCCCTGCAAGGTAGGTGGGTCGGAATGAGTTTTGTGTTTTTCTGTTACCTCTCTTGATGAGAGAGTCATACCGGAAAACTGTGGAATGCTTATACGATAAGCTGCAAGTTAGGCATACGATGCGTAAGAGCACACAGCTTGGGTACACACTCTAAAAACTTAAGGAAAGTTCCTCAGCCCAGCATGCTCTTCTTCTCGCTCTCTCTCTCTTTAAGGGAATAATGAAAATCTTCTAAGAATCTTTTGATACATATTTTGCTCGTGAGTCAGCTTGAGCCAAGGTGCTCTAACTCTCAGCTAGCACGTGGCTAAGATGCTACTCAAATTAGTCTTCATCGGTTCATCCATTGAACACTAATTTGCATAAGGGCTATGAGCCACACAGGCTAAGAGCCATTGTCAGACCTAGGGTAAGATCCCAATGCTCACATTCTTTGGGTGCTTGTTTTCAAGAGTGAACAGATCTACCCAGGGAAGTATACATCAACATTAATGGACAAGCAAGGGTCTTGTCATTCAGGATGTTTACAGTGTCATTTTTGCACTACATGATTTCAGTGCGACACTCAAGTTGAGTTTTTGATAAATCTTCAACTCATAGCAGCTGATCTACACAAGGAAGTATAGATGCAGCAATCAGTTGTGACAGCATGGCTGTCCACCAGAGCTAGGTAGTCCACTTGTGTGGATTCCATGTTCTCTCTATAGCACTACGGAGTGTCTATGGACATATTGTTTTGGGGTACGACCCGACGGGTGACTGCTACATCATCCCATAGGCATTGAGGATCACAGTTTGATCTCTCCCAGTTAGCCTTTCAAGGAACGAATTTCGCAATCTACCACGCGGTAGTGGAAAAATTCAACTTTTGCTTGATTCCAATCAATATGTATACGGTTGACTATGTTGATAACCGTTACCTGCTAGTTGTGCAGTTTCTACAGAGGGTCTTACCAAGGGGTTTGACTACGTAGATGTTAACCAAAGGGGTTGGATTGCGAGGGCAACACCCATGGTTTCCAGTGCAATACTGTTTTTTTTTTTTTCCAGGTAGGAGACGTGCTTCTCTCCGTTTGAATACAGGTAAGTGAACATTCTGTTCAAATCTCCAGGTACACATCTATTGATTTGGTGTTATTCCTTTTTCAGTATGCTTTACTTGGTTTTTCAAGACGTATAAGTATGCTTGAATGTTACAGAGCCATGCCAAGGGCATGTCGGCACAAAGTATTTTGGGCCAAGTGTCCAATCTACCTTTTTGCCTTCTGCTGTTACGAACCTACTTGTAGGGTTCGATTTGGCACATGTTGTCACATGGGATACAGGCATGGCACTATTAACGGACAACGTGTTCGTATTTTAGTGGATGATGGTGCAACTCACAACTTCTTGAACTATAAGCTAGTCCAGAAATTGAAGCTTACACAGACTTCTTGCTCTCACAAGTATGTGGTGGAGCAGATGTTTGCGAATGATAAAGAAGTATGGGACATGGTAGTTCAAGGGGTTGAGCTTATTGTTCAAGATCATACGATGACTCTTGACTTCCAAGTTATGAACATGGACCGTGTTGATGTAGTTTTAGGACGGGAGTGGCTGCATGGTTTAGGAAACACATTGCACACTAGTTACGAACACAACTCCTTATCCTTCATGGTGAATGGTAAACATGTGCTTTTGCTTGGTGAGAAAAATATACCATCTTCACCTATTATATGTACAGCTGAGCTTTCTATTTTGCAAAAAGCAGATTTAATAGATGAAGTCTTTTTGTGTTACTACTTGTCTCCAAGTCTTGTGAATTCTCAAGAGCAAAGTGCGGTGAATTTTAGTAATGGTATGAAAAGTGCAAAGAATTCTAATGATAAGCAAAGTGTTAACAAATCTAACTAGCAAAGTCCTCTCAATTTTGATTCTATAGAGCAACGTGCAACTATTGTAAAACAAACATTACAAGATTCTCCATCCCAGCATAACTCTAGTTTACTTTCTCCTTTTGTACGGCAAAAGTTGAATCACTTACTTAAGGAGTATAGTGGTGTGTTCTCAAGTGATTTACCACCGGGTTTACCCCCTACACGTGATGTGTAGAATGGCATAGATGTCTTGCTAGGCACTGTGAGTAAACCACCTTATTGTATGAGTGCTAAAGAAGCCAAGGAGGTTGAGAGTCAGTTGACTGACTACCTCGCTTGTGGTTTCATTAGACCTAGCACTTCGCCTTGGGCATCACCAATTTTATTGGTAAAAAAGAAAGATGGTACTATGCGCATGTGCGTAGATTATCGCGGATTAAATGCGATAACCCTTTGCCTTGAGTGAATGAGTTGTTTGATCAACTCCAGGGGGCAAGATACTATACAAACACCAGGTGCATATCCTACTGCAAGATATCTCCAAAACTGCCTTTAAAACACGGTTCGGGCATTTTGAATTTTTGGTTATGCCTTTTGGTCTAACCAATGCTCTAGCTACATTTATGACACTCATGGATAGTGTCTTACGTCCCTATCTTGGAATTTTTTTTGTGGTTTTCCTTGATGACATTCTCATTTACAGTAAGACTAAAGATGAACACATAGAACACTTACGATTAGTGTTCGAACAGCTACGAGCTCACGTACTATATGCTAAGCAAAGCAAGTGCAATTTCTTTAAAACAGATAGACATTATCTAACTACCAAAATACCTCTCTAATTTGTGGAAATTTTCAAAAACCCTAAAAATACCCCAAATATTTTGTCATAAATTTCTGAAATTCCCTTCAAATTGTTCAAAATTCCCAAAATACCCTTGGTTGTGACATTTAAATTTCTCCAGCGATAAAAACTTTGTAGCTTTTCATAAGAAGAATGATTATCTTTGAATACAAGAAGCTAAAACTAGAATTTGAGTTGGTTATGTAGGTTTTGGAGATAAACAGCTTCATTATTTTTAGACATAGTATGTATAACGTATGTATGTATGTATGTATGTATGTACACACACACATATATATTATAGAGAGAGTGAGCTTCACTTCTTAAAAAGAACCATAATTTCAATGAAATATCTATTTATAGAGTCGTGAAGTCAAGCACACATTGTGTGTGTATGTATGTGTGTGTGTGTGTGTGTGTGTGTGTGTGTGAGAGAGAGAGAGAGAGAGAGAGAGAGAGAGAGAGAGAGAGAGACTTATGTGTATCATTTCTATATCATTCCAATTTTATTTATTTATAGTTTATATACATAGACACATGCATATGTATATGTGTGTGTGTGTGTGTGTGTGCACATGCGCATTCTTAAAAACAACCATAACTTCAATGAAATGTCTATTCATAGAGTCTTGAACTCAAGCACACATTGTGTGTGTGTGTGTGTGTGTGTGTGTGTGTGAGAGAGAGAGAGAGAGAGAGAGAGACTAATATGTATCATTTCTACATCAATCCAATTTTATTAGATGCTTCAAATCGTTGAAATGATTTGAGGGTTTTCCTATGATATTAGAACATTCTATAGCTTTTTTATTGATTTCAATGGTGGTATCTTCTTTATTGGTGGCATCTTTAAAGTTTCCATAAAGAAGATGCTCCCCTACTATGGATATAATGGTGGCAACTAACAAAGTGAGTCCATGAAGTTTCTAGGAGAGAAAGAAATGTAGGTCGTGATACACGCTAAAATGTAAGAAAATAAATTTGACGTGATCAAAAGCTGGACACTAAAGTAGGGTATGCTATTTGTACTCTTAAATTTTCAAAGGATATAATGTGCATACAAAAAGATGCTCTCCTACATTGCCTCAGTGTTCGGTCTCCCATGTAAGGGAGCAGGAGCAAAGGAGCTTTGGTATGATATAGATTGTGCATAAGGGAATAGTCTCAAGCATGTAAATTGTTGAATACAATATGCTCTCACAAAGAGGAACATGCTTTTGTGATTTGGGGAGAGAGGGAGAGAAAGATCAATGGCATGCATGATTTCAATTCATCGACTTCATTTTGCACCACATGCTTCAGTTTAACATAATGACCAAAACTTTTACAAAAATAAACAACTAAGCAACCTCATTCTACTTTCAACTCTATCACATTTAAAGATGCAAATGACGTGAAAGTGTGAATGAAAGAATAGTGTGAACCTTATTGTATTAAGCTTCTTATGCATTATTGTGATTAGACGATGATTTAAAACGATTACTATGCTTGTGCAGAAAACATAGAAAGAGATGGAAGCGAGTCATCTAAAGAGAAATATAGATGGAAGGGTCAATCACATTCTTAATATCAAAAGAAAGCCAAAACATCTCTTTGAAACTTGAAACTTTCTTCATACATTGGAAACTATGAACCCTAATCTTTTCTTACACAATGTAGCAGTCGTTGGTCCTCATCTTTAACAACTTGCTAGCTTACCCAGTTTGTACTTCTTTGTTTGGTAGCACTTTTGTCAACCCTAGGTAGACCATGGAATAGACATCCTTCTTATTATATAGGCTGTTTTGATGTTGTGGGACGCATGTCTAACCTCACGATTCTATCTTATTGCAGTATTAGCGAGAACCACTATTAATTTGTCAAACCATGGGACGAAGTTGACTCGACTAGTGCATAGAGGCTACAAGAGGTTGTCAATCTCTCAGAAAAACAACTAACAACTCGTATCTAACTCAAGCTAGACTCAAGTGACTGAAATCACCAAAAGCCAATCGCTCATCGGCAAACAATTCACATCCGTTACAGCATCAAATGACATCCAAACGTAACAAAACTTCTAGGACATGTATATAAGACCTAGGCACACATGCTTATGGTTTCAAACCCCACTTTAGGTCAAGTTCCAAAATTGCGATTATTAACAGCAGTGGATTTTTGACCTAGTCATTTTTGACCCAGAATGCATCTAAATGCTTAGCAATGATGCCCCAATATCCCGCCTATGCTTAGTTTTTGATTTGAACATGTAAATTCCTAGTTATGAAGAAATTAGGCCGCGGATCGACGACGCCAAAAGCTACAAAATAGTGTGAATCGCTTACATCAATGCGTAGAGCTCTTACTTGCGGTTGCAATGCAGCAAACGCAATCGCAATGTGACAATCGGGGAAGGAGTAGGAAGCACGAGAAGGAGAGGAGTGAGCACCGTTAGCTCATGTTGTGTATTTCTTATCCAAAAACTTATTAAAAAATTACAAAAATTGGCTTTTATACTTTAGCCAAGGTTTTTGGGTGGTCAAAAATAATAATTTGGAGTTCTACCAAAGCTGGGTAATGACTGGCTGATACAATTTGGAAGCTTGTAGCCTTGGCTCATTAATTACAGAGTTTATCCGAGAAAATAGGAGTTACAATATTCTCGATTTATCAAAATAATAAATGTTTTACAAAGAGAACTCCGAAAAATGGTGTCCGTGTTAGCTTGCTGCTAACATTCCCCCCCTCCTCGCCTGTGTTGTCCCTTGACATAGCTTTATGGGCTGAAATAGTCTTCGGGTTGACGCTGGCGAGGCGGTCTTTGAGCGCATCCAGTGCCTTCTGGTGTCTGATTTTTCTTTCTTTGTTGGACACTTGCAAAAATTGCATGGTTACTTTATTCTTCAGCTCCACAGCTAAGTAGCCTACAATTCTGGATGTAAGGTTGCTGATCATCGGCACAAATATCTTCGTTCGCTAGGTGAAAAATCAAGTGTAGAAATCTTCGTCAAATGCCAACATATTGCTTGATGGTAAGGCATAGAAGCTATAAAGTACTTCTTCGGAAGGCTGACTACTCAAATCATAGCATAACCCCTTGTTACCTTCTAAAAATGACATCCATGGGGCTCCTATTTGCTCAGGCTCATTAAAGACTTGGATGTATGTGAGCAACATTTTGCACATTTTATATAACATGGTGCAGGAGAGATCTAGTAGACTCTTGAAGAAAGACATGACGCTCGTTAGGGTTTTCACCATGTATTCCTCTGTTGCTTGTCCTCTCTCTGGAGCTGGCAGTCTGGGGTAGTTAAGCCAAGTTGAACTCTTCTTTGTCAGTGCTTCATGCGCTTGCCATGTCCTTACTTTGGGTACAAGATAGAAAGTTGGATCTCTTTGAAGCGCCACAGGTGCTCTTGTGAACAAAATCAGGTATCTTGGATTCTTGTTCAACCAGCTTAGCCCCCACTTTGGGTGGTCTTCATCTGTGCCATCTTCTTGCATATCTTTGTATAGCCTCTCTTTCACCTGTAGCAATTCCACTTTCATGAGAGGGTATGGCAGGGATTGTTAATGCCATTGAGCATTGATCTGATTGGACGTTGACAGAGTGTCAAACTCTCAACTCCCAATCCATTGCGGCTTTCCACTGCTCATCCACCTCTTGGGTGATTTTCTCTTTCAGTGCGTCTTCTTTATCTTTTGACAGCTGGACGATTGGCATTGTGTCTGCATCTGTGATGTGAATCTGGAAATCCTCTTCCCCACTCGGCTCTGCTGTGAACTGTGTCTCAAACTCAGCAAATGAGATCGAGGGTATGTCTATCTGTGGCAGCTCTGAAGTGCCTGCCTCTTCCTGCGTGTCTGGTTTTCCATCTCTGAGGAGTTGGTTAACTCGCTTGAGCTCTGCTATTTCCTTTAGGATCTCTTCTTCTCTCTAAACCTGCATCAGTGCCAGGTCCTTGCACTGTGATTGCTTCAGCTTTAATTCTAACTCAAGATCTTTGTTCTTCTTTTTGAGTGCCTTGTATACTTCGTCGATCCCTTTGATCGAGGCCACGGTTGGATTTTCTCTTATTTGCCGTAAGAAGATTGCCTGATCATTGATCCACTGTTCAGAGTAATGTAGTGAGGCATTCACCACATCTAATTGCACTTGAACTTTTTGAGCTGATAGAGATGTCGTAAGAAGTTCATTCATAACTTATGTCAGTTGTTCGTCTTTTGCTTTGCAGGCATTTGATAGTTTGGTGAGTAGGTCACCTAACTCCTCCATTTCTTTTTGCTGCCTATCTCTAGCTAATTGATGTTGTTCATCTTATGCCTTTATTTCCTGCACTTGCCTTTGAAGACCGATGATGACAGTCATCCTGTCTTCTAACTCTCCTTGGAGAGCGTTGATCACCATCTCAAACTCTTTGGCCTTTGTGCTGCGGCTTAGTGCTGTTGAACGGAGTCTCTCCGTCATGTCTTGCATGTGTCGTGCATATTCGTTTACCTGCAGTATAACTTCTTCATTCGACTACCAATCCTCTTGTCTTTCCAGCTAAGATGTGCCTGCAGCCTCATGTATGTCTTTCTGCTGTGTCCTAGCTGCTCGTTCCTCTTGTGTGGAGGTAGAGGGCTGGTCTTTTGCTTCATCATCCTGAGGCCTTGTTGCCTCGGCGGTTTCATGCTGAGTGTAAGTAGAGGGTGATCGCTCAGATCTTGTTGTCTCTTCTGGTGCCGAACTCTCTTCATTCTCTGGCTCGGGTTCTTTCTCTTGTGCAGTGGTAGACTCTTTTTCTGGATCTGCTTCTTTATCAGTCTCTTGTGCAGATTCACTTGCCTTTTTCTATTCACTCTTTTGAGTATCTTTGGCGGCCTTCTCCTGTTCCGGCTTGGCTTCTTTCTCTTTTTGTCTCTCGTGGTGGTCAGCTTCTTGTGCGGATTCTATTTGTTTGGTGGGCTCAGAATCTTTCTCTTTCTCAGGCTCCGCTTCTTTATTGGTGTCTTTGCCCGCAGGTGATGGTGGTGGGCTAGGCATGGGATGGTCCTGTTGTTCTGTAGGCGGTGAGGTGGGTCGGGGAGATCCATAACTTCACTCTTGTGCTTCTTCTCTAGCCGTTTCCTCATCTTGTCTTTGTTCCTCCATCTCTTTGGCTTTTCTTGCTGCTTCTTCGGCTTCCTTCAGCTTTAGAGCCTCTGCTTCTTGGTACATTCTTTCCAATCTCTTTGTCGGATCTTCAGCCTCTTTTCTTGTATGATGCTTCGTCCTTAGGCCTTTGAGTTCAACAGGCACCCATTTTTCTAGGTCCTTCCCTTGTGCTTGTCTACTGTGCTGGTAGGCCTGTTTCTCTCTTTCAAAGCATGCTTGCTTTTGTGCGGGCTCTTCTTGGTGGGCAGCCACAAATTTTCTTTTCATTTCTTCTCTACGAGCTCTCTTTTCCTCGTTATCCGAGTTCTCGCTGCTGTGCCTTTTCGGCAAGCTGTCAGCTGATTCTTCATTGGATTTATATGATCTCTTTTCTGAGAGGGTTGTGTTGTCAATATCCAGGTGTTTTGGTCAGGAACAGGCATTAGATTGTCTGCCATGCCAATTGCATGGTATGCTATCCTCGTCAAGACCTCTGGCGCACCCAAGTAAGTTATTTTTCCTTATTTCTTGGTGCCCTTCAAGGTAGTGAGGACATACTACGCGTGGTCCACTGGTTGCCTTGTTGTCGACTTGAGAACTTGAGTGAATGTGGTGGCCACGAAATGATTTGGCATAGTGTACCTTGGTGGCCTTTTTGCCAAATAATGGAAGTGTTGATGATACAAGCCGTGGCTGTCTCTTTGGTAAAGGTTCCGGCTGTTTTTCAGTCCCTTGCTCGCATGGTCATTCCTTCTGTGGGTAGTTTGAGTGCCTCTACCACTATATCTTTTGTTATCACTACTTCGAACTTGTTCCCTTGGGTGTCAGATATCTTGTGTGGTTCCATCTTCTTTAATGGAGGATAAAAACTCGTAATCTTTCTAAAAATCCACTCCGCAAGGCTCTTGTTTGTAGAAATCCCTGAGTCCTAGCCTGTAGTTAGCCTCTTTTGTCTCTGGTTTGTGGCTACATCATAGACTTGTTTGGGTAGGAGTTGCAACTCCACTTGATGTCCCTCTTCACTTTTGAACCTGCCAGTGAAGACTGTGGTATGATGCTCTTCTAACTGTTCTCTGGAGAGGTATGATGCCTTGGCTGCTTTGACTGACTCGGAGTCTAAGTTGATAAGCGGGCAGTTCTTGTAGTTTCTCCTTTTGGTTGAGCTTCTTCTTGGCCCTCTCCGCTGCTTGCATGGCTCCTATTCAATGAATAGAGTGCAAAGTTAGCAGATTTGTCAGAATTTCTTTAAGATGTCCTTTAGGCTGAAATGCTGACAAATTTGGTCCAATTTGCTTCAAATCAATTTTTGAACAAGAAAAGATGCATAAAAACATGCAAGGAACAAAATTGTAAAGTCAAAACATATATTTGCAGCCAAAGTAAATAATCGCGATTATTTACAACTGAGGAAATTTTTCAACTTTTTGTAAATTTGGCTTCATAGGCTTGAAGTATATACCAAATACATGCTCTGAGTGAAATATGGGCTCATTTGGCTGCATAGAATGAAAATGGTACCAGATTTTGGCTTTAGGTCTCTGAAACAGTAGATATAAAGGAAATTTGAGATTGATTCAAAATTGGCTAGTGGGATTAACCCATCCTGTACTTTGGATGTATGATGGCAAAATATCAAAACTCCCCAATTTTGACCAAAAAGTAAATATTCTCTATTATTACCTTTTCTTCCAAAATTGACATTTTTTGGTACAAATTGGTTGTAGGCATTGTATAGACCTTGGGTATGAGATATGAGGTGATTTGGATCAAGAAATGTTGCTATAACCCAAAATTTGGCTTGCAAAGACTTCTTTGCATTTTTTGACAATTTTCCAAGTAATGGGTGGTCATTTTGGCTCATACTTGATTTTTGGCATGTAATAGGTGTGTACACATGATAGGTGAGGTGAGGTGACAATTTCCAAGCAGAGCTGATGCAAAAGTAAATAATCACAATTATTTACAACAGTGATAATTTATTTGCAAAACTCATAAATTTTGACCTAGACATTCCATACACCTAATACAAGTCCTAAATTGAATTTGGTCAAGTTTGGTTATGCCGGCATCACTTTCTGCTTTGTCGACTTTGAAATCATTGCTTTTTGTGACTACACTGCTTGTTGGGTTGGTCGGTCAACTTTGAGGCTTTGGACTTGTCCGCAACATAGTTGTGAAGCAACCTGTCCAATTCTAGCTTAATTGGAGTCAGTTTGACCCCGTATGTCGAATTTGACGCTTTGTAACCTTCGAGCCGTTTTTTGCTTTTCGAGGGCTTTGCTTGATGGATTTCACCAAATCAATCATATACGTTGTATATGGACCTCATAAGCAAGCCATCTATGGAGTCAGATCGGAATTTTGGCATTTGCCAAAACCTAGCTTTTCTACTAGGGACCCCCTCGACCCCTGCCGAATAGTCAACTGATTATATAGAAAGGTTCTATTATGTTAGAGAATGTTGTGGTTCAAATCCCATGTGATTTGGTCGAGCTGGTAGGTCACTATGGTCAGGTTTAGGTCGTAGGTCTTCGTGCACTGCTCGATTTCTAGGGCTTTAGACTAGCTACCGGCCGTACAAAATTGATCATTGACGAGTAAAGAACTTACCCCTCATGTCTCGTGTGAGACGGCGCTGAAAATGATCAATTGTGGGCTCCAGAAAAGTCGCTTGAAAGAGGTCGGAATCTCTCTCTGCAAAGGCTCCAAGTGGAAATGAGGTGGTTTTAGACTACCTCGGATATCTATACCCGGACTTCCCGAAGCAATTTTTCCAAGATTCCCTCGTTAGGCCTACTAGGCCGTGAAATCTATGTTAAACTCAAAAATTTCCCTGATCGGATTCTTGTAGCTGATTCTGCAAGAATTTTGCAAAAGTAGGCCCGGCCGCTGAGTATAGGCTTCTCGCTTTCATCTTCTGATTTCATTGAAAATTTTTGTGCTTGTCCGCCTTATCTTTCTGATCACCATCATGTCTTCTGTTTTTCCATCTGAGCTTCCTTGCTATTTATTATAATTTTTGACCTGTTTATTTACAAAAATCAAAGAAAATAGCAAAATGCTCTAAAAAAGTAAAGTAAAAATCCAATAATTAAGAAAATCCATTCAAAAACATAGCTTTATTGTTTTTTGTTGGATTTTTCTATTTTTAAGCCTCATTCTCAATAAAAATGATTAAAAACAAAAAATGACTATTTTTTATGATTTTTTGATAGTATGTACACTATTTACACTCATCGAAAAGATATTATCATTGAATTTCTCCTTAATGATGAATTAAAAGAGTATTATTAAGTAAGTTTGCAAAAATTCACACGTTAACATCAAACTTTTTTCTCCCTCTTCAAACATTGCCCTTAATTACTTAGTCACTTAGTGCCCTTCCACCCCTCCTAGATGGCGTACTCCGGTACAACTATGTGCATGGGTTAAACAATCGTGTCTATGCATAACTGTGGTTGGCTCTACCATGTTATGAAGATCAATGCAATTCAAACCAATATGATGTGCAAGAGTTGGGTCTTGAGTAATTAACTCAAGGGTTTCTGATGTCGAGGTTTGCTGATGTCTTCCAAAGAGAAAATCTTATAGATTGTGTGCTCTCTGTTTAATTTTACCATCTAGATGCTTCAGCACACTGATTGCTTGAGCTGTTGGTAGCACTTTTGACTGTTGTGGAGCTTTTTCTCGCCATTGGTAGCTTGGTGTGGCATGGTGTGGTGGAGTCTTTTGAGACTTAACTCGCCATTGCTTGATTGGTTTTACGGTTTGTGGAAAAGATAAGTGCTCCTTTTTCTTCCAAACCATTTTCATGTTAGGTTCCTTGCTCGGAGATGCCCGTCTCTGTGTTTTAACCCTTGGAACCTTCTTTTGGTTTGTCGGTGAAGTTTTATACACCCAGATATGAATCGGTTCATCCTTAAGCTGTGCTTTTGGTACCCAAATTTTCCTGAATCCTTGCATGCTACTTGTAGCATTTGATTGTCGAGGGGATGGAGAAGATTAACTACTTCCTGGTTTGGTTTGCTGATTGCTTCTTTTCCATTCTTCTTTGCTAGGTGCAATTGGAACAATGAGTTTCCCTCCTTTGGGTGATAGCTTTAGCTGATTTGTATCCCAATCTGGTACTGCTTTGTATGTTCGCATCCAGGGAATTCCAAGAATCATCATCTCATTCATGTATTCATCTGGTAAGCATACAAGCTGATAAGGACATGAACATCCATGTACTATCACGTTCAAGTTGACTACTCCCAATGTTGGAGTTGGGTTCTTGTTGCGTCCTTTGATTGTTGTTATTCCTACCGTCAATGCTTGACTTGTTGCCTTCTTGTATGTGGAATAGTTGACTGCATTTACTCTAGCTCCTGTATCAACCAAAGCATTGGTGTTATTATTGTTGAGTTGTACTTTGATGCGTAGGTCCATTCCATCTAACCAATCATCATCACTTGAAACTGCATCTTTAGGTAATTCCCATTGTCGTTTAAAGAATGAGGATGCAAGAGAGCTACACAAGACAAGCACAAAGCACACAGAGATGGAAAGCTTCTTCTTCTTCTTCACAGAAAAGAGAGTACAAAATGACTAAGTGCTAAAGCTGAAAAGTAGCACATATGTACATGCGGTCACTAAGTGTGAACTCGCTAGAAGCGTACTAGGCTGGCACTATAAGTGTAGTCCAGCTGTAGAATCACTGGCAGAGATCCTCCGTGTCAGTCACCTAACGCGCCAGTGAGTAAATGCCATAAGCGGCCAAGACCCGTAGTGGATGCCAGCTCAAGGTGTAGAGCTCGACATCTCAACACTCCCCCTCGAGCTCTGCATGTCACAGAGTCCAAGCATAGTCCGGAAACGTCGAAGCTTCTCAGCTCCGAGGGCCTTGGTAAAGATATCCACTATCTACTCCTCTGTGCTGATGTAGACCAAGTCGATGTCGCCCGCCAACACTCGCTCTCGAACCTAGTGGTAATGGACCTCTATGTGTTTGGTCCTGGCATGGAACACTGGGTTCCTAGCCAACTGCATGCTGCTGAGGTTTTCACAATGGATGAAAATCTGTTGGTCCACCTGCACTCCCAAGTCCTCAAGTAATGTGCGTAGCCAAGCTACCTCGCACGCCGAAACTGCTGCACCTCTGTACTCGGCTTCTATGCTCGATAAAGCAACCGTAGGCTGCTTTTTGCTGCTCCAAGTAACAGCAGCACTCCCAAAAGAGAACATGAAGCCACTCGTAGATCTCCTATCAACAATGCTAACTGCTCAATCTGCATTTGTATACCCATACAATGCTAATGGTACATCTGCTGCATAGAACAATGTGTAGTCAAGATTACCTTGCACATACCTAAGTGTGCGTCGTACTCCATCCAAATGTGGCTTCCTCGGAAACTGCATGAACTGACTCTCCAAGCCTACTGTGTAGCTCAAGTCTGGCCTCGTGATAGTCAAGTAGATTAGACTACCCACAATCTTCCTGTACATGTTGACATCCTCAACAACATCACCCTTCTCTGCACTCAGCTTTGCATTCACATCCAAGGGAATAGAAATTGGCTTACAATCAGCCATACCATACTTTGACAACATGTCCAAAGCATACTGTCTCTGTGATAGCCATACACCCTCTGGAGTCCTGATCACCTCAATGCCAAGAAAGTAGCGCAACTCGCCTAAATCTTTCATTTCAAACTCTTGTTTCAGAAGACCCTTCACATGGTCAATCTCCATAGCATTGTCACCAACAATAATAAGGTCATCTACATATATGGTAATGACCACAATCCCCACATCACTCTCATGTACATAGAGTGAATGATCAGCATGAGCTCTCCTAAAACCAATACTGACAAGATACTTGGCAATCCTGTCATACCATGCTCTAGAGCCCTGCTTCAAACCATACAAAGCTTTGAGAAGTCTGCATAATCTGGGTAACCTGGATCGACATAACTAGGTGGATGATCCATATACACTTCCTCTTGCAACTCACCATTCAAGAAGGAATTCTTTACATCCATTTGATGCATAATCCATCCTCTAGATGCAGCCACTGCTATGACAGCTCTCACAGTCGTCATCTTTGCCACTGGAGCAAAGGTCTCCTCATAGTCTATGCCATACGTCTGTGCATAACCCTTTGCGACCAGCCTTGCCTTGTGACGCTCAATGTTACCATCAGCCTTATGCTTGGTTTTATACACCCATTTACAGCCAATAGCTTTCTTGCCACTTGGCAATGGCACCAACTCCCATGTGTCGTTTGCTTCCAATGCAGCCATCTCTTCATTCATTGCATCATCCCAATGCACATTTCCAACTGCATCCTCAAAACATGTGGGCTCCACATTCTGTATCACCTTAGCCATGTAGGCTTGGTGATGCACTAGATACCCATCATAAGTCAATTTCTGAATTGGATTTCTGACTCTATTAGATCTGCGCGGTCTTGGGTCACTCCTTTGCCCTCTAGCATCTTCTTGTACTTTCCTTACACCAGGTAACCTGACAGCCGGAATTCCAAATTCCTCATCAAGACTTTGTTCAGAACCATCTGAATCCATGTCTACATGTGAAAAACCTGATGATGCATCAGCCATAAAGGGAGGTTCATCAACCTTTTCCTTTCCTTTTCGTGATACATTCCCTGTACATGTTGGTGGAGTAACCTGCATACGTAGTCTACCATTCCATGGTTTCTCAACAGAGCCACGAGAAGAGGACTCTTGTGGTCCACTCAAAACCTGTGACTGTGGCCTCACATTTTGTACAACCACATCATCTTTTACATCAGCCCCAATAGTGCCATGTGCATTACTGTACCAGTTGCTCATCTCATCAAAGACTACATCTCTGCTCACTCGTAATTCTCGTGTAGTAGGATTGTAGCACCTGTACCCCTTTTGTTCAAGGGAATATCCCACAAGAATACATTTCTCTGCTTTAGGATCCAATTTCCTATGCAACTCATCTGGTACATGCACGTAAGCTATGCAACCAAACACTTTCAAGTGTGCCAAATCAGGCTTTGTACCTGTAAACTTTTCCTCAGGTGTTACATCATGCACCGCAGCTGTAGGTGTCCTGTTCATAATGTACACAGCTGTATTTACGGCTTCAGCCCAGAAATGATGAGGCATGTTCTTCTCATTCATCAATGCACGTGCAACCTCTACAATGTGCCTGTTTTTCCTTTCTGCGACCCCATTCTATTGGAGTATATCTCCATGTAAACTGCCTGTGTATACCATGCATTCGCAAAAAATCTGAAAAATCATTGGAGAAGTACTCTCCCCCTCCATCTGACCTCAATGTCTTGATTTGCATATCTGTCTCCTTCTCAATCATGACTTTGAAGTTTTGAAAGTGACCAAACACTTCACTTTTGTTACGCATGAAGTAGACCCATACTTTCCTTGTATGGTCATCAATGAAAGAGACATAATACCTGCAACCATGTATACTTGCAGTATCGGTTGGACCCCAAACATCTGTGTGCACCACCTCAAGTGGCTTTTTACATACATTGTGCTCATTTGGAAATGAGTCCTTTGACTTTCCAAACTGGCATGCTGCACACACTTTATGCATACCATCCACCTTGAATTTGGGCAAACCTTTTACAATCTGTTTTGATTGCATGCTGCGCAATCTCTGCTCATTCACATGGCCAATGAGTTTGTGCCAAATGTCAACATCAGCCACAACACCTGTGCCCTGTGCAAATAATGCAGCTTTTACCTCAGGCATGTCTACATTCAGCGTAAACATTCTGCCCACACATTTGCCCTCTGTGATCAGCTTACAGCCATTCTGGAAATCTTCTACATAACAGCCATTTGGATTGAAGAGAACCTGCAAACCCTGCTCAACCATTTGTCCAATAGAAACAAGATTCTTTGTAATGTTTGGGACATGAAGTACATCTGCTAAGTACTTTGATTTCCCACTCTTCGTATTTAGAGGTATGTCCCCTACATGAGCAATGGGATTGCCTGTGTCATCTCCTGTCTGCACATAGCCTGACACATCTGGTTTGCGCATATCTCTAAACCACTCTCCACGAGACGTCATGTGATTAGAGGCACCTGAATCCACATACCAAACATCATCTTGGGTGGAATTCTCTGCAGTCATTGTATTCATTACATGCTGCATAACAAACATGCGCTCGTTTTTGCTGTCATCTGCATCTCTTCTAGTAGATGCATAGTTGCCATGTTCTCTCTTTCCACTTGCTTTTCCCTTTGGACAGTCACGTGACATGTGACCTCTTTCACCACAAGTCCAACATTCTCTGCTATCTGGAGTATGTTGCTGCCTGCTTGATCCTGCACCACGACCTCTTTGACTCCCCCTGCCTTGAGACTGGTTTCCACTTCCACCTGTATTGTTTTGATTTGATTGACCTTCAAGAAATTGGCCCCTGAAACCCCTTGGGCCTCGACCACGACCTCTACCTCTACCTCTGTTGGAGTTAGAATAGAAGGCCTGTTCAGAATTATTTCTGCCATGAGAAGAAGATGTGTCAAGGTTCTTCTCCTCAAGAATAAGCATAGAAATCAAATCTTGGAACACGGGGATGTCGTCTCTTGTATTCATGGAAGACCTAAAATGTACATACTCATCTCCTACACCATCCAAGTATGCACGGACAATGTCATCGTCTTCCACTGAGACTTTAATAGATCCAAGAGCCTCAATGAACTTCTTGATCTTCAAGGCATAATCATTGATTGAGAGGTTGTTCCTCTTAACCTGATTTAGCTCCGACTTTAGTTGAAGCTTCCTGGCCTTGGCGTTCACCTCGAACACTCTACCTAAGTTTCCCCATGCAATGGCGGGGGTTTCAGCATCCTGTAGATAGCCCATCATACCATCTGTGATGCTCATAGAAAGCCAATACATCACTTTGCTATGGCCTTGTTGCCAGTCCCTCAAAGCTTTCCTTTGTTTTGTTGTAGCATTTGCCTCGGGAATCACTGGTTCCTTTTCATTGTCTCCTTCTACATAGTCCCAATAAACTTTTCCTTTTAGGAAATTTGTTATTCTGAACTTCCATGCAGGGTAGTTATTTTTCTCAAGCTTCTCAGTAACAATCTGACTGAAACCGTCAGACATCTTGAAGCACTAAGACAAAATAGCTGCAATCTGCAAAAACCTGCAAATCTGTTGAACCTGCTATCGTGGTACCTGTAACGCTTTCTACACTCAATGAGTGTCCACAATCAAGCGTACATACAACCACTGCACTTGTACAGTAAATCTCTGTATACTACACTTTGGAGACCTGTTCAGAAACTTGTGCGAAAAACCCCTAGTCATGGATTGCGAACGAAGGGATTGTGATGCTCTTGCTCTCTTAGCCTCTCTTGCCTGCACCAGGCTCTGATACCATGTAAAGAATGAGGATGCAAGAGAGCTACACAAGACAAGCACAAAACACACAGAGATGGAAAGCTTCTTCTTCTTCTTCACAGAAAAGAGAGTACAAAATGACTAAGTGCTAAAGCTGAAAAGTAGCACATATGTACATGCGGTCACTAAGTGTGAACTCGCTAGAAGCGTACTAGGCTGGCACTATAAGTGTAGTCCAGCTATAGAATCACTGGCAGAGATCCTCCGTGTCGGTCACCTAACGTGCCAGTGAGTAAATGCGGTAAGTGGCCAAGACCCGTAGTGGATGATAGCTCAAGGTGTAGAGCTCGACATCTCAACATGTCGGTCATCTATTTTGAGAGTGTTGGTGGGAATCGGTATCTGTTGATTCTTGAGAGCAGCTTTTCGCTTGATTACCCGAAGCTGAGCTTCCTCTTGGGCTTCATCAATAACTGCTGTCATTCAATCTTCCTTTCCTTGGCTGCATGCATTCTTTCTAGCAATTCATTGGTTAGTGGCAAATTGTATTTCTTTAAACGACATCCACTAATCCAATTAGCCATTGGTTTACCATCTAGGGTGGACAATTTTACTACTCCACTTGGCGATACATCTTCAATGATAAATGTGCGCTCCTTGCCACACTGTCGAAGCAAGGGACTTGCCAATACACCGTGTGCGAGCCACAAACGGCTCCAAGCACACAACAAGCCTAAACTAGCAAGCTCAAGGAAACAAAGGGTGTGTCACTCACCGCTCTACGCACGCCTTCGTGGTGGATTCCTCGCCGCGATGAAGAAGAAGCTGCAGTCGTGACGCGCTCAACCGCTTCGCCGCCGTCGTGCCTTCCTAATGCTTGATCGCACACACACTCTCCCTCTCTCTCTCTCTCTCACACACACACACACACACACACAAGGAGGTGAAGAAGAAGAAGATGGAGATGGAGATGGAGCAAGAGCACTCTTCTATTGCACAAATGAGAGAATGAGTAAAAATTACGTTTAGTTGGCTTTTATAGGAGCTCACCCCATTCACACTTGGGCGCCCATGCTTAACCAACTAATCCCTTGAATGTCCAAGTTAAAGTGCGCCTCTCATCGGCGATCACTCTACCTTTCCCTATTGCTCCGACAAGCCCGGTGCCTGACTTTAAATAATACAACGTTTATAGATCATAGGGTGTCCGTGTGCCGTGAGGGTTAACATGCCCCCCTTCCTGATGTAGATTCCGTCCTCGGAAGCTATTGAGTTGAAGCTGGTTCGTCGAGGTGGAAGAGCATTTGAGATGAATGTCCTTAGCCTTCTTCAGTCACTGCAAAATCAAACAACATTGGCACAGTAATTGCATTCTCTTAAAAAGCATATGGAGTTTTAGGTAGAAAAATTGATTGGTCAAAGAATTTCAAACAATTTGATAGCAATGAACATTAAATTGCAATGTAATCAAATGCATAAACAGATGTAAAGGTAGAAAATTAAACAAGTCTGGGGTCGCTAATTTGACGGTCGAAAGGCACTAGAGATTGAATATTAATACCATGGGTAAGCTTCTTAATTTTCTGTGGTCAATTAAGTTTTTTAATCGCGAGAGCCAAGTATTCATGTTCGAGGGCTGACTAGAGGCTATATCTAGAAGACTTTGTAGTTAAGCTACCATAAAAGGAATTTCTCATGAAATCATCGCCTGACTGATTACTTTTTCTGTGACTCCCCAAAGTCTTTTCACATTGATTCAATTATGATGTGTGTGCTTATTTTGTATGCCTTGGGTTTTTTGCTTTTCAAGGAAAAGCGCCCACACTGGGAACCTCTAGGGCTCTAGTACCATAGGCGATACATGTGAGTGAAGTACCAAATCAAGCTGAGATTTCTCTTCCAGCTTAAAATTTTACATTGTAGCACTTTGATTTTTTGCTTGTTCATTTTCAGCATTTTAATTTTGTAACTTTGGGGGGTCATATAACACTGTTACCCTCCCCAGGCTCATCACATTAGTAAAATCCCTTTATAATACTTAAGCTAAAGGTCACTAGGGTTAAGCCCACTAGAAAGCCCTAGTACATTTCATACAATGCTGCCTAAATCGGATTAAGAACCTAAGTAACCATTGATTATTAGGAAGGCATTCCCCATGGTATCAAGAGAAGATTTCTAATACCTAGCTTGGTCAAACTAGCTTAGTCGGACTGCTTGATTTTTTAAACCTAGACAAGTGATTATGACAAAACATTACATTGAATTAAATGTTTGATACTAAGACAATGCGCTGAATATTATGCTACCAATCACAATCAAAGCAGACAAACATGGATGCAAAAAAGATAAGGGAAATGCTAATGGACAAGAAACACCTGTTTGTGTTGATGGTCGCGCTTGATTTGAAGTGTGAACGAGAGAAAGGTTCCATGAACGTCCAAATCCTATCAATAGCAACACGCTCCTGTACACACTATGAAACAAAAGGAATACCTCCAGGAGGCACATTAGTGGGAAAAGAGAACTTTGCTAATCTCTCAACTCTAAAACAGAAACACTCCTATCGTACTAATCTTACCTACCCTCCATCACTCAAGTAATGAGGATCAAAGGTGTTTTATGGCATAGGTTTCTGTTTCACTGTACTAGATGTGACATGTGTAGGTCTGAGTCAATGTTTTGACTTTTCATGTGCATACTCGTTTGCTAATTGCTCTTGCTCTTTTTTTTTTGTGAGTATAAAGCTTTATATGTACATTCCCTAAGATTGGTGATTGAGAGGTCAGGGAAAAAGGTTGAGAGGGAAACAAGTGAATGATGACTGTCAGCAAACACTCCCCCCTTCCTTGAGTAGATCATACCGTTTGAAATGAGCTTGTCACCCTTTGAAACCAATTGTTCCAGTTGGTAATAGGTGAGGATTTTTGCCAGTAGTTTTCTATTACCCTAGGTGCCTCGTCAAGTTGCAAGGGTGGTAAGGTACTCTCCAAGGATCGAAATTGAAGTGGTTCATCAGGTGATTCTTGAACACTGGGAGGTGTGGATTCTTTTGTAGCTTCATGGAGGTCCACTACTATAGATGGAGGCTGTGTAGAAGCTTTTACCTCTATGGATGTATTACATGAGGAGCTAGAATCTTCATGGGACTCCCCCCTTCCTGAGCTAGGTGGAACAAATCGTTCTTTCTTTGGTACCCAAACTAGCTCGGGAGCGGGTGTGTAGCATTCTGTGATTTTTTTCTTTCCACGATCATTGATTCGTTTTGGAGCTACGGGATTGGGCTCACTTGGGTCAGGTGATAGGTAAGAGCACAATCTACGTTTTGGCACCCAGATTTGATCATTTCCTTGATAGTAGCCTTGGGCTTCCAATAGTCATTTAGGGATCCATCGCAACATTTTCTTACTTTTCTTGGAGCGAGTGGTACGTTTCTTACAAGGCTTCTGTTTTTTAGCATTAGCTATGGTCACTAAAGAAGCTCTAGGGACCCACTTGTATGTTTTCTTCGTTACATTAGGATGAGTCTTGTCGGAAGCGATATGCATTGCTTGTAGCATATTTAAGGGTATATGCATTTCATCCCCCTCAGGTGTTACCCAGGTCGTCCCCCTATTTCCCCAAGTGTCTATGGTTGATGCTAGGTGGACCCAATCCACATTGTCCGACTCGGTCATCCCAGGTATGATATCCATATAAGGAGAATCTTGGCCAATGTCTGTATCCTTCTTACAAGTGTAACAATATTGTAGTGGGGCCGAGTGAACCGTGGTGTCAGAGCGATGATCAATAATGGTTGTACTCCCTAAGGGGTGTACCTTACCAGTCACCAAATCCACTCTAAGGACAGAGTCTTGGAATTGCAAATAGACATGATTTTTAGACCAATCGTGAACCATTTGTGCTTCCCTCATGAATGGTCGTCCTAAAATCATTTCATATGACATAAGGTGTTTAGAGAAATCCATTACAATGAACGTATGTCATACCTTGTGTCCTAGAACTTTGATCTTAAGATCCTTGAGCATCCCCATAGGTTTGGCTATGGTACCATTTGCCATCTTTACCACAATGTTAGTAACACTGAGGCGGGGTTTTCCCATGGATTCCCAACAATCTTTTGTAACGATGCTAACTCCCGCACCACCATCAAGAATTCCCTTTATAGTTAATCCCTTGGTAGTGATGGGTAGGGTCGCATTAGACTCGTCGCCTTCAAAATTCTGCCCTAATTCGTTAATGGGTACCTCAATCACAGACTCGTGTCCATCTAAGTCAAGTGATTGCACATGATTTTCCTCATCAATCATAATCGAGTCAGGCCTATTTGGTTGCGCAAACTGCGGTAATCCCGTTCGTAGCTCTCCGTTAAGGAATGCTCGAAGTGCAAGGAATAACTCAGGATCTCCATACAGCTTTGCTATGATCGTGGTTCGGACCTCAGAAGACATGAAGTCCACTAGTTTGGCAACATTCATTAGCGTTTTGCAGGGTGTAGGTCCTTGACTAGGAACTGGTGAGGATGGAATCTCATATTCCTCAATGGGATCAGGTATTCCTTCGTTAAACATCCTTTCCAACAAGAAGGGTGTATGCTCACTTTCTGATGTCCCGTCCTCACTCCCTTCTTGGATGATACTAGATATGGCTAACGGTCTATGGTTCATGTGGGGTGGATGAACTTGCGTGGGAAACACTGTGTCATGAATTTTGACCTGCATGGGTTCTGGTTCTAGTTTCCTTTGAGTTTCCTCCACTAAACCTCTTAGAAGTTTCACCTGCTCAATCTCGTCTACTGGGTTTGGGTACGTCCCAATCTTCTTTTTACGATTCTTCCCTTTTTGCCCCTGCGGTTTATCTTGGGGGTCTTGGATTGGATTTGGAAACACTTGTGGTGTTTTCAGAGGCTCTTTATGATTTTCTCTTATTCGGTTTTCATTTGGTTCCATGTTACGGTTTTCTTTGTCGGTCTTTCCCTTTGTGGTATTGGTTCTAGTCTCCATTGTCTCGACTAAATCTGAATCATCCTCGAGGTCATTCATATAAACGGGGTCATCTCCTGTTCCTATGTTTTTTTTGGAACTTGGCTTTGAATTTTCCGTATTCTGCGACTTCTTCCTTCGTGTCTTGTTTTTCTTTGCTTGGATAACTGACGCGGTATCTCTCTCTTCGAGGATATGTCCTGGCCCTTGAAGCATGGACCGTGTAATCGCATAAGCGGGTGCGACGGGTGGTATTGGCGATGTCACACTAGCAATTTCGACCAAATTTAGGGGTGTGATTTTAGGCGCATTTGGGTTATAGGGGCATTGGGCAATCAAGTGATCTATGCCACAACGATTACATGTGAGTATTGGCATTGCAGACGTGCTCCCTTGATTCATTTGCATCTGTGCAGCATTCTTTTGCAGCCTAATAGGGCACTCCGCTGCTCGATGTGGTCCACCACACTCGTAGCAGATAAGAGGTGGCCTCCTAGCCTGGGTGTTGATATTTTGACCTCTGGATGCGAGAGCAGCAGCTTGATAACCGGCTTGACTTGCCCCCAACAATCTTCCATGTAGTATATAGGACACTCTTCCAATGTATCAAGTCCGTAGGCAATACTAGTGTCTATTTCCTCCTCACAGCCATCTGGATAAGCATTAGATGGCTCGCAACCCACTTGGTTCATAGGGGCGACTCTTGGATGCGGGGGCTACGGTCCTAGCACAGGAGGTGGTAGCGGTGTAGCTTGTACAACATTTTGAGATCTAGGGACCATGTGTTGCGGTAGTTGCTCAACAGGTGGAGTAGGCATCAATACAGGAGCTCGAGGCGCATCCGTCCAGGCTACAGATGGTCTATTTGCCATCATACGCTTGATCATTAAACAATCCTTAGCTTGGTGACCATACCTACCACATGCGTTTCAAGTTCCATTAAATTTTACTCTAAACGTAGGGCACTCACTAGTGCTATGTGGACCTAAGCAAATGGAACACCATTGTTGCTCCCTTCTTGGATACATGTGACTATTTTGAGGGGGTCGATTATCCTTAAGAGACTCTTGGATTGCCTTGGTGAGGTCTGTCAAGAATGTCTCAAATACCTTTGGCTCATTGGCAATGGGCTTTGAAGTCATGGGTTCATACTCAATGGCTTGTGAGCTAGTGGATCTCGTGTCAGTAGACACCCTCATGCCTGCTATCATCAAGTTGTCCTCTAATTGGATTGCATTGGCAGTGACATCTTCCCAGGTTGTGATACCTCTAATCACTAGTCCATTATAGATTCCTTCATTCCTCAACCCTCGAATGAATCGATCAAGCAGTTGGTTATTTTTGAAGCGCTCATTTACAGGGCAACGAGAGTTTAAGTGCTTTAGACGACTAATGAAGTCCCTTACTGACTCTCCTTCCTTACGTTCGGCCTTCTGTAGCTGGGATGCTACACCCCAAAGCACACCTTCTCGTATGTACTCCTTTAGAAACAACCTTCGAAGGGTAGGGTAGATTGTTTTCTCGTCCACCCTTAGGGTCCTATACCAATCTCCAGCCTTCCCACTTAATGTCAAGCTTAAGACATTGCACTTATGTAGTTCGTTGCGTTTCCCTAAGGAATCACATACTTGTTCAAACACTTCAATGTGTTTCCTAGCATCTTCGTCCCCATTGAATTTTTGCGTGAGTTTGGCAATTTGTACTGCCTTACTTCTAGGCTCTCTATCAGATGCATGACGCATATTTTCCGCGATAGATCGACCTATGGTTTGAGCAAACGCTGCCAAGTCACCTATGTGAGGAGGCAGGGCCGGTGGAGGTACTCTTGGAATCATATGTGGGAGAGGAATGGGTGCCGGTCTTGGCATATGTGTGGATGATGCAGGATATGGAACATAACCGGGCATAGGTCCACTCGGATAAGAGCTAGGGAGTGGCACTCAAGGAGCATAAGCAAGTGGTACAATTGGAGGTGTGGGGGCCATGTGTGCATAAGGGGCTAGAGGCACATATGGTCGAGGCCTCATATTAGGTACTACGACACTAGGTAGTGGCACTGCGCTAACCGTAGATGTCATCGGTACATTCTCTGTCAGGCTTATCCCTGGAGTGAGCACTGTGTTTTCCTTGATAGAGGGTTGAGCCAAGTTAGGGAAGCTAAAGTTTTCGCTCGGAGGCTCAGATTGCATAGAGACCCCAGGTGAAATGACGTAAGATGGGTCCATGGGGCTCATTAGAGGAGTCTCCATTTGTGATAGAGTAGGCTGTTGAGCCTTGCTCGTATCCAGAAATCTCATGGGGCCAGTTGAGAGTATATTTACCCCTCGGTTTGCCTTTCTGATTGAATAATGCCATGGATAACATTACAGATCATTTTCTGTTGATCTTCGATGCTCGTGGCACTAGAGGTGGATTGTACAATCTCTATCCATCCTACATGGTAGGCGTGGCCAGAGTGTAGATCCGTCAACACCTCACTGTGGAGGTCGTATGTCCAATGATCATTAATGAACAATCCTTCTAGAGTCGACGTGTTAATGGTTTCTTGTGAGGTAGAAGCAATGTTGCTCCCCGTGGTTTTACTTGTCACCAACGTTACTCTAGAGGGAACTTCTGAAGGAGGCAGCTCAACAGGGCCTTCTTGGTAAGAAGTTGGTAGGATATCCACATGGACACTCTTTGGGGGTGTGGGGTCCACGTGCGATGTGAAAGGAGAGTCCACTTCCCCACCCCCTTCGTGTGCTTCATTTGCATCAGGTTCCGAGCGAGTAGCTCTACCTAATGTTTCCATGAAACGGCTAAACATACTAGTACTAGGCTGTGGAGCTTCGGGAGGTGCATGTCCTTCTCTCTCAGTGTTTTGGGTAGGGTATGCTTCCATGATTTCTGAGTCGGAGGAGGAATCACTAGCGGCTATTTTAGGGTCTTGGGTGGTGCTACCTTGTGTCCCCGCTGAGGGTCTAGAGCTTATCGTGGATGGGTAATGGGTGTCCGTATGAACAAAGGCACCCTCAATATGCTCGTGTTTTAGCACCCGCCCAGAGCGTAAGTGCATGTGCTTTTGATACCCTAAGGTGTCAAAAAGCTGCTCTAGGAGGCCTTGTGACTAGTTTTTAGCGTGTTTTTTGTTTGTTTTTTTGCTAGATTTTTTAGAGCGTGTCGTGGAATGGGCCATGTGATAGCTCGAAACGAGCGTATCGGTCAGAGGGTCGTGCCGTGCTTTACAGCCCTCCGTTTGGTCACTCTATGCCCTCGGAATCCCTAAAACTGTCAATTTCCAGTAGGGAACTAAGCCCAAACTAGAAAGTCTAAGGGTGCAAGTGGGAAGAGAAAGGAGGAGAGTGGAGGACTTGTCCCACATGCTCTCATTCTCTCTTGAGGGAGTAGGGTATATATATAAGAGTGAGTCTAGTATATATCATAAGACTGAGAACTGAGGCTTGGGCCTGGGCCTGGGCTTGGGCTTGGGGAAATTGCAGAAATTGAAAAAACGCAGAAATGCAGAAAATTGCAGAAATTGAAAACGTAGAAATTGAAAATGCAGAAATTGCAGAAAATTGAAAAAACGCAGAAATGCAAAAAATTGCAGAAATTGAAAACGCCGAACTTGAAAATGCAGAAATTGCAGAAATTGAAAAAACACAGACAATAGCAGAAATTGAAACTTGACAGCAAATGCAGAAAACGCAAAAAACAGAAATCTCCACACACTCCTTCCCTGCCTTACCTATGATAGAAATTGCACCACAAGGAAGTGTAAAGTGCTAACCGAGCTTAGTGTAGAGCATATCCCCGGCAGCGGCGCCAAAAATGTGCGCTCCTTGCCGCACTGTCGAAGCAAGGGACTTGCCAATACACCGTGTGCGAGCCACAAACGGCTCCAAGCACACAACAAGCCTAAACTAGCAAGCTCAAGGAAACAAAGGGTGTGTCACTCACCGCTCTACGCTCGCCTTCGTGGTGGATTCCTCGCTGCGATGAAGAAGAAGCTGCAGTCGTGCCGCGCTCAACCGCTTCGCCGCCGTCGTGCCTTCGTAATGCTCGATCGCACACACACTCTCCCTCTCTCTCTCTCTCTCTCTCTCTCACACACACACACACACACAAGGAGGTGAAGAAGAAGAAGATGGAGCAAGAGCACTCTTCTATTGCACAAATGAGAGAATGAGTAAAAATTAGGTTTAGTTGGCTTTTATAGGAGCTCACCCCATTCACACTTGGGCGCCCATGCTTAACCAACTAATCCCTTGAATGTCCAAGTTAAAGTGCGCCTCTCATCGGCGATCACTCTACCTTTTCCTATTGGTCCGACAAGCCCGGTGCCTGACTTTAAATAATACAACGTTTATAGATCATAGGGTGTCCGTGTGCCGTGAGGGTTAACAATAAACGGTTTGTTTCCCTTTTTCTTAAACTTGGGAATGTGTTGCTTAAGGGAATAGGCCAAAACTAAGTCCCCTTTCTTGAATATTTTTGTGAGTAAGTGGGAATCAAAAGACTGTTTTATCAAAATAGTGCATAGATATGAGCTACAGCAATTAGCCTTTGCTCATCTAGCTTTTCCAAATCTTCAAGTCTTTCTCACAATTCATGTCCAGTCCACTCAAGATTCTGTGCTACCCTTAATTTCGGCAATAGAAATTCTATTGGCAGTATGGCATCAAGACCATAAACAAGGTTGAAGGGTGTAGCATTTAAAGCTGTTTTGAATGAAACTCGATAAGCCTATAGAGCAACATGGAGATTCATTTCCCAGTCTGTCCTTCTTAAACTAACCACTCTAGTCAGTACCGAGCTAAGAATTTTATTCGTATGCTCAGCTTGTCCGTTTTCTTGTGGGTGATAGGGAGCTGATTTGTTATGGATGATCATAAACTCATTAAGCAAATACTCGATTACCTCATAGGGAAAATGAGTTCCCTGATCATTGACAATCTCTATCGGCAGTCCATATCTCGTGAATACATACTCATATAAGAATGCAACAGTGGTTCTGGCATCATTCTTTTGAGTTGCTTTAGCCTCGGCCCACTTGGTCAAATAGTCCGTAGCTACAATGATATATTGAGCTTGGGTTCTATAAGCAGGTGGCTGTATTGGTCCAGCAAAATCTATACCCCATTTTGCGAAATCTCTAGCCCACAGCATTGGTCTTAAGAGCATGCTATCTACTCATGTTGGCATTTTTGCTCGTTGACAAGCATCACACCTTCGAGCATATTCTTTGGCATCTGCAAAAAGCGTTGGCCACCATATGCCTGCCATCAAGATTTCTCTTGCAGTGGTCTCACTAGAAAAGTGACCTCCAACTAATCCAACATGTGCTTATTCTATAATAGGAATATACTCATTTTTATTTGCACAAAGACGCAAATGTTGATCCTTAACTCTCCGATACAATTGGTTCCCAATAAGAGCATAGTCTCTTGCTTCAGTTTCAATTGCTCTTTGACGACGTTTACTCATATCCTCAGGAAATGTTCGGTTTGATAAGTAAGTAACCAGATAATTACTCCACTTAGGAACATGTGACATTTAAAATAATGCTACATGAGGTATGGGTGTTTGTTTTTTACATTGAGGAAAATCCTTTACAAAAGATCGAACATCTCTCCTCATAGTCGACCAATATACTCCAAGTCTCAAGATTCGTTGCATAGTTTGGTCTTGCGCAAAGTGAAGTCCTACTATGGTAACTTGTGCTTGACTTAGGTACTGCTCCTTTTTCTTCAGGATTAATGAATAAGAGCAATACCCCGTTTCGATTTCTTTTGTATAGCCTAGTAGCTAGTAATTGATACATAGCGATCGTGATAGGAAGTGGTATTTGTGAATCCACTTGAGCAATTGTCATCAGTGACACAATGTTTTTTGACCATCGAGGTATCATTTCCACAGAGAACAAATAGGCATCTGGTAGATCATCCCTTTAGGTGATTCCCTTGAAACAATCCTTGACAAATGATATGCTCGTTGATGTGTAGTGCCTTTTTTTACAACCACAGTGAAATCAAATTCCAGAAGAATGATGAACCATCTCACTATTCTCCCCGTGCTGCATAGCTTGTTGACCAAATACAACAAAGCTTGGTGGTCCACAAAGAACACAAAATTGTTGGCTAATAGGTAATGTCTATACTTTTTAACGGCATAGATCATTCCTAATCCTTCCCTTTCGGTGGTGGTGTAGTTCTTTTCCCCCATGTTCAATTGTCGGCTAGCATAAGAAATAGGAAAGTCAATTTTTCCGTCTCCTGGTTGAGCTAGTATACAACCTATAGCAAAATTGAAAGCATCTACATGTACGTGGAATACCTTATTTCAATCTGGTGCTTTCAATATTGGAGCTGAGGTGAGAGCTTGCTTAAGCTTCATGAAGGATTCTTCACATGCCTCTGTCCATTCAAAGTGTGTAATCAAGCTATACATGGGTTTTGCAATTATAGCGTACATGTAGATAAATCGTCGGTAATATCCACAATGCCCCATGAAGACTTGTACCTTTACTGTTGTTGGTCTAAGCAAGTCTGCAATGACATGAATCTTCTCAATATCAGTAGCTATGTCATTTTTAGACACTATATGTCCAAGAATTTTTCCTTGCACTTTTTGGGATTTTAGCAAATCCTATAAAGTCTACATTTTTCGAATACCTTTTTGAGGTGTTCAAAAGATCAGCCGAATTGATGAATGTACGCATAGATCATCCATATATACTTCTAAGAATTTCCTAAGGTATTCTTTAAAAGCATGGCTTATCAACCTTTGAAATGTGGCTGGAGCATTAGTTAACCCAAATGGCATAACCCAATTGGCAAATATACCCCATTCTGTTGCAAAAGCAGTTTTATGCTGATGTCTAAGAAGCTATAAGCTTCTTTTCTTACAACTCGTTGTCAAAGAGTTGGCGGTCTTGCCAGGAAGGAGCCAGGCCTCTAGTTGTGAGGGTTTGTGGGGAGACTGTGAAGCTTTTCACCTAAGCGAGCTTAGTGTTTGTAGCAAATACATTGTGTGTAGCCATTGAGATCTTACACGTAGACACACACATACGCCCACGTGAAACCCTCAAAACAAGACAAAGATAAAAACATCAAGGCTTTGATAGTATCTAATCAGAGGTAAGATGAAAGGGTGATGCATTTATAACAGCAAGTCGTTGTGCTCCAAATAGACTGCGAATGGTTCTTTGAAACTGTAACTTAGCGCTTACAAAGATGTAGATATTTTGCCTAGCGATAGGAATGAGCCGTGTATACAAGTCTTCTTGGTTCATAATTATATTAAGAAAGCAAGGCTCAACCCCTAGAGGAGAATAAATATGTGCACATTGAAAGAATTAGAGTAGTCTAGTAGTGGCAAAATAAAAGAACGTGGAGAAAGAAGAATTTCTTGCAGTCTTTCCGGCCCAAAGAGTAACACAATTCTCTGTTGGAAGTGGATTTTACGGCTAATACAAACGTTAATTCTAATATGTTGCACAAAGTGAAAGGGTTGAAAAGTTACACCATTGGGGTTATTCATCTAGGAAATCTCAGAAAGCAGTCAAACAATGGAGGAAAGAGATAAGAGAGACAACCAACACACAAAGACCCACACAAGCTCAATCCAAATAAGTGAAGCACACCTCAAGACTTGTGATTTTGTAGCCAACTTGATGAAGCAGATGATGCATAGTAGTCCCCAACACCGTTTGCAAGCCACCAACAATGCGTCTTTATTGATAAAAGAAGGTTACATGGAGTGTATGAGTATTACAAGTGAGGAGATAGAAGGCTTGAGGCGTGAAGTAGCAAGCTCAAGATGTGTTGGGCTGAAATTGAGAGAAAGTTTACTCAAGGAGATGGCTAGGAGGTTGGGTGATGGCTTGATAGAGTGGCTTGATTATGGGGATTGCTTCAGCGCTTGGTTGCTTGATGGTTTGTTTGATGCCCAAGTGAGGAGCAAGAGGCTCTATTTATAGGTGAGGTTGCCTCTTGAAGAAGATATTTTCTTAGAAATATCTAAGGGTTTTGTGTGACAAGTGTCTCCCTTTTTTAAAATATCTTGAAATTATCTTCAAAGTTTCTAGATCTTTCTCTTCAAGAAATATCTAGAGATTCTTCTAGATCTTTCTCTTCAAGAAATATCTAGAGGTTCTTCTAGATCTTTCTCTTTAAGAATTATCTAGAGGTTCTTCTAGATTTTTCTCCAAATATCTTCTCCTTGCCGCCATAAGCCTCCAAGAGTAGCTTTATAAAAAATTGAGAGAGAGCTTGGCATACATCATGGATGACATCAAACAAACTCGTAACCACTTTTCTAAGGGATTTTTCTAGGTCCATAATCACTCCAAAGTGCACCTACTATGTGTAAAATGACACCTCATGGGTTATACTATGACTAAGGTCACTTTTGGCCATGCTATACATGTCATATGCCACCTAGAATGCCTAGTAGATAGGAGGTATATTTTATAGGCTCATTTCATCATGGCTCCAAGAAGAGGTTCACAAAGAAGCTCGGAGTAAAAGCCCGTTCCAACAAGAGTGACACATCAAACTTTGACTAGCTTTTTGCATGCTAAATAGAAAATGCGTATACTTATACACACTTAAGATATACACATAAAATCCATAATATTGTAGGGCTTAGCTTGAGTTCCCAATATACACGTGCCACGGCACGACATCGTTCCAAAACATGCTCAGTTATTGAAAGAGGAAAGTTGTCTCTAATGGTAGCTGCATTCACCTTTTTGAGATTAACACACACTCATAATTTTTCATTCTTCTTGGGTACTCGCACAATTGGAGACACCAAATCTGTGTATTCAATTTCGTAAATGATTTCGGCTTCTTTTAGTTTTTTAAATCTCTTCTTTTATCTTTCTGGCAAATGTTTCATTATACGTGTATGGCCTTTGTCTACTTGGTTTCGCATCATCTCTCATGGGTATGGTATGTTGACAAATTTCTGGATCAAGACCCTTGAGATCCTTGTAAGACCAAGCGAAGATATCTCGGTATTCCTTTAACAAGCTTATCAAAAGCTTTTCTTCTTCTTCGGTTAGGTCATTTGCGATGTAAGCAAGTCGAGGCTCTTCTCATGGTTCGGCCAAGTCTATCTTTTTAGCGTTTTCAAGCCCTTCGTAAGATTCGCCCTGTTTCCGTAGTTCCCTAACAGGTTGTTCGACTATGATTTTCCGATCTTGGAGAGTATACTTTTTGTAATGGGATGGAACATGCATTACATCCTTACCATCCTCTTCCATGGTTTCCTTTTCAGTTGTGTATATCTCCTTTAGAGATTTTTTCAACTCTTGATATTTCTTTTTCTACTCGACTCTAGTCATGAGTGGCTTCTTATCCTGTGGGTTTGCTTGAGTACCCTTCCTTGTTTTCCTCAATGTCTAAGACATTTCTGAGTTCTTGTTTGAAGGATATCTGCCAGTTATTTTGTCCTTGATACAATCATTTGCATCTATCTGCATTAGAAATTGTGTTTTACTGGAGACTGATGGCATAGGTTGTGTTTTCACAATTTTGGTGTCTCTCTTTCGTCTATACCATTTTTGTCTTCTTGATTTCTGGTTTGGAAAGTCAAAAAACTTTTCCTCCCCTCCTTTTAAGAGTAGCTTAGCTCTCGTATGCTCTTTTTCTGACCCCGAATCTTTTGAGGTAGATGAGTGTTCATCTAACTCATCAGTTGCATCGTAATAGAGGTCTGAAAAGACTTGTTGAGATTTCATTAAGTCCTTGGGTTCCTCATCCTTGTCTTCAATGTTGAGGATTGAAATCATTTGGATGGAAATTATGTTGTAGCCATCCTCATTGCAAAATTGAGTAGGCATAGACGTATTGACACATACATCCATTGTCAATAAAATTTGAGTCCACTCGAATGGCTCAAACAAATACTCTGTAAAGGGTTCAGGTACATAGGCTTCGTCTGTGCCGTCCCTTTCTAGGATACATTCTTCTCGTCTTAAGCTTCCGTTTTCTGAAGCTCCACACATCCAAATAAGAGTGTCTTTGTTTAGCCAGGATGGGAGTTTAGTTTCAGCCAAAGAGACTGAATCAAACTCTTGGATGGGTGTTTTCAAGACATCTCTATAAGTGTGATCTTTTAGATTTACTCTTGTTATAGATCCCATTGGCTTCAAGTACAGATAATTGTTTCCCCAATCTTGGATAAGATGTACCTGTCGAATGAAAGGTCTTCCCAATATGATTTCATAGTTGAGTTTTTTTCCAAAGTCTACTATGGCAAAAGTGTATTAATGTTCAATTCCACAGGAATTGACTATCACTTTTTCAAGCAGTCCTAATGGTCTCTCAATGTGTCCGTCAGCCAATTGCAATTTCATTCGAGTTTGTCTAATGGCTGGCTATCCCCAGGATTCCGATAGTTCTTTAGTGGCTATGGCTATGCCAGCTCCACTATCCAGTATCGCCATGGTTTCAATGTCATTATATTTCACTGGGAGGGTGGTGTTTCCTTCTTCCCCTTCATAATATTCTCTGACTTTTTTTCATGGAACTGATCAAATCTCTTTGTCTTCCATTTCATTTTTCCATTTGCCTAAATTTTTTGAGATTAACCCAATTATCCCCACTTTCTCTAGGGTTTTTTGTAAATCATTCCATAAGTATGGTCTGAGTTTTAACAGTTCTCCCAGGGTAAGAGTGCATTGGATGGGTGTAGACATGATCGAATGAATGTTGTCTACTTCTAGGGTCTGTTCAACTTTTTTTACTTGAGTGGTCTTACACACGATGGATTCATCTTTGTTATCTCCCAAGTAAGAAGGTAGTGTTTTCAAGGTCAATGGTTTCGACATTCCTGAAGCTTCCGATCCGCAATCCTCGGGTACAAGGATTGTACATCCATGTTCATATCAGAAGGTAGGTTATCCAACCAGACTTCCTCTATAGGAGCTGACTTTCGAGTTAGGCTCCCATCATTGATCTCTCTCACTTTTTTCCATAAGTGTCCTGGCCAGTCTTCCTCTATGAATGGAATTCTATCTAAGACATCTTCGCTGTCAGGCCCTATAAGCCCTGTTCTTTTGTGTCAAGGTGGGCTCTTGCCACTACATCGGACTTTTCTTTAGTGTCTTTTACCACAAGATCTTCAGGTTTTGCAATACTTTCAAGCTCGAATTTTTGTTTTTCCAGCATTTCTTGCGTGATTCTTACCAAATTTTTGATAAGCTTCCATCTTAGCTGCTTCCATGTCTGGAGAAGGATAGTTTTTCCACTTGTTTTCCATGTTTTGGCCTGCTTTAAGTCCTTCTTGGTAGGCTTCCAAGGCGGCATTAATAGGCTCAAGAATTTTATCAACTAGAATGGATCCTCCATATTTCACGGTTGTTTCCTTTAATTCACTTCCAGTTTCTTTCAACTTTTTTTGGAATAGCTTCTTTGCTTTCTCTTCGATTTCAACCCGTTGTTTTTGTTTTCTCATCTCATATCTTTTGATTCTACACCTTTTGATTCTTTGAGAGAAAACTTTAGTATTTTTTGAATCATCAGAGGAGTTGTGTTTGTTTTTCTTGGCTTGGGCTCTAGTGATTACCTTGATTGGAACAATCGGTTCACTCTCTGATAAGCTACTAGGTATCACTTGGACTATGTTTACTACCGTTTTACCCTTGTCAAAGAATTTTTGGGACAATATTCCGGAAAGTGTCCTCCCTTTTTGCAACATTGTATGCAATAGGCTTCGATTGGTTTGAGTTTTTTGTCAGGCTCTACACATTCATTTTTCTAGTGATCATCAGCACCACAGTTATGACAGTTTCATGTTCTTGGCTTCATCATGGGTCTTACCATGGGAGGTCTGACACCTTGATTCGCTACATAATACATTGGTGCGAGCTCTGGTGGAGCATAAGTCACGGGTTCCTCCGCTGGTGGTGGATGTGGATTATACCAACCTACTTCTACCATTACTGTAGATGGACTAGGCTCGGCATAGGGTGTAACAGGCACTAATGCTTGTTCATCTATGACTCCTTCAGAGTGCATGTACTTTACAGGCACTACGTTATGTCCTGGATATGGAGATTGTTGTCCCAACACAGGTTGAGGTATTTCCATACCCATTGGTGGTCTTTGAGCTTGGGCCATATTAGGCTGATATTTGTACATGGGTTGTCCTTGTGGCCTCATGGACACGTATTGGACATTCGCATCATACTTTGGTCTGAAGTAACATTCGTGGGTCTCATGGTTGGTCCATTTACCCTCGATTGCACACCATTTTTGTGGCCTAATTGGTTGTCCCTGTGGAGGTATCCCTTGTCGTGGTCCCCTCATAGGTTCTTTTTGCATGTTGTTCATCATGTCATTCATCCTTCAAAGCATATCTTCTATGGCTGAGAGTGGTGCCGCAACAACCGTTCCACTTGTGCTGGTTTAGTGGATGTTGTTTTCTTGCTTTGGTTATCTTTAGGGACATCTTCTTCGTTGAAAATTTTGCAATTGTCTCCTAAGTCAATAACATCCGATACACACGCTTCTAGGATTGTATGCTTTTTACTATAGAGTATAGCATGAAGTTCTTGGTTTAGCAATCCCTCCAGAAACAAAGATCCAAGTCGTTCTTCTGTAGGTATCTCTAGCTCTAGGCATCTGGAAGTATGTTACTTCATTCGAGTTGCACAATCCCTAATAGACTCGCCATGTTTCTGTTTCAAGTTGTAGATTTGAGCTATCGTATTATGTTTGATCCACATTTTGGAACAAGCAACTACAAATCGTTGGGCTAATGTGTTCAAGACCATGATTGACCTTGGTGGAATGTTTTGGAACCATGTCAATGCTTTTCCTTCTAATGTCATTCCAAACCCCTCTCATTGAGTATGAAAATCGAATATACACTCTGTTCTTAGCAATTTCTTAAAGCTTGCTAAGTGGTCGTATGGATCCCCTGATCCACTATATTTTCTGACCCATTTCTGAAAATCAGCTGGTCTGACGCGTTTGTTTGGTTCAACTCCCGGTCTCCTGGCAGTTGGTCCTGTTGCGAGTCCTTCAAACCAGTCTGTTGGAAATAGTGACTCATGTAGCCCTGGACTTGGCCTTAGCGTCACCCAGTTTTCTATGTGATGAGGTGGTTTCTGGTTTCTTCACGTTACTCTCAGATGATCTCTCACAGTGTTCATCTCTTGGTTGTTTTTGGTCCTTGTTCTAATATCCAATCCCGTATGGAATACCCTTGGTATTTGGTTTGTTCTACCTCCTCATGAGTCATCATAACAAAGTTTTTATAACAATCCATAAACAGGTAAGTTGGTAGGTCCGATGATCCTTTATCTTTGATCTTGAAGATATAGATGATCTTCATGGCCATTAATTGTCTTGGTTTGGCATGAGAAGTCCACAGAAGATCTTTTATGTTTCTATCTTTCCAACAATAGACTCCGATCCTAGGATTATCCGTACTAAGCCGTTTCAAAGGCTTCAAGTCTACTTGATCGTATCCCTCGAATTCTAAAGTTGGTGGTCCTTCTTTTGCTGACATATCTGGGATTATGGTGTTTACTTCTAACCCCCATTTGTCTATCACGTCAGGGTTTTGGACTTGTAAATACTGAGTTCCGTTTCGATCCATGTACATTTTTCCTTGTTTGTTTGCCATAATTTCTTGTTCGAACTCAATACCATGGTCATCAATGCGAATAGCATACCCGTCGTTAGGGTCCCAGTGAACCTGGGCTCCATGACGGTTAGTCTTGTAAAAAGATAGTATATGCTTATAGCGCACTGTCGTTCCGGTTTCCGAGTGAGTCGAGTAAGAAGACATTTTGGATGTTGAATCTAAAAAAGTGTATGAGACTTCTTCAGGAATTGTGTGCAAAGAAGTGCCTTGATTCACGCTTTCTTCGGTGGACACTCTACTGGAGGTTTCTCCGTGTATACCCTGATTTCCTACTACACGACCCGATCTAAGGTTCATATAGACTTATGAAGCCCTGGATAGAGTACTCACCTTTGGATTGACTTGTCGTCAATTTTCACTTGATTAAATCGCAACTTTCTATCAAGCCACTGATTCCTTGTCTGCAACCTGATTTCTGTACAAATTTGATCAAGTTAGCTATTCTTCTATAGAGACAGTAGAGTTTTTGCTAACTCTCGTGATTGGTCTCTGTGTATCACTTCAAATTGAGCTATGGGAATCAAAATTTGACTTTCAGACTCGACCTTAGCAAAAATTCAAAGGTTTAATCTGCAATATGTAAACGTAGTGTACATGTATCAGTTTTGATCCGATTGAACGCAAAATTTTCCCGTGGCTTTATATTATGTTGGTCTAATACTGTCTAAGTTCAAAAGTCAAAATTGATGTCTCTGGATAGCAGAAGTAAATAATCGTGATTCTTTAGACAAAATCTGATCAAATTTATCAACTGTTTTGTTTCAGCAGACTCTGATTTCGAGAATCTGGCTTAAGTTTCACTTTTGGGATCCAAATTTCACCAAAATTGATCTGTGAGGTCTACTTGATGTGCTTGACCTTGTGGTATACTCAACTTTGCAAAATCATCAAGTTTTGAAGCAGATGTAAAACTCCAGCTATATTTTTGCAAGTTTTTGCCCCAACTTTGACACAGATCTGTTAAGCACCTTAAGTTAAGGTCACTAGCCAAGTTTCATCAAGTTTTGATAATTTTTGGTCAAATGGTCATCAATTATCTGTCTGCATACTAACTTTGCAATTTTAGTCACAATTTTCAATCCAATGATCCAAATCTTACCAAATTTGGCTTGTAGGCTGATTATAACATGGTAAAACTAGTGGTATGCTGACTTGATCAAAAAAGTTAAAAAATTGGACAGAAGTAAATAATCACGATTATTTACTACTGATAAATTTTTGCATCCTCTTGGTCAACTGAGCATGTACATATGCTTATCACATCAATATAAGCCTATGAATCAATTTTCAACAAGTTTGGATAAATTTTTTTCCAAATTATACTCAAGATTCAAAAAGTCAATACAAACTTTAGTTTTTATCCTATTTTTTGCCAGTTTAGTGATCCAAATCTCTTGGGCCTTTACAAAAGTTGTTTGTACACATGCAATGAGTCAATGGTATGAACCTTGGCCAATTTAGAGCAGAAAGTTAATAATCGTGATTATTAACTTTAGGCTTGAAATGAACACTTTTTTGCAATTTTTCAAAGACAGTCCTTATATGAGCTATTTTAAGCCTATGAATCAAGTCAAAACTTAATTTGGCTTAAAATGTCAAAGAAAAGTAATAATTTGAGTTTTGGACAACTCTTGAAATTTTTACCTCGAAGTGTCTTTGAGCTTACCAAACTGGTTTAGACAACTCTTAGGCTTACTCTCTAGTTGGATTCAGTGGTTTCGAGTCTTTTCGAGCTATTTCTAACCGTAGACCTGAAATTTTGCAACTTCCAATAACAATTCACACTTGATTCTTTCAGAGAGAGCAATGTTCTGAAATCCACCTTGAATCCTACTTACCCTACTCCTAGATTCTCATGCAATGGGTTGTGTTGCAGTATTAGCGAGAACCATAATTAATGTGTCAAACCATGGGACGAAGCCGACTCGACTAGTGCATAGAGGCTACAAGAGGCTGTCAATCTCTCAGAAAACAACTAACAACTCGCATCTAACTCAAGCTACACTCAAGTGACTAAAATCACCAAAAGCCAATCGCTCATCATCGGCAAACAATTCACATCCGTTATAGCATCAAATACATCCAAACGTAATGAAACTTCTAGGACATGTTTATAAGACCTAAGCACACACGCTTATGGTCTCAAACCCCACTTTAGGTCAAGTTCCAAAATTGCGATTATTAACAGCAGTGGATTTTTGACCTAGTTGTTTTCGACCCAGAATGCATCTAAATGCTTAGCAATGATGCCCCAATACCCCGCCTATGCTTAGTTTTTTATTTGAACATGTAAATTTCTAGTTATGAAGAAATTATGCCACGGATCGGCGACGCCAAAAGCTACGAAATACTGTGAACTGCTTACATCAATGCGTACAGCTCTTACCTGCGGTTGCAATGCAACAAATGCAATCGCAATATGACAACCGGGGAGAGAGTAGGAAGCGCGAGAAGGAGAGTAGTGAGCGCCGTTAGCTCACGTTGTGTATTTCTTATCCAAAAACCTATTAAAAACTTATAAAAATTGGCTTTTATACCTTAGCCAAGGTTTTTGGGTGGTCAAAACTAATAATTTAGAGTTCTACCAAAGCTAGGTAATGACTAGCTGATACAATCTGGAAGCTTGTAGCCCTGGCTCATTAATTACAGAGTTTATCAAAGAAAATAGAAGTTATAATATTCTCGATTTATCGAAACAATAAATGTTTTACAAAGAGAACTCCAAAAAATGGTGTCCGTGTTAGCTTGCTGCTCACAGATGTGCACTACTACCATGTCTTGCTCATAAGAAAGACCCAAGGATAGAAGAAAGTAAGAGAGTGGAGACACTGAATCCAATCGTGTTCCTATCATTGAAACTAATTCTAGAACCCACTCCGTTTTCAAAAAAAGTTTTATTCACATTGACTTCTCTTACCATTCATCTCTTCACACCATGCTAACTTATCTAATCTCTATCATCAAGTTTGGTAGCATCGCTAGATCAAGATAGACCAAAAGGAGGACTCTTCCACCCTCCCTCCCTCTCTCTCTCTCTCTCTCTCTCTCTCTCTCTCCACCCCAATAGAAGGAGAGCACTCCTAAGTTTGATGAAAAAAGGCTAGCACCTCATGAAAGATAATGTTTATGAGAAGCTACCAAGCTTGGTTTTAAAGTATGCTTTGCATCATCTTACATATAGACCAAAAGGAGGACTCTCTCTCTCTCTCTCTCTCTCTCTCTCTCTCTCTCTCTCTCTCTCTCTACCCACCCCAATAGAAGGAGAGCACTCCTATGTTTTTTGAACAAAGGCTAGCACCTCATGAAAGATAATGTTTATGAGAATCTCCCAAGCTTGGTTTTAAAGAATGCTTGTAACAACTGACGTTTATTTATGTTTGTTAAAATCTATCAAGAGGTTGTGTCATGCATCATTTTTAGAAAGACTATTGAAATACAATAGTCTATACATGTAGAAAGAGAGTATTGATAGTGTTATAATTGGAACATAAGATAGCCCTATGAGAATACATGCCATGTCTCTTTTACCGCAGCAACGCGCGGGTCACATACTAGTTTAAGCTAAATCTCAATCATCATTGAAAACATTGAAAGTATGCGTAACCTAACACTTCTTTGAGGATTTCTTAGCAAGCCAGAAAGGTCCATTGAATATTTAAAAACCTAAATAACATTTAAGGTAAGTCTCAATCATCACTGAGAACTTTGAAAGTATGCATAACTCAATTTTACTCCGAGGCTTCTTTTAGGCCCCTGTCAGACTGGGACACCCGTCCCTTTTCTTTTTCAATTGTAGGCGGCCTCACAGTGTCATACTAGAGTTAGAAAAAAAAAATCGGCTTGCTTTTGCAACAAATGGCGAGTAGGTAGGTGGTTGACTCTGCGCAGTTGACGTTGAGTGCCAGAGCTCAACGCCTGTCAAGAGCTTTCGCGCATCTACTTTTTGAGCATGGCCAGTCATAGTGGAAGTTGGGCAGGCTGGGGAGGCCATCCCTCTGACAAGCTGTGCAGGCCATCTTTGCCTTTTTGTGCAGCCAATGAGCGCTCGCCATTTCAGTTGGGTCATGTTTTGTGTGCCCAAGTGTGACATGGGCCTTAGAAAGCCAAAAAATGCTTCATGCTTCATTTTAAATGGGCACAAATCAAATGAAAAGACCTCTTTCCCTCCTTTCTCATGTACCATACTCCCCCCCTTCCTCCCTCAACTTTTCAAGTGTGACTTGAAAGGAGCCTACCTTACCATTTTTAATGTTATCACTTCCCAAGAAATATATAGCTCTCATAAAACCACACATACACACATACATTTATACATTGTCTTGTTACCCATTGAAAAATACATTTTTACACTAAAATCACATATAAAATAATATCCTAAAATGCGACCTTTTTGGCCTTGATAGATGATGTCCTTGAGTTCCCTTTCCAAGGGGGATCTAAGGAACCGTCCCCCCCCCCCCCCCCCCCCCCCCCCCCAAACCCCCGCTCCTCTGAATCCCCTTGACGACAATAATTGGTATGGGTTGTGTGCTAAATAAGGGATTGTTGAGATCTACCACCCAATTCACACACACACACACACACACACACACACAATATATATATATATATATATATATATATATATATATATATATATATATATATATATATATATATATCAATCTAGTGGGCTATGCATGAATGTATGTATGATTCCGCATACATATATGTGTGAGCATGATACATATACATGCCTATGTTTATTTAATTGGTTCCTACAAAAAATCCTTCCATTACTTAATTAATATCTACTCACATACCTATGCTTGTTTATATGTCTGTGTATATATATTTCATATATCTATTTTGTACTTATTGTACATATAGGGATGTAGGTTTTGGTCGGATATGGACCTCAAGTTTTTTCCACGTGGTCAATCTTGCAGCTACTTTGAAGATACACCCCATGTTATGTTAATTGAGTAGACATACAGATTGAATAGTTGCAAACCCATAGCCTTGACATGGGCCTTGAATGTGTATGATAATCCTTGGCATGGGCCTCAATTTTTTTTCCACGTGGTCACATCTCGAGTCCCTCCCATGAAGGTACACCCTAAGTTATATTTACAAGTCTAAGAGATTTAGAAAGAAAGTACAAAACTTAAAAAGGAAGGAAGAGAGAGAGAGAGAGAGAGAGAGAGAGAGAGAGAGCGAGTTTTGACCATGTGGACAAAACTCAAGGATATAGGGAGGAACCTAGAGAGAGAGAGAGAGATACAAAAATCTAAGAGAGGGGAGGGAGGCATGGGGAGGCCCTACCATGAAGGTACACCCCAAGTTATATTAGCCAATTACAAAATAAAGGGAGAGAGAGAGTTTTGACCATGTGGACAAAACATAGGGATATAAGGGTTTGATAGATTGAATAATTGAAAACCCATAGCCTTGAAATTCACAAGAATGTGTCTAATAACCCTTGGCATGAGCCTAAAGTTTTTGTCACGTGGTCAAGTCTTGATGTTACCCTGAAGGTACACCCCAAGTGGAATCTGGTAGATTGAGTGATTAAAACCACATACCCTTGACATGGGCCTTTAATGTGTCTAGTATGCCTTGGCATGGACCTCAAGTTTTTGCCATATGGTCAAATCTTGAGGCTACTCTAATTTTAAGTGGGAAGTGAGTACTTTGCATGATCTCAACCCATAGTCTGAATATAAGTGGTACATCTCAATGTGTATTAGTTGAATAATAGTTGTATTAGTTGGGAAGTGAGTACTTTGCATGATCTCAACCCATAGTCTGAATATAAGTGGTACATCTCAATGTGTATTAGTTGAGTAATAGAGTGTAATATAAGAGGGAGCTAGTACATTCCATGATTGCAACTTGACATGGTTCTTTAATATTTCTAATAATCCACAACATGAGCTCCAAGTTTGTGCCACATGGCCAAATCTTGAGGCTACTGTTGCACTGAATGTTTTTCTAGGTGTCTTTACAAAAGTCATTCAAAGTGGAGACCTTGTAGACCTCCTAATTGGAGACAAGGTGGTTGCAAATGGGAGAGTATATTCAACTGAACCTAGTGTTTTATGCCATGGTGAACTACTTGGAGATGGGAACTTGTCAGTGTCTATTGATAATTGTTGTGACTCTTTTGCTATCTTGCCCTTTCCAACAATTCATGCATCGACGGTCGTTGAAATGGTTGGTGGGTTTGCAAAATGGGAGAGACAAAATGTCAAGCCTATTGGGGAATGTGGCATGGTTAGTATGCCACATGATGAAGTGTATGTGGTCCTTGGAGGAGAACACATGGAGGAAGCTAACTATGGAGATCAATTACAAGAGAGTTGAAACGAGCGTGTTGTCATGATTTGGTTAGATGGGATGAAACATTGCATTGGAATAGGGGCTGTACTTCCATCTTTTCCATTTGAAGTGATTGACTATGAGATTTTAGGAAAAGAACATATTGGTATGGCAGTTTCTGGGAAAAAGTATTTTCACAAACATTCAAAAATCCCTCCAAGACAAATCTGAACCGGAAATTTTACAATACTATTTTCCATGTATTTTAAGCGAAATTTTCTCCTTTTTGCCCTCCCCTCAACCGGCTACTTTGATTTTGCAACCAGCTCAAGGCTAAGCTGAGGGACACTTTTCCCTAACACTATGGTGTGGTGGTGATTAGGGCTTACAATAACAGTACAAGGACCATCGTAAGTGACAGTTTGGATTGCATTAGTAGTATGCTGGTCTATTAAGCAACTTACCTTCCAAGATGGATCACCATTGCTTTCCAAACCATTGGGCAAAGAATTGGTGGATCAAGACATAGACAAGGAGAGGGACAATGTGGATGATGGTTCATATTTTATGCTTGCTAGCAATGTGAGCAATATGAAAATGAAATTGCGAAAGAAAATTTGCCCACCTCATTTGTTTGTCTGAGAGCATGGTCTAGGTTATGAAGTATTTAAGGCTTTGGTGTTCCGTCAACAGAATGAAAGGAGTCCCCAATAAATAGTGCTTCCAAGAATATAAGGCATGTAGAACTGTGAGGAGTTCTTTTCATTTATTCCTAGAGCTTGCTCAACAGGGTTGAGCCTTTGACTTTCATAGGTTATGGCGTGCCCTTCTTGGAGCAAAACAACTCCAAGGCAATCACCACAAGCGTCACATTGGACCTCAAATGGCTTTGAGAGATCCGGCAATGTAAGCACAGGTTGAGAGATAAGCTTTTCTTTAAGCTTTTGAAAAGCATTGTTCTCCTTGTCAGAGCATGTATACCTGACATTTTTCTTTGTTAGGTCATGTAATGGTCCCGCGATTTGTGATAACTTTTCTATGAAGCATCTATAGTATGCACACATACCTATAATGCTTCTTAGTTCATGAAGATTCCTTGGATTAGGCCATCCTTTTATTACCTCTAGATTTGATGGATCCATTTAATTGCCATCTTGAGAAATAATGTGACCTAAATACTGAATCTATTGAAAGAAGAAGTCACTTTTCTTTCGATTAATATAAAGTTTATTCTCTTGTAATACTTGAAATATTACCTGGAGGTGTTGCTTGTGTTCATCTAGTGAATTAGAGTAGATGATGATATCATCAAAGAACACTCCAATAAAGTTTCGGTGAGGCCTGAATGTTGGAATTAGCGTTGCAGAGAAACGCACACAGCTTGGATAAGATGAACGAAGCTCAAGGCACACAATAGAGAGTGTGTTACTTAGTGTGCAATGGAAAGATAGATAGCCCTAGAGTGATGGGCGTATATACAATGCTCGGGGAAAAAAACCTCCTAAAGAGGGAAAAAATGCCTCGGCGGTCCTAGTGTGTTCACACACATCACTACCACATGTATATGGTAACAAATCCCCCCTAGAGTGATGCCGTGAACGAGAGCTGGCACATGAGTAAAGGGAAGTGCCATGCCCTAAGGACATGATCAGTCCACAAAGGGGAGTAAGCCCAAAGCTTTGCAGAAAGCTTCAAGCTTCTCACGAGACAATGCCTTTGTGAAAGATCTGCAAGGTTGTCCTGTGTTGGCACATAAGCCAAGCTGATCTCTCCTGTTGAGAGCCTCTCCCTGACATAGTGGTAATGCACCTCAATGTGCTTTGTGCGAGCATGAAAAACTGGGTTCCTCGCAACTGCCAATGCACTCCGACTGTCAGTGTAGATAGTGTTGGCAGTGTCCTGTCCAACACCCAAATCATCCATAAGGCGTATGAGCCATACGCACTCAACCATAGCTGTGAAGACTGCCCTGTACTCAGCCTCACAACTCGAAGTGGCCACAGTAGGTTGCTTCTTGCTCAACCATGATATACATGAACTGCCAAGCATGAAAAAAAAACCACTTGTGCACACTCTCGTGTCAAAACAACCAGCCCAATCTGAGTCCGAAAAAGCATGTAAGTCTGGCGGCAATGATCCCCCGTTGGGATAAAACAAGCCAAGATGTAAAGTGCCACTAAGGTAGCGGAAAATCCTCTTGACAACCTGCCAATGCTTAGACCCTGGGCTATGCATAAATCTACTGACCTGTGAGACTGAAAACTGAATATCCGGCCTCCTGTTGCATACATAAATGAGGCAGCCAATAGTAGTTTGGTAAAGAGTGGCATCAGCAGGATCGCTAGAATCATGTAGACTCAACTTCAAACCTGTTTCCATGGGAGTGGCAATAGGTTTGCAATCCTCAAGTCCAAACTTACATAGCAATGTCTCTATGTAACTTTTCTGACACAAGGCAATACCACCATCACACTGCTTAAACTGTATACCCAAGTAATGATGCAACAGCCCCAAATCTTTCATCTTGAAAGTAGCATTCAAATCAGCCTTAAATTCAACAATATGTCTCTCATTTGGTCCAGTGATTAGCAAATCATCAACATAAAGAACCACAATGAGAAGTACATCACCCTCACGCTTTACATACAATGTGCTTTCTGTTGGACTGTTACGAAAGCCTTGTTTGACCAAATGAGTGTCAGCATTCTCATACCAAGCATGAGGAGATTGCTTCAACCCATACAAATCCTTGTTACATTTGCACACTTTGTCCTCTTGTCCTTTTATGACAAAACCGCGAGGCTGCGTTACATAAACTTCCTCAAATATGTCACCATTCAAGAAAGCAGTAACAATGTGTGATTGATGTACATCCCAACCAAAATGAGCTGCCAATGCACATAGAAAATGCACAGTAGTCATACGACAAGTGGGAGGAAAAGTCTCTTCATAATCTATGCCTTTTTGTTGTGCATAACCCTTTGCAACAAGTCGAGCCTTATGGCGATCAATCTCACCATCCGGCTTGCGTTTCAACTTGTAAACCCACTTCGTACCAATGGCCTTTTTCCTGGAAGGCAAATCACATAATGTCCATGTGTCATTTTCTATAAGTGCATCATATTCTGATTGCATGGCAGACATCCAATTTTTTGAATTCTGTGCTTCATCAAAAGACAGAGGCTCCTCAACATCATGTAAGCTAGACACAGCCAAAGCATAACAATCTAATGCATAAGATGCATGGCGAGAGCCTGAACGAGTACGACTAGGCAAAGGTGCATCCAATTTACTATCGCGCAAAGTGTGCACCAGCCATTTTGACATACCTCTAGCCTGCTCATTTTCAGCCCTTTCCTCATCAAGTACATCATGTACATCTGCATCAGCAATAGGTTGATCTAAAACATTTTCAAAAGCCCCCATAGGCTGTACATTTGCCTCATTGGAACTTACATTTGTATTTCCACCACTGAAAAGAGGCAACAAAGTGTCATAAATGTCATGTGAGCTTACATTACACTCTCTAGTACATGACAGCAAGGGCTGAACAGAATCTTCCACAAACACTACATCCTGAGAAACCAGAATACGTTTTGTTTGCGGATGATACAACCTGTAACCTTTGCTTTCAGCACTATAACCAACAAAAATACATTTGACAGCCTTATCATCCAATTTTCTGCGCTGCACTTGTGGCACCAAAGCATATGCCAAATAGCCGAAAACATGCATGTGCTCAATAGAAGGCTTTCTATCATGCCATGCTTCATATGGAGTAATAGACTGCAAAGCTTTCGTAGGACACCTGTTAAGTACATAAGTGGCACACATGATGGCCTCAAGCCAAAAAGAATGCGGCAAAGCTTGACTTTTGACCATACATCGTGCCATTTCCGTCAGTGACCTGTTTTTCCTCTCAGCAACACCATTTTGCTAAGGTGTATAAGGCATTGTACATTGGTGTTTTATCCCACGACTAGCCATAAATGCATTAAATTCATGAGACATATACTCCCCCCCTCGATCGAAACGGAGGGTGCCCATAGTACATTTCGAGACATTTTCAGCCATAGCCAGAAATGGTTTGAAGCACATAAAAACTTCGGACTTCACTTTAAGCGGAAATACCCATGCATGCCTGGAGTAATCATCAATGAAAGCCACGAAGTACAGGTAATTGCCCAAGGACGGAGTTTGCATGGGCCCACAAACATCATTATGCACAAGCTGCAACTTGCATGTGGCCCGAACTGAACCATCCTTTGGAATTTAGAACGCTGCATCTTACCCAAAATACAGCCTATAGCTAGCTTGAGGACCTCCCTTCTTGAGTGAGAAAAGAGAAACCTTGTGCTCTGATACCAATGCAACATTTAATGGCCTAGTAACTTGTGTGTAGCGGAAAATAGCATAAACATAGTGAGCATTTCATTATAATAGATTCCTAATGAGCATAGCAAGAGTGCTTGGATGGAGAGAGCGACAAAAACATAACACCTAGTCAGATAGGCATGAACAATACTTCAAAAGAGAAAGAAATTAAGCTATTGAAAACAATTGAGGACGTGATTTACACGGAGCTAGTCCCCCCTCCAAAAGGCTTTGTATTATAGGTTTCCCCCATCAAAGGAGACATTTTACAATACAATATTTTGTGTTCCTTCAATAACTTGCTGGTGCAATGAATATGGAAGCTTCAAGCACCATGCACACACTTACAAAACACAACATCAATTCCCTCACGGTCTCAGACCCAAGACCTCACACACCTTCGAAGATGGTGAGAGCTAGCAGGGTATGAGAGTAGATTGAGAGGAAGAAGGAGTAGTCTTACGAGAGAGAAGTATATCTCCTCACATAATCACTCATAAAAGCTTAGCATAGCTTAGTAATTAGCATGGTAGAGGATATGAGCATGCATTGAAGCTTGGCTCTTGGTTGGATTTGCATCACAAAGCCAAGAGTTGTTGGTGTAGGCATCCCTTCTCACAAGCTTGGATAGATGATGAGCTTTATATTAAAACTTGAGAAGGAGAGACAGAGTCTTCTTGCTTCACACATGAGATTGTGTGAGTGTGTGTGTGATAATGCCTTGACAAAATCAACCCCCTCTCTTTCTTGGTCAACCCCTCTTGCTAATTCTTCTTGATGGCTTTCTATTGAACCCCTCCAAGCTTAGCCAATAGGGTTTACGTGGTCAAATGAAGAGCCTTGTGACATGTGTACCCCTTTCCCCTTTTGTGAGCTGTAGGTAATTAATTAATGCAATTAAACTCTCATTGGACCCCTTTGTCTTCTGGCCAATAGGAATCAGGCAAGCCATTGGGATGTTGAATGCTTATTGGACCCCTTGGGATACTGTCCAATAGTCTTCTAGAGAGCTTAATTCTTATTGGTTCTTTTATCAAGTGTATTTAAATGAATTAAACTAGATTTACTGTAGACTAATTCTCATTGGTTCACCTCTAGGGCCATCCAATAGGATTTGAATGCACCTTGGGGGCAACTGGGCTAGGGATTTAACATGTGTCCCCTATTCCCTTTGTGTAAAGGGAGCATGTGTGTGTGTGTGTGTGTGTGTGTGTGTGTGTGTGTGTGTGTGTGTGTGTGTGTGTGTGTGTGTTTCTCTCTCATCCCCTACTAAAAGGGCTCGCCCCCTCCTATGTAGGGATCTAGGAAGACTTTGTGTACACTTACAAACCATCCAATATCCCTAAGGTTTGATCATTGGACTTTACATTGAATTTTGTAACCTTAGCATTTTAGAAGTCTTAATGGGCTGAACCTTAGGGTCTTTGAAGCCCATTGTTGCACATTGCTCTTTTGCAGATCACCCCCCCTTTGGATCCCTACCGTGGCCGGTCTCCAACTTAACCAATATTCTAGCTTTTTCTCCCCTGGTACTTCCCCATATTAAATGATCAGTTTAACATGAGAAAATCATTTAGGAGAAATAGATATTAGTTATTATGACATGGTCCATCTCTCTCTCTCTCTCTCTCTCTCTCTCTCTCTCTCTCTCTCTCTCTCTCTCTCTCGTATTATTGAATTATATAATTTGGACATGTGGCCTCTTTTTTCTCTTTGAGAGAAAGAACTTAATTATCTATTTTTATGCATCTAAATTCTCATTGGACCCCTTTAAAGTCTATCCATAGGATTCAAGCACATCATGAGGGCCACATGTGGAGGATTTTGACATGTGTCTTTTATGCTTCTTAAGTCATTTGGTTTGAATTGAATACTTCAAGCACTTAATCAATCAAGCATGGGAACGTTGATGCTTCTTGAGAGTTTATCTTTGAATTGAACACTTCAAGAACCTTAGTCATTTTAAGCATAAAAATCACTTCAAGCTTTGGGCAAGGTTCCCACGAACACTTAGCAAGCTGACAAGCACCTCATGCTTGGGTATGGTTCCCACCTCAAGGTTAGTCCTAGCTTGCCTAAGATCAAATGACTTTTTAACACTCACTTTTGAAGGTCTTTTATGAAGCTAACCCTAACGTCTTTTAAGCTCAATTAGATGCATGTTGCTCTTTGATAGAATAACTCCTTTTGGACCCCTATTGAGATGTAACCATCTCTCCTCTTGGTCCCTTGCTGAGGTAAATCTAGAAGCACTTATTGCACATTGTTCTTTGGTAGACTGTCTCCTTTTGAACCCTTATTGAGATGCAACCATTTTTCCTTTTGGTCCCCCGTTGAGATAGGTCTAGAAGCACATATCTATATCCTAACTCTTGTTCCCCTTTCATATTCCCATATTAAATGATCAGTTTAATATGAGAAATCATTTGGTAAAGTTAAATATTATACTTTATGACACTTAAGTAGGGTCACATGAAAAGCATTGTGTATGAGCCAATGGTTGGGCAACTTGAGTTGATAAGCCATGTCATTGATTGGCTTCAAGATTTGAAAAGGACCATAGTATCTTTTTGCTAATTTAGCATAATACTTTTGATGGCCCGTAGGTTTTTTGCCCATCGTTTGTCTCAATCAAGCCTTGGGAAACTTAAGTAAGGCCCAATCATTTTCTTTGAACGTTAAGGTCCTTATATGTTTGTCAGCAGCAGCTTTTTGCCTTTGTTGAGAGATGGATATAGCCTCCTTAACCTTTTGAAAAGATTATTTTAGGTCACGGCTATACTCATCAGTGAATATCTTCCCATGTACTTTAAGTAGCACGGTACTTTTAGGTCTTTCCTCTATAATCTCAAAAGGTACTTTTTTCGTAGTAGTATAGACAGTATTATTGTACGCATACTCTACAAGAGGTAAGTACTTCTCCCATTGTGAGCATTGATCTACTTCTGTAACATAAGTCTTTAGTAGATTGATCATTATAAGATTGACAATCTCACTTTGGCCATCCGTTTCTGTGTGATAGGCCAAACATAAATTCAATCTTGTACCTAGATTTTCAAAGAGACCTTTCCAAAAATTACTGGTCGTTCTAGGATCTCTATCTGACATGATGGATGTTGGTAATCCATGGTGTTTGAAAATATGCGATATGAAGATGGTTGCCATTTGGTGTGCCTTAATAGTCTTTTTGATAGGAATGTGCTTGCTTGCTAAACCTGTCGACTATTGTCCATATTCCCATATTCCCATGGGTAGACTTGGGTAATCCAAAGATAAAATCCATGGATATACTTTCCCAATATTTATTTTAATAATATTTCAATCAAGCCAAAAAAATCCCACTGAGCACAAGTTGTTCTTTTATTTTTCTACTCACTGATTTCATGAAATGTAGTTCAATCCGTACTTTTGTTTAGTCTACAAATATTTTAAGATAATCCAATTGTTTACCTCTCTTGAATGACATTAACCAAATGATGATTTTGCTTTGCTAACCTTCATTTTTAAGAACTTGTTTAGCATGTGACGATTCACAAGAGCAACATAGAACATAATGTGGCCTATCTACCTTTTTGAGCTTAATGCATGCATACCATCAACAATAAGCACATTTGGAGAAAAGCAACCAAAAAAGTCCTCTCATCCTTTTAATTTTCTTTTATTTTTGCTAATATCAATCATTTGAGTTTTCTTTGATGAGTTACCTCTCTGTGTAGACCCAAATTCCATAAATTATGTATCATCCTAGTGCTTAAGTTCTACTTCTTTCTTTATCTTATGATCTTCAAATTCTACATCATCCCCTACAATATCTTTTTATATAATAATCCTCCAATTAAATCTTCTCATTTGATAAATGCTCATTTAATTTACTTTCTTGTAAGCTATTGTCCTTGCAAATATACGAAACTGGACACACCCAAGCAGTTCTACAACAGTGTAGAATACTCCGAACATGTCCTCAACAAAATTTCTACTAAGATGATTTTCCATTAAGCTGTAGAGCTACTCACATGAGCTATGATGGTTTGCAATAGTGAACATTGGTATGTAAGTAGCAGGGGAGAGCTACCCCTCCAGAGTCTCTATGGTAAGTGGAGAAGAACTAAGTGTGAGATTTGGAAATTTCAAAAATGGAGGAAGTAGAAGGTGAGGATCCATGATAAAATAATCCTCTATAAAGTGGCCTTTCTCGTCGCAATGGAGATATGTGGAAAAGAGAGGTTTCTTAAATTGATCTCCGTCATCTAAACCGATGCCCTTAGGAGTGGGCGAGGGATAGGAGGTGTCCATTTCAATAAGTACTTGTGGATGCCATGAGGGATTATATTCCCTGAGTGGTGCTACCTCCACACAACACTTTGCCAAGTTTGGATTCTAGGAATTTAAAGAGTTTCCTATTCTCCAATAAAGGTCTCAAAACTCAACTCAGATAGGGTATTTGTGTAGAGATGACCTTTTTATAGAGACATGCTTATGCCACTTGAAAAGACCTAAATAGATTTTCCTACTAGCCATGATCCTATGTTGGGTCCATGGAAAGCCATGCTACTTTGTTGAAGACAAACATGAAGTGATTCTTGGGAAGGCACTTGATTTTTGCTTACCTCTATGCTTAGAGGAAGCGAGTTAGTCCTAATCTATCCTTTGAGGATGTCTACAAGGTGGGAAAGGGTCAACAAGTAGGCCAGGGAAAAGATTTCAACAAAGTACTCTTGTTGATTTCTTTAAGCAGAAGGGAGAATGATGTAGAGGTTAGCAGATGAAAGAGAACATGTCCAAAAAAGAGGAAGGAGAAGATGGAGATTGTGTGTGGGTGGAGCTAACCTTTCAAGCAGAAGACTAAGAGATCTCCTTATTCTTGTACATGTACAAAGAACAAAGCAAAAGTAAGTGGGTGAGTTAGGCACTATGTCAAGCTTGGGGTAATGCACACCGTATTTACCCCAACAACCTCCTACTTAAAAGCGAGTGTGTCGATAAGTGGATCTACTATAAGACCTAGTAGAATAGACAATGATATCTGAGAGACTTTCTCAACCTACACTCACTGGCTCTCTCAAAGTATATGCATGTTGTTGTATATGCTCTAACAATGTGTAGAAGCATGTATGTTTGCTAGAATGTGCATGCATATCTTGCAAGTATTCCCTAATGACTTGCATAGCTTCACAATGCATTATGCTAGTGTCATCAATGCTTGATTGACATTTCCAATTGCAAACACTCCCAATGTAGCTACTATCTCAGGTCTCGATGCAAAAAGGTCATACATGAGATTCCCAAAGACAAGTGAAAAGTGGGTGATGTCCGCGAATGAATGCTTTGTGGAACCTCTACTAGTCTATCTGTGGCAGGAACTTCATTTCTATGTGCATCCTCTACACCATCAAGACTAAGCGTCACATGTCTTGACATCAATATGTTAGCCTTTGGCATGAGCATGCCAAAAAACTCCGTCTCTGTAGCAAGAAGCATCTCTATTCTAAAGGTTGCCTTTACAGACATGTCATGTAGAACAATATAGAGATTTGCAAAAAAGACTTGTCTCGTCTCCTAGTGACAAGTCTACATGACAAGTCTACAACCAAATTGAGACTGAACCGTCTCGTTTCTCAAATACATGTAATAGATATACCAAGACACTCTATGCTTCCCTCACAATTACTAGCAATATACAATGCATTTGCAAAGACTACTCTCTAAGCAATACTTGACATCCACAATCTATTAACTATTTCACTAAGGTCAATGTTTATCTTATTTGAGAATTTTAAGACACATGTCAAAGTGTATATGATGCACCACTTAGCAATGAAATACATACATCTCTTGCTCTTGTGATGTTGGTAAATCATGGGTCAAATGCACTCAACCAAGACTCCCACTAGAGAAAGTGCTAAGCCACTAATGATATGGTGTGATGTGGAGGACTCATCATCCTGTACTTGTAACCTTGTAGAATATATAACCTATAGCCATAAAAAGAATACATAAATTCCACTCCTTTGAGAGTGGATACAAAAAACCAATGTATGATTGAAAGTGGCAAAAAATCCATCAAAGTGAGAGTCAAACTAAGTCATTTTCAGAGTGGGAGTAAATCAACCACTATGTCACTAGAGAGTAAACTATATAAACACATAAAAACTATGGTGGGAACTTGAGGAAAATTTGGTAGGGTTTCCTCTATAATTTTTGCAAAATCTCAAAATAAAACCTCACCAATAATTTGGTATGTGCAAAACCTATGAAGCCAAATACGGTATATGCATGAAGCGAAACTAAGTCTATTATCTAGATGTTGTAGTAATTTTTGCAAAAACTTACCATACGGCTTTTCAAAATCTACAAAGAGAAGCAAAAACAAACTTGTGGGTCAAAGAAAAATCCATAAACATGCCAAGACAAAACCATCTCAATCACAAATCCACACAATGGTCCAAAAGCAGGACAATAGAACTCACTCTCGTATGAATCTCTCTTTAGACAACTTTGCATGTTTGAAACTTGTAGACTTGTGAATATACAACCTATAACCTGCAGCTAACTCATTTGTATTTGCAAATGCCAAACATGACAAAACGTGCACAAATCCTGTGCATAAAACTATCTCCCCGATTGAAAACCTTCTCGAGATAAAAAATCAAACTCATATAACACACAACCACTTGCAACCACAAAAGGCATACATACCCTCCAAGCTTTGTCCCAGTAAAGCGTTGTGATGTGCACGATGTACCTGTGGTGGTCAATGTTGTTTAGGCACATTAGTCGCTCATGAGAAATTCATTCCAGAATGTTTTCAAAGCCATGAGAGTGTTGATATGTGTTGGGGAAGAGTTGATACTAAGAGAAATATTGTCGGAGTTGAGGGGATGTCATAGGAAAATTGTTGATTACGAGGCTATGCCAAAAAACCTTAATTTTGTCACTCTTTTGCTTAAAGACAAAACCAATTCCAAGGGAAGAATGTTGATGTCAGGTCATATGAGGCTTGTCAAATGAGAGACTCCCTCCAATTGTGCTACCAAAGGATAACCAAATAGCTCTCTCTCAATATCGCTAAATGGGAACTTATCGTTGGGAGGATTTCGGAGGTGTCAAAACTTGAACTCAAGCCTACACCTCTCTTGCAAGTGTGTGTGAGTGTGTTTATAATGCACACACTCCTTGTCTCCAAATTTCCAATGGCTATGCCAACACAGATTGCGTACAAATATCTTTCTTGCGATCAAGTATTTGTGAAAGCATGCACCTCAAATATGCATGCCTATTGCAGCCATTACCAGGCCAGAAAATGGCTTCTGGATATGTATCAATCCAAAGTCCACTTCTCAAATCAGCACTTGCATACAAAACTGCAAGCAAAGTCAACCATCAAAGAGCACCACAATGTGACGTACCTATCCACAAACAAAGTACACAATGATTTGCAATATGGAGCTGGCTTTAGATTATTTTTGTCTATATGCTTTGATTGACCCACTTCCTATAATTCCTCGTTATGTTGACAGGTGTTAGGTGGTCTTTGCTTGACTATAGAGTGGGTTCCTGCTCACAGCTATTGTAGTCGTTTGGCTCTGTCAGTTTTAGGTTGCAAGATAATCCAAATTTACTCACCCATAAGTAATTAATTTAATTCTTGTGTTTTTTAGAATTATGCTAGCTTTAAATAGATTGTTCATTTGAGGATTATCCATGACCTTGAGAAATATGGATATTATACTTGAAAGACTTTGAATGGCATCCACACTATTTTCCACTAGCTAGCAAACCCTTAAACTCATACTCGAGTATAACAATCTTCTCTGAAGACATTATTGCATATATTTTTTATGAGACTTGCTTCGCTTTCTTCATGGAATTTTATATGGTACATCTCTTAAGCTTCATATTTGATTGTTTTACTCTCCTCCTCCTGATGAGGTAGTAGACCCATACTCAATAGGCCTAATGCCTTAACATTGAGTATGGTGACAAGGTAAGTGTGGACACACACACACACACTTGGTCACTATACTTGGCTATGATTGCTTCATTCTTGACCCACACAGACACTATTTTGATTCACCTATGTTAACTAGGACTCACTTCTAGCTAATGCTAAAATCTTTACTTGGCCTAACCTAAGGCCTACCTAGACATGATTGCCCATAATGCTGGAGAAGAGTGCATGTCTAAGTTTTTCTTTGGTGTTGCTAAACACCATGTATAGTCACCTTGTGATGTCCTCAATAAAAAGACATGGTGTATGCTAAGCTTAATGGAGCTAATGGCTATTGCCATAGGCTGTACCTTTCACTTGTCTCAATAGTAGATTCATTTGAACATATTTTATCCCTCCACTTGGGCCATGGTGGTGTGGGATTGTACACATATACCCTCTCCTTGACACTTTGAGAATAGACTGTGGAGTGAATCTACCTTATGCTATGCTTATTATGGAGTTGAGAGCTACATTGTCTTGTAGATGATTACCTTGCACTTTTCACCTCAGGTTAGTAGTTCAAGTTAAAATTATCTTAAATAGTACAAGGATAACAACTAATAGGTTCATCGACACTTGTAATATGTATTCAAGGCTAACCAATCTATTGTCTTGTTTATATGGATGCATATGAGAATGCTATCTTTACTTAAAAGTATTTTTGGTTAGTTTTTGTTTGACTTTGAAGATCCTTGCTGATTCAACCTAGATTACCTCCACAACTCTATGTTTTTTGTATAGGATCATTGGAATGATTCCTCGTTCTTATTATATTGTAAAAAAATGAATCTAAGACTGAGTCATTTTTGTACAAATCTTTGTCCAGCTATCTAAATCAATTTGTGTATTGAGCATTATGTTCTTTTGTGTATATGTAATAAGTTTAATATAGAAACACACACAGTCTTGGTTTATTAGTCCTCTCTCTCTCTCTCTCTCTCTCTCTCTCTCTCTCTCTCTCTCTCTCTCTCTCTCTCTCTCTCTCTCTCTCTCTCTCTCTCTCTCTCTCTCTCTCTCTCTCTCTCTCTGACCTTACGATGGCAACCAAGGGCTTGTCTATGAGATGAATAATGATACTTGTCCAGGAAGATCACCAGAACATTGGTCTCACTCTCCAATCAATCGGGCTACAATCAACAACATGTCAGGTAGTGAAGGAGTACGAGTGGAAGTGCGACGCGAGAGAGAGTGCGAGAAGAAGAGCACGACGATATGGTGAACTCGCTCTACTGTAATGTGTAGAGCATAGTGAGTTCTTATTAGGTTTTTACAAAAGAATATGTGTACATACCTGGCGGCCCGCCCACTTACCTGGGCGACCACATTGGGCTTTATACCCCAACAACCTCCCACTTAAAGTCCAATGTGGTACTTTAAGTGTGAGAGAAGCTACTATACAAGCTAATATACAAGAGATGTAGAGAAGTGATGTACTACCCTACACCTATCTGCTTGCGAAAATGCGCAAAGCTCTCTGAGGGAAGTCCTTTTGTAAGTAGATCAGCAGGATTTTCTGTGGTGTGAACTTTGACAAGCTGAAGTTGTTTATCCTCCAGCATTTCCCTGATGAAATGATACTTCACATCCACATGCTTTGTCTTTGAGTGATAAACTGGATTGCGAGCCAATTGTATAGCACTTTGACTATCACAATATAACACAGGCATCTCTTCTTTGTTTCCCAAATCTGTTACTAGTCGATTAAGCCAAATTGATTCTTTGCATGCCTTTGATGCTTCAACATATTCAGCCTCTGTAGTAGACTGAGTAACACAATCTTGTAATCTAGAACGCCATGATACTGCTCCACCAGCCAATGTAAAGACATACCCTGACGTAGACCTTTGGTTGTCTAAGTCACCTGCATAATCTGAGTCTGTAAAACCCTTTACACTTAGCTCCTGACTCCCATAGCATATACGCATACTCTTTGTAGCTTTCAGGTATCTCAATATTCCTTTCACTTCCTCCCAATGTTTCTTGCCTGGGTTTGACATGTATCGACTTACTACTCCCACTACAAATGCAATGTCTGGACGAGTAGCAATCATTGCATACATCAAACTACCCACTGCAGACGCATATGGAATCTTATCCATTTCAGCCTGTTCTTCCTCAGACACAGGACAATCTTGTTTGCTAAGTTTCATCCTTCTGCAAAACCTTGCTAGGAGATCTATTTACAAGATGAACAGCTATTGATACAGCTTCAGCCCAAAACCCATTTGGCAGCTGTGCATTAGACAACATACTTCTGACCTTCTCTTGTATGGTCCTATTCATCCTCTCAGCAACACCATTTTGAGGAGGATTGTAAGGAGCAGTAAGTTCACGTTTTATACCTTTTGACTCACAAAAGTCCTGAAAGGCCTTTGAAACATACTCTCCACCATTGTCAGTGCGTAAGCATTTAAGCTTCTTGCCACTCTGATTCTCCACAAGTGTCACAAACGTTTTGAAAACACTAAACGCTTCATCCTTGTGCTTGAGAAAGTAAACCCATACTTTCCTCGAGTAATCATCTATAAATGTCATAAAGTAAGAAGCTCCCCCTAGAGATAGGTTAGGCATAGGTTCACACAAATCACTATGAACAAGCGCCAAGTGTGTATCTCTTCTACTGCTTCTATGCTTATGTGGCTGCTGTGTTTGCTTACCATACAGACAATGTTTACAGAATTCAAAATCATTAAATGAAAAGCCAGGCAAATAACCAGAATGAGACAAGATTTCCATTCCCTTCTTGGACATATGTCCTAACCGGCTATGCCACAAAGAAACGTTCGGCTGCTCGGTTACATTGATTACATTTTTAGAGACATTTGATACATAAATCATGTAAAGTCCTCCAGACTTTACTCCATGTGCTACTGTCATAGAACCCTTGGATATCTTCCACATGTGCTGTCCAAAAGTGGTGACGTAGCCAGCATCATCAAGTAAACCTGTGCTGATCAAGCTCTTTGTAATTGCGGGAACATGTCTCACATTCTTCAGCGTGAAAGAAGAGCCATTCTGAAACTTCAATTGAACATCTCCAACACCTAAGATCTCACATGTCTGCCCATTGCCTAGCCGAACATGATCTTTAGTGGTCACATAAGAGGTAAACCACTCCTTGTTTGGAGACACATGAAGTGATGCCCCTGAGTCTATAATCCAGTCACTCAGTGCATTTCCATCAGATGTTGTAAGAAGAGCTGAGTCCATTGTATTCTTCAAGAAGTAGATGTATCTTGACACTAGACTGTCATCCTCTACAACAATGTTTGTCACATTTATTTCTTGAATCTTCACTGAGGACTTGTTCTTCTCACCATGGTCTTCAGCTTTTTCTTTGCCTTTTTCTGCTTTCCATTCTCTGTAGTCTCTTTTCATGTGACCCTTCTTGCCACAATGGTAGCATTCTATGTCACTCTTGCCTTTAGCATTGCGGGACTTGCTACGAGACTGATTCCTCTTTCCACCTTTGTACTTTTCTTTGGTCCTTCCCCTGACAACTAAGGCTGTTCCTTTGCCTTTGTCCATTGTCTTTCTATTGGTTTCTTCAGTAAGTAGACTTCCTTCTACACCTGCTATGTTCAAACCATGTGGAGGTGCAGAATTACTCAAAGTTGTGCGAAAAGTGTCCCAACTTTCCGGCAATGTGATCAACAGGAACATAGCTCTAACAGGTTCATCAAACTTGACACCTTGAGCTGACAAATGACTGTAGATTGTGTTGAATTCATTCAGATGATTGGACATAGGTGTCCCTTCTTTCATCTTCAAGTCAACAAGCTTCTTAAGCCAGTATACCTGTGAAGCTGCACTCTGCTTCTCATAAAGATCTCTCAGCTTTAACCATGCTTGATAAGCCGACATCTCGTCTGCTACATTGAAGTAAACGCTTTCTGCCAAAGTCAGCATAATGGTAGAAAGTGCCAATTCATCCATTTCGCTCCATTCATCTTCGTCCATATCTTCTGGTTTTATCCCCTTGAGCTTTGTAGGTTTTATCTGCTTCTTTTGTACCAACAGGGCCAAATCTGCTTCTTCCACAATGGGAAATTGGTTCCATCCAGCTTCTTGATATTGTAAAGAGCAGTGTCCTGTGATCCAGCCATAGCTACGCTTCACAGTAGTTTACTTTCCTGGGAAAAATTCGGCAGAGTTTCCCCTGTAAACTGACCTCTGAACCAATATCAACCTGTCAAATGAACCAAGAAAGCTTCAGATTCTGCATAAATTTCGGCAGAGTCTCCTTTGCAAAATGGCTCTGGTGTACTAAAAACAGACCAAAAAACAGCTCAAAAAACATTGTCTCTCTGACACTGTAAGCTGTGGGTAAACCTGTCCTGCACCTGTACTGTCTCTCACTATCCTGTCACTGTCCTATAAGCATAGACTGCGACAATGCCTCAACGGCAATAAAGCAAAGATGCAATCCCAACTGTCTAACTCACAGTCAATACATCCTAGCTGCCTATCTAAGGGTGCTCGAGGGATCGCTCCAAGACCTGTATCATCGAAAGGATCTCAACATTCGAGAATCCCCCAGCTCAATAAAACCTCACTCGACCCTCAACGAAGGCTGCAGTAAATCTGACAGTACATAGACTTCCCACAAAGTCATACATCCACAAATTTCCCACTGTATGCTGTAACCGCTGCGGCGGTTGTTTGCTGTGTGACTCACAGCCAGCAAACCCTCAACAGACATACATCATCTCTGACAATACATCCCATGTGGAAGTACCTGCAATGTCAGGATGAAATATGGAATATCAAGCATCAAACACAAGCTACCTGATGAACTAGTGGATGTCGCCTACAGTCTGTGTGTAGATGCGCCCGTGTCGTATGTGACACACCTCCAAGAACTGTGAGCCGTCCTTCGATGTGTAGACAGCCACAAATCAACACTCTGGGAGTGTCGATATCCTCAGCACCTGCAGTCGTAGGCCGAAAACCCCAAATTTGCAAAGTCGGATCTGCACCCGCTGAGACCACATAGTCGAAAATGGCCTGCGTAGACCTTTGTCGAAGCTGAACGGTGGCCGAGATGACCTCAGATTTGGGGCCGTGTCTTTGCCTGTCGAATTTCACTCCAATCTGAGCTGGTGACTCTAGCCTCCTGCAGTGCTGCCCCGAGCCTCGATCTGAGCTTTGATACCAGTTGAAGGAGTACGAGCGGAAGTGCCACGCGAGAGAGAGTGCGAGAAGAAGAGCACGACGATATGGTGAACTCGCTCTACTATAATGTGTAGAGCATAGTGAGTTCTTATTAGGTTTTTACAAAAGAATATGTGTACATACCTGGCGGCCCGCCCACTTACCTGGGCGCCCACATTGGGCTTTATACCCCAACAGGTAGGTGCCCCTGGACCTACTCAGAACACACACACACACACACACACACACACACACACACACATAGGTGCATGATTTAGTTACTCGTTGCGTTTTTGTTAAGATTTTTGGTACATCATATGAAATAGCAAATGTACTTTGAGTGAGTGTTTAAGTGACAAGCATTGGTGGGCTTGATCTTCTAACTGATGCACTTTGTGGGGACTTAAGTGTAGTTTGGCCAAATTTATACAAAGTTTTCTTAAGATTGGGTATTGACTTTGATTTTCTTCACAATATCTCTCATTAAAGTCATGGATGCAATTTTGGTTGGCTCTCAACATGAGCTTTCATACCAGTTTTCAAAGAATATGGTTTCTCTCAACTCATATGCTTAAGGTATATGCATACACACCCTCGGGCCTCTTTGATGGCTATGGCGAGTAGCTGGTCTAGTACACAACTTTGACAACCTACACACACATCGTATGAAATATAGATTCATAAGTTCATTAGATCTGATACTATTATTCTAACTTGGGTTAACTTCAAATAATTTCAATACATGAATCTCAAATAGGGCATAAGGCTTGATTTCAGGTTTGAATTGACCTACTTTTGGGTAGGGACAAATATGGTTTTTGGGCTCAAATCTCTCTTTAAAATTCTTCTTTATCTGATACTACTATCCTAACTTGGGTTAACCTCAAATAATTTCAATACATGAATCTCAAATAGGGCATAAGGCTTGATTTTAGGTTTGAATTGACCTACTTTTTGGTAGCAAAAAATATGGTTTTTGGGCTCAAATCTCTCTTTAAAATTCTTCCTAATCTGGTTTTTGCGAGGCTCTTTATGAATATTCAATCTCACTATAAAAAAAAGTCAATTCAAGAATATTTTGCAAATTTTACATAATCGTTTGCATGCACATATATGTATTTTGCATTCATTTATGGTAGCCTAGGTAGAAGTTACAGATGCAATGTACTAACAAATGTTGTCTCTAGAATTTCAATTGTTGATGTGGTTTACTTCAAAATACTATCCTGAATCCTCACGTGAGGGTCTCTTATGAGATGGCAATGATTGTAACTTTAAAAATTTGTTCGTAAGACAAACAAGATACTCCCCATTTTTTTTGTGGCTTCTAATCTTGTGAATTTATGTTTTAGCTATAACTCCACACAAGTTTACTAGTTCTCCACTTAGTTGCTAGTTTCTTTGTAATTTTAGACACGGATAACCAGGGGAAATATTCATTGACCCATGTCTTTGCAAGCAATGCCAGTACTGACGTGCTCGTGTTTCTTGGATGGTAATAGGTAATATGTCTCTTCCTTGGAGTTACAATAGAAAATCCAATTGTCAAAGTCTATACAGAGGATCTAGTAAAGAAATGGGTCTTGAAAACCCCCTTGGTTCATCTAGTTGTAATGTATTGTCATTTAATACAATTGTGCAACTATGGTCCATATATGAAGGGATTTTTAGTCTAAGCAGACACTTTGTCTCCTTGCTAGTCTGTGATCATACTAATGTACTTAAATCATTTATTAAAAATTAGTAAGATAGCTCCTATCTATCCTGATCGTTATCATATTGATGTCTGTCAGGATATGGGTTGTAAAACGCTAATGATTGGAGTAATCTTGTCACAACCTCACTATAAAAGAATCATACATGTCACTCAAAATTGATGGTTTTTGTTGTAATAAATAGTGTGGATTTTTTACATTGAGACGTGATCTGTTGGGAACAAGAACATGAGATACAAGTTATAGGTTCTTGATGAAGAGGCCAACACACCTAAAAAGAGCATGGCAAAATCCAAGTATGTCTAATTGATTCTCTAATACCGTCCCACGAGGACACCCTTTATCATTGGAATCCTTGATATTCTCAATTTTAGGTCCACCTACAACATTGTATGAAGCATTACTAACAATCTCCTCTTATTGTGAGCTATCCAAAATTTCAAGCACCAATACTGAAATCTTTTCAATTTTCATTGGCAAAAACAACAACAATTCTGGTGGGGGATAGGTCCACTTGGTGTCCTATCCTCCACCAAGTGGACCCCTCCTTAGGGATGGAGGAGGGCCACACACATATCTAGACAAGACAATCTCTTTTCTAGCTCTTAGCGGCCGATAGCTAGGCCTTGCATACTTTTTCACCTTCCTTCTCAAAGAATTCTAAGATACATTTTTGAGCATAAGCCCTAATTTTCCAAACAAGGTATAGTAGCTATAGCATGTGCAACTATAGGGCAGTGTCTGCTTTTGACATGCTTTTGAGCCCTATCTCTCTCTCTCCACACACACATATGCATCTATAGCATGTGAAACTATATGGCAATGTCCATCTTTGACATGCTTTTGAGACTTATCTCTCTCTCTCTCTCTCTCTCTCTCTCTCTCTCTCTCTCTCTCTCTCTCTCCACACACACACATTATCCATATTGTAGATAATAGCACTGATTATCACACCTTTTCGTAGACCTTAAGTTTCTAGGTACTGTGTCTTAGCCCTGAGCCACCGGCTATGAACTTCTACTCCACCTTGGTAACATATATGTAGAAGAATCTATTTAATTATCTCTATACTTTATGTTTCAGACCTTGGACATCTAAGGGGAACCTTTGCAATGGGCACAAATGACTTTTGTGTGGATGCTCCAGCCTTCATGCTTGGAAAAGGTGGAGTGATGGGAGCTTTGAGCAAGCAATGGGACTTGACCTAATAAACTCTGATTTCGAGTAGCATTATCTTAGCTAGAGCTTTGACCTAATAATGCTCATAATGAAGTCAACAAATGCACGCATGGGTGCTTCAAGACTGGCCCTCCTTTTTTTGGAATTGAAATTCTTTTATTATAGGAGGATGATGCCTTTCTCTGTGTACCCACAAGCCTTGCTAATCATTTTTGTCCAGCTCTCCCCTGCAAACAAAAACACACACACGTGTACACACACACACACACACACCAAGCACGAACAAGACTCAATCATTTGTAGCATGCTACCCCCTTTGACTCATGTGAGCCTAAAGCAATAACATCAGGCATCCTCATGAGCCTACACAATGTCAAGAATTCACAATCACATGCGAGCACGCGTTAACGTGTGCACACACACACACTCGGCTTCCTCTCTCTCTCTCTCTCTCTCTCTCTCTCTCTCTCTCTCTCTCTCTCTCTCTCTCTCTCTCTCTCTCTCTCTCTCTCTCTCTCTCTCTCTCTCTCTCTCTCTCTCTCTCTCTCTCTCTCCTTATGATGGTAGGCAAGGGCTTGCCTATGAGATGAAGGATGATACTTGTTGAGGAAGGTCACCAAAACATTACACTCACTCTCCAATCGGTAGAGCTACAATCAAAATCATGTCAGGTAGGTGCCCATGCACCTATTCAACACACACACACACACACACACACACACACACACACATACGGACCTATTGAGAACTCTACTTGTTGTTAACGTCGTAGAAATCTATCCCAAGAGACCTTAAAGATATTCAACAAGAGTTAAACTCAAGACCTATTAATCACACACACACATAGCTTGTGTCATAAAATCTAATATCTAACCAACTTAAATGATTTTCTCATATTAAACTGATCATTTAATGTGGGAGAATAAACGGGAACAAGGTTGAAATATAGACATGTGCTTACAAATCTATCTCAACACAGGGCCAATGGTAAAGGGGTCCAAATGAGAGATGGTCTGTCAAAGAGCAAGGCTAGACAATGGAGCTTAAATACCTTAGGGTTATCTTCATTTAAGACCTCCAAAGGTTAGTGTTAAAAGTCCCTTGACCTTAGGTAAGATAGGGTTGTGCTTGAGGTGGGAACACGGCCCAAGCTTCAGGTGCTTGTTGTGCTTGTTGACTAAGATTCTTGAGGTGCTTGTCGTGCTTGATGACTAAGATGCTTAAGGTGCTTGTCATGCTTAAGGACTAAGATGCTTGAGGTGCTTCTCATGCTTCCCGACAAGGGAGCTTGAGGTGCTTGTGGGAACACTACCCAAGCTTGAGGTGCTTTGTCGTGCTTGTTGACTAAGGTGCTTGTGTTCCAAAATTCAACAACATCCCTACAAAGGAGGGGGAGAGCCCTAAAGCTAGGGGGATGAGAGAGCATGCACGCGCACGCACGCACACACACACACACACACACACACACACACACACACACACACACAAGGTAAGCCCAAGCCTCAAGAGGCAGCAAGGACACATGTCAAGCCCCTACCCATGTTGCCCTCAAGGTGTGCCTGAATCCTATTGGATAGGCTTAGAAGGGGTCTAATGAGCATTTAGATTAATTAAATAATTATCTAAGCAATTATCACACCTCTCTCCCTCAAAGGGAAAAGAAGGACACTTATCCAAAACCTACCCTTGTTGCTTGATATGCCTCTTGCATGTGATTGGCTAGGCCTGTAGGGATCCAATGAGCTTCAAGCATGAGCTACAAGGGGGGGTTGACCAAAGCAAGCAAGATGTGTGATTGGGGGGTATACTCCCTCACACTCTCTCATTTTCTATCATTCTTCAGTTGGTGAAGTGCAAGAACTCCACCTCCTTCTCCAAGCTAGTAGAGAAGTTGAGAGCCTACACCAACACTCTTGGCTATGGAATGCAAATCCAACCAAGAGCCATGCTTCAATGCTTAAGCTTTCCATCTTCATTACTATGCTATTATGTATGCTAGAAAGAAGAGTGATGATAAGTGAGGAACTATTTCTTTCTCCTATGAATGTTTCTTCTTCCTCTTCCCTATCCTCATTCCCCGCTAGCTCTCTCCCCCTTTGAAGGTGTTTGAGGTCTTGGGGCTGGAGGCTTGGGATAGTTAATAATTTTTGCAAATTTTATGCTATGCTCATGATGCCTTAAGCTTTCCATCTTCATTGCATTACCTAGGTCACAAGGAACACAAAGATTGTATTGTACCAAGTCTCTATTGATGAGAGAATGTATAATATAAATGCCTATTGGAGGGGGGACCGGATCCACATAAATCCGGTCCTCAACTATTGTCAAGTGATCTAAACTCTCTCTCTCTCTCTCTCTCTCTCTCTCTCTCTCTCTCTCTCTCTCTCTCTCTCTCTCTCTCTTAAAAGTATTGTTCATGCCAAGTTAGTTAAGTACTATGATTATGTTGCTACTATCAATTAAGTTCACCCTCTATGCTCTCAAAGTAGTCTCACAAAAATGTTCTCTCTAATTCTCTTAATTTCGCTATTCTCAAAGTTCATAGGCCATTTCCATTTTATTTGTATCAGAGCATTTGGTCCTTAAGTAGCCTATTAATGGTTGATTTTGTTAATTATATTAGGGTAAGGGGGGATAGGATCTATTATTGGTTTTGTTGAGCCCACTATGTGGGATATGGTGCACACGTCGGGATATTTGGTCTTAATAATAGGGTCTTTTTAGACTTGCCTACGGATTTACCATTATTGAGCCATAAGAAGTCTGAAAGGAGCTATCCCTCGGCAAATCTGCAATATTAGACCCACTCTACTACTCTCTATATTTAACAAATTTGAGTTGTGGGTGTAGATGCTTAAGTGATGATTTTCAAAGGTTAAGAGGAGTAGCAACTAAGGTTTTGAATTGCCAAAGAATACTCTAAGTAAATACACAAATTTTGTTAACATGGCTAACAATAACCAAGAGAGTATAATAAACATTGATAGCTTTGATTTTGCACATGAAGGCGCTAATGATGATGCCCCCATGTTTGTCGATTGTCTTGTTACTAAGTTGCAGCAAGCTATGGGCAACCCTGCTTTGCAAGCCGAAGTTACTCAACAAATTTGTGCTTATGGGTTTTCCCTTCCTCTCCAAGAGGAGAGAGAGCTTAGGAGGCCTCTTGATGAGACCCTCAAAAGAAGACTCTCTCCCATACGAGAGGAGGAATCCAAAGAACAAGAAAGTAATGAATCCCTAAGTTCCTCTGAAGATGTGGCTCCACGAAGACGCCTATCTAGATGATCGCCAACTCCTCCTAAGAGGAAACGGTCAACCCATAGTCCTTCTCCTCATCACTCCAAAAGGGAAGAGAGACAACAAAGGAAGAAAAGGGCAAGAAAGAGGTCACCCTATTCTCCTTCTTCTTCACCTTTCTCCTCTTCCGACGAAAGCTATGGCTATTCTCCTAGACAATGCAAGAGCGGAGGACATCACAAATCTTACCTTGCATGGCGAAGGTCACAAAAGCTCAAGAAGCTCAAAGAGGGAGGAAAGAGTATCTCTTTTCTCACCTATGATGGCACCTTTGGTGCTACCGAGCCTTCATCCAGCAATTTGATGTGGCCTTTGGAGACGAGGGCTTCACGGAGTACTCCAAGCTACACCATGTAGCTATGGACTTCCAAAAATTGGCTCGTCAATGGTGGGCTAGCCTTCGTGGCAACGACGAAGCCCAAAAGACATAAAAAAACTCTATGAATTTCCATCATGAAGCAATTCCTTGCAAGCAATGCAAAGGACAAAGTTCTTATGTTTTAAGCTTCTCTCCCATGAGTCTATTCACAAATATGTCGACAAGTTTGGGATTTACATCTCAAGGCTATTGTCTTTCAAAAGATAGACTTCACCAAACAAAAGCAACAATTCTATGCAGGATTAACTGAAGAGATGGTCGAGTAAGTTCAACGGCCTGGTTCTATCACCGAAGTAATCCACCCACACCATGGTTGCTTTGTGCATCAATTTCCAACAAGGGGCTAGAAGGAATGTCAAGCCCATGGAAAACAAAGACAAGAGTGATGCAAAGGAGAAAACCAATGCCCAAAATTCTTCCCAAGGCAATTCCAACAATAACAACAACAACAACAATCGGTCCAAGGAGAAGGGAGTCTACAAAGGTAAAAATAAACTTTCTTCTAAAGCGTTTGTAGCTTTTCGCAAGGACCAAAAATGTTTTAAGTGTGGGGAACAAGGACATGGCTATCGTTCTTGCCCCAAGAGAAATTCCCACAATGAGACTCCTAGAGCTTACACCATCGAAGCTCCAAAAGAGGATACTCATTGCAAAGGATCACCTCTCTCCTACGCTTGGGGAAAGGTAAGGGAGCATGATGTCTTCCTCTTGTTTGACCCTGGCTCTACTCACAACTTCATATCGCCAAGTTGGACATTCAAGCTTTCAAGATGGAGATACTATATCGGCTGACACAGCTTTCAAGTGACAACAAGCCTCCGTTACTCCCTTGATTGGGAAGTTGAGGCTTCATGTCCAAAGCTATGTCAACAAAGAAGACTTTTTCATCTCTCCTCTCCAACATGAGGATGCTATCTAGGGACACCATGGTTCAACGGCATGTCTGCCAACATGAAGTTCCCTGAAAGGAGAATCTACTTCACCTATAGGGGAAAGAGCAAGTATATAGATGCTAGTGAGTCTGGTCATACTATCACTTATAAATCCTCCCGCTTTTGATAAATCAATGAAGAGCTCAGTTTCTGCGTACATGATTTTTGTCAAAGAGTTCCTAAAAGATCCTAATGTAAATGGTAGTTATCAAGAAGAGTTAGACTTGTCTAATTTTCTAAAAGGATTCCAAGATGTGTTCATCGATGAAATCCTATGGACTTACCTCCAAAACGAGGGGATGATGACCATCAAATTGAGCTCCTACTAGGAATCTCACTACCTAACAAGCCTCCTTATCGAGTTTCCCAAGCTCAACAAGAGGAGATCACGAGGCAAGTACAAGAATTGGTAGGCAAAGGGATGGTGAGGCCTATCTCCTCTCGCTTTTGTTCTCCAATCCTTTTAGTGCAAAAGAAAGATGGTACATACCGTATGTGTGTAGACTATCGAGCACTAAACCATATCACTATCAAAAACATATTTCTTGTGCCTCAGGTAGAAGATCTGTTTGATAAGCTACAAGGCTCTACCTACTTCAGTAGGATTGACTTTAAAAGTGGCTATCATCAAATAAGGATAGTGGATGAAGATATCGCAAAGACCGCGTTTCGTACAACGTTTGGTCTTTATGAATATATAGTCATGCCTTTTGGCTTAAGCAATGCACCAACCACGTCAATCGTTTAATGGAAAAAACCTTTAGACCCTACCACAAATTCATTGGATGATATCATCATCTACTCCAAGTCCTTGGAGGAACACAAGCAACATCTCCAAGTGATATTTCAAGCATTGAGGGAGAAAAAACCTTTTCTCAATCAACAGAAAAGTGAATTTTTCCTTCAATAGATTCAATACTTAGGTCATATTATCTCTCAAGATGGTATCCAAATGGATCCATCAAAGTTGGAGGTAATAAAATCATGGCCTAATCCAAGGAATCTACATGAGCTAAGAAGCTTTATTGGTATGTGTGCATACTATAGACGCTTCATAGAAAAAATCTCTCAAATAGCAGAACCATTACATGACTTAACAAAGAAGAATGTTAAGTATTCATGAATTGTCAAGGAGCAAAGTGCTTTTGACAATCTCAAAGAGAAGCTTACCTCCCAACCAATCCTTATGCTTCCAGATCTCTCGAAGCCATTTGAGGTCCAATGTGATGCTTGTGGTGATTGCCTTGGAGTAGTCTTGCTTCAAGAAGGGCATGCCATATCATATGAGGCTCAACATGGATGAATGGGTCTTGGGAATTTATGAGATAGAGCTTTTAGTTGTTCTACATTCCCTAGACACATGGATGCCCTATCTATTGTGAACTCCATTTATTCTACGAACCGACCACCAAAGTCTCAAGTACTTCATGACGCAAACCAAGCTTTCCAACAAACAAATGAGGTGGGCAAATTTTCTTTTGCAATTTAATTTTCATATTACTCACGTTGTTGGTAAGCACATTCAAGTGGCCGATGCACTTTCACGATGACCAAAAGTTAATGCGGTGGCAACTCACAATGATCTACCTTCTATGATAGATGAGTATGCCACTGACGCGGAATTTAAGGACGTAATGTTAGCCCTTGCTTTGGGGAAGAAAGAGGAACCATTCACCTTGCAAGATGGTTATCTTATCCATGGAAATAGGCTATGCGTTACCCACTCCCTTCATGCGAAAGTCATGTATGAAACCCATATGCGTGGCATAGAAACATTCAATGTACTCCTCAAGAAGTAGAAACATACTTTTATTGGCCCACCATGAAAGTAGACATACGAGAGTATGTTTCAAAATGTGTGGTATGCCAAAAGACCAAGTATGATAGAGGGTAGTAACCTGGATTACTTCAACCATTGCCTATCCCAAATTCACCGTGGGAGAGTATATCCATGGATTGTATCTTTGGATTACCCAAGTCTATCCATGAGAATACGGGAATATGGACAATATTCGACAGGTTAGCAAGGAAGCACACTTTATTCCTGTCAAAAAGACTATCAAGACACACCAAATGGCAACTCTCTTCATATCTCATATTTTCAAACACCATGGATTGCCAACATCCATCGTGTCAAATAGAGATCCTAGAATGACCAGTAATTTTTGGAAGGTACAAGATTGAATTTCTCTTTGTCCTATTTCCCAGAAACGGATGGCCAAAGTGAGATAGCCAATCTTACGATTCTTGATCTACTAAAGACCTATGTTACAGGAGTAGATGAATGCTCACAATGGGAAAAGTACTTACCTCTTGTAGAGTATGCGTACAATAATAATGTCCATACTTCTACGGGAAAAGCAACTTTTGAAATCATTGAGGAGGAAGACCAAAAATTCCCTTGCTACTAAAAGTACATGGGAAGATCTTCACTGCCGATGAGTCTAGCGGTGACCTACAAGAATCTTTTCAAAAGGTTAAGGAGGCTATATCCATCTCTCAACAAAGGCAAAAAGCTATTCCTGACAAGCACAAAAGGGCCTTAACATTCAAAGAAAATGATTGGGTCTTACTTAAATTTCCCAGGGCTTGATTGAGGCAAATGATGGGCAAAAATCCTACAGGCCATCAAAAGTATTATGCTAAACTAGCAAAAAGATACTATGGTCTTTTTGCTAAACTAACAAAAAGATACTATGGTCTTTTTCAAATCTTGAAGCCAATCAATGATATGGCTTAACAACTCAAGTTGCCGAACCATTGGCTCATACACAATGCTTTTCATGTGAGTCTACTTAAGCCCTACAAAGGAGAGCCACCAAGTGAACCAATTATCGAAGACCCTTCCAAAATTAAAGACCAAGAAGAGGTACTACAACCCGAAGCTATCCTTCGGCATGAAGACAAGGTACTACGGCATGGTAAGATTATCCGACGGTATCTTATTAAGTTCAAAAATTATCCTTTTGAAGATTCTAGATGGATGCAGGGAATACATCTTAAGGATAGTATGAACCTTGTCAATGCTTACAATGCTACATTAGAAGAAGAAAATGTACAAATTTCTTTTAAATGACCAATGTTTTTGTCTTATAAGACTAGTTCTCTTTTTATTGTGCGCAAATTTAAGTAGTATGCATGCTTAGAATCATGTTTATGATGATGACGTCTCTCAAACGCCAAGTAGAATTTGTCACTCTACTTGGGAGAATGAAATGGACTAAAGAGCAGACATTCCAAGGAACAATGGATTAGTCATCCATTTTGGAACGATGTCATAGGGTAAAAAAGGATCCTCTACCCGCTAAGAAAGATTGATTAATGACTAAGGCTTTATCTCTTCTACCTCATAGTCAAGGACGACTATGATTTCAAGAGAGAGGTAATGTCATAAAATCTAATATTTAACCAACCCAAGTGATTTTCTCATATTAAATTGATCATTTAATGTGGGAGAATAAACGGGAACAAGGGTTAGAATATAGACATGTGCTTTTATATCTATCTCAACACGGGGGGTCAGGGCCAATGGTAAAGGGCTCCAAATGAGAGATGGTATGTCAAAGAGCAAGGCTAGCCAATGGAGCTTAAATACCTTAGGGTTATCTTCATTGAAGACCTCCAAAGGTTAGTGTTAAAATTCCTCTCACCTTAGGTAAGCTAGGGTTGTGCTTGAGGTGGGAACCCGGCCCAAGCTTGAGGTGCTTGTCATGCTTACTGACTATGATACTTGAGGTGCTTGTCGTGCTTGATGATTAAGATGCTTGCTCACTAAGATGCTTGAGGTACTTGTCATGCTTACTGACTATGATGCTTGAGGTGCTTGTTGTGCTTGATGACTGAGATGCTTGAGGTACTTGTCGTGCTTGCCGACTAGGGAGCTTGAGGTGCTTGTGGGAACACTACCCAAGCTTGAGGTGCTTTGTCATGCTTGCTGACTAACGTACTTGTGTTCCAAAATCCCTACAAAGGAGGGGGCAAGTCCTAAAGCTAGGGGATGAGAGAGAACACACACACGCGCACATGCACACGCGCACACACACACACAAGGTACTCCCAACCCTCAAGAGGCAACAAGGACACATGTCAAGCGCCTACTGTAAGGTCTCTGACCTCGACCAAAAAGAGCACCATTGTACCATGGAATAAACATAATGGAAAAAGTTACTATTTTTAGCAGTTTTTCAAATTTTGTCAGTGCCATGATGTTTAGAATGTTTTAAAGCTTCGAAATGTGAATTAAAATAATTTTTGTAAAAAAAAATTTCAAAAAATAATAAGTTTTTGGTCACCCGACCCGTCTACTCTTGACCGTCTCGAAAAACTACACCCGTACGTCGAATTTGAAAAACTGCATTTTTTGAACCCCAGGGGCTGCTAAATATGGCAGGTCTCGGACAGATATGCCTTAGTTCGAGCTTACTATAGCAATTTACGGCATTAAATTTCGACTCGTATGGCCCGTTTTAGCCTAAAACCAATTTTTCCTAAAGTTGTGCGGGGATGCACTGGGGCTCGAGGCTGTGTGGGAACAGGTTCCAGGCCACTCAGAGGCTTCTTTAGCAGCTAGAGGGCGCCCTCTCTTCTTTTGGGAGTTGTGGGAGAGTTTCCAAGCTTGAGAGTGAGTGTGAGAGTCAGTTACACTAGCTAACTGGACACTTGGTAGGCATGTAACTAGACTTGCCATGCATGAAGTGAGTGCTCATTCAGATGCTTATAGTAGTTAGGTTCGATTTTCAGCATGGAGAGGCCTATTTAAGAGTGTGCTCACACACACACACACACACACACACACACACATGCTCACACACCCACTCAGTATACACACACACACACACACACTTACACACACCTTGGGGAGGTGCTCACACACACACACACCCACTCAGTACACACACACATACACACACACTTACACACACCTTGGGGAGGTGCTGTTGGCACACATAGTTTTTGGAGAAGAAGCAAAGGAGGGAAGTGCTGCCCGATTCTCGTCTTGAGAACTCCATTGGATCAGAAATTCGAGTGGATTTCAGTCCCTAATCACGAGAACTCGCTTAGGTGGTGCCCACGACCGCGAGGCGGGAACGAGCAACGTGAATGGGAAAGAAAAAGCTCCCATGGACGAACAAGTACCAGCCATCTCACGGGCTATGGACGAGGAAATGGAGGAGGTAGGTCACATTTTGAAGTTAAGTTGTTTAATTTAACATTGCATACGATAAGTTAGGAAAGAACATATCCCTAAACATGTTGGAGAAATCCAACAGAAACCTCGACATTTGAATCCAATTGTATATTAAATTCTAAGTAGGAAAGAATGGTTGATGGATATACAGTTTGAAATAGGAAAGAATGTATGCTAGGGAAAATTTAGCTCGACATGTTCATTTCTATTTCCAATGTTGAACTAGTCATGATCCCCCTACTGATCCAGGGGGCGGCTCGCGATGATTTCGCAGTAGCTAGAGTTACTAGCTTAGGGCCTTTACCCACGACTTGCTTTCTATGTGGTGGGAACCCACGTCTTGCTTTCTATGCGGTGGGAATGTCCATGTCGTGCTTTCTATGCGGTGGACATACCTAGTTGTATGGGCAGCTAGGCGACAACGGGAGAAGTAAACTCTCGCTGGAGGGGGGATGTTGTACCTCCAGAACATTGGAATTTTAATGAATAAGTTTGAGTAGAATTTTTACTAGAATTACTGGCTTGGTGCCGCTTTGCAATACTGGTTGAAGGGCTGTCTTAACGAACCTTGTGATTCGGAATCTTATGAAGGAACTTTTATGTTGAACAACCATTGTGGTAGTAATTAGGACACACAAGGAAGTATGAGTGTGGGGGTGGAAAGTGGGGGCTTGGCTCAGGTTGCCAATGCCTATGAAAAGGGTGGTCCCGATTGGTCGGGAACTCTCCGTCCCCATAGTGTTTAAATCGACACTAGTATTACTCATTGCCCTTAGAGCAACAAAGTCTCAAGTGTACGTGCCTCTAAAACATGGGGAAAAAGGCACTCGGGATTTCTCTCCTCTTGGAAGGTGGGTCTTAGGATCACTAGATAAGTTAAGTACGCTTCCCTTACGAGGTGGGGCAAGATCTCTTTACTAGTAGGCTCGAACTCGACACACTTTGTGATGAGAGATCATCCGCTAGATGAACCCTGAACCACTTTGTTTGCTTCCTCTATAGATCTAGTGGCCACCAGGTTTACCACCAGATCCGCCGTTTGAGACGGCGGGGTGGGGACCTCACACCTAGTATCAGAGCCAAGGTTAGTAGGCTGAGAAATAATGCCATATTGTTTGAATATTTAAAAGGAACTAAATGTATATAGGTAGTCGATACGAATTCCTTGCATTAGTGTTGCAGGAAGACCACGTGCTAGAATATCGGAAGTTCCAAGTGTTTGAGCTTATTTACGAACAAGCTTGACGATCCCCAGTTTACCAATTCAGGCGAGATGTCATGGAGATGCTGATGAAGGTCATACACCACACTCCACTCGCATCGATAGGGGATGGGGGCTCGATTGGACACTTGCAGGAGGGGTTTACTACATCAACGCTCGGAAGCTAGGATGCCTGGCTACCAATTTGAAGAAGATACGTTGGGGAGAAGAATTGAGGGTGGTGCAGATATTCTACTTGGTTGTTGCCTACACGATTGGACCTGACTATCTCTCTCGACACCAATCAAACCCTCAATGAGTGGCTTTTGGTGAAGGTCGCTAATAATCCCAGCAAACAGAGTTAGAACTTTTGGAGTACCAAAAGAAGAATCTCGGCTCGACACCATAGTTTATTATCCACTCAAGGATGAGTATAGAAACTACTTCACGAATAAAGTAGAGTATCATGTGAACACAATCTGCTAGGCGTATCTTATACGCAATCCAAAAAGCCATGTAATAAATTGATCATGAGTTATTCAAAACCTTGAGGGGTTTCGATTGTAATAAATTTTCATCAATAAAGTGTTTTTGTCTCTGAATCTCTGTCTCTTGATAAAGTGGGATCTTGAATTTTATTTAAGTCTCGTGTTTATTTGAAATCCTAGTAATGGTATCAAGAATCTCGTGCAACCCATGTAGGCACAACCTACTGCTCTCTACTCGGCAGCGCAAGAGAAGAAGCTCCTCCTTAAACAAGCCCAACCTCCACTCTTTAAGGGCGAGGGGGCCAATGTGGAGAGAGATGCGGAAGTGTGGATGGAAGCGATGGACGACTACTTTGAAGTTGTAGGAACCCAACCCGTGAATCAAACCATGCTCGCGATGTTCCGCTTGTCTGGCGATGCCAAGATATGGTGGAAGCAACATTGCAGGGACTTGGATGTTAAGGGAAGACATCAAAGCTACAGTGATGGGGAATTACTTACCACCCGCCTATAAAACCTTGAAGATGAACGAGTTCTTTTCACTTCGGCAGTTGAATTCATTTGTCGAAGAATATTATTCAAAGTTCGTCACTCTTCGGAGATATGCTCCTAAGATGACTTTGGAACAACAGGTAGCAAGGTTCTGCCAAGGGCTAATCGACCCTTTGAATACTCGGTTGGAAGCTCTCAGACCGACAACACTACAGGATGCTTTGTTGAGGGCCAAACCTTTAGCTCTTGAAGTACAAAAAGTTAGTCAAAATAGGAGGAATCATTTGGCAAAAAGGGCAAGGACCAATGTTTGGAATAACATACCAGCCAACCAAGCATATAACCAATGCCCTATTGTGGCTACCACCACTACCATGGAATTCCCAATGTTCGATGCTATGGTTGCGGCGAGTTTGGGCATTACAGATCCACATGCCCCAAGATGACTCAGACAACCAGCGCCAATGCCATACCCTTGAATTCCCACGGGCGTGGCCAACCTAATGGAAGAGGAGGACGTGGAAGGATGAACAGAGGGCGAGGGCATGGAGCTACCGCCAGAGTGAATGCCGCAGTGGTACAACCAACTGTGGGAGATGAAGCACTGGAGAGAGCAACCTTGCATGCTGCAATTGACAACCCCAATGGTTGCGAGCAATACGCAGTCATTTATACGCCAGGATCTCTAAGAGGTGAACAAGTTAACTTCCTTATAGATTGTCGTAGTACTCTTTCATTTCTTTCACCCAGATGCATGAGGAAGCTATAGCTAGATAAGTATCCAACAAGCAAACTAGTTGTAGAGTTAGCAAACGGCAAGGAAGTAGTATCTCAACACTCTGTAGGAAAAATCGACTTTGATTTAAGGGGACACCCAACTTCTGTCCAATTTCGAACCCTACCCTTACGATTCTTTGATGGGATACTAGGGATGGATTGGCTAAAGCAAAATAAGGCCCACATCCATTGTGCACAAGGGAACTTTACCTTTACAGATAACTTGGGTAATGAAGTCTTAATCCAGGGGGAAAACGGGAGACCTAGGGCTACTCTAGTTAAGGCCAACAGACTTTTGAAGGGACTAAGAAAGGGGTAGCAAATTTATGCGGTAAATCTCAACAAGGTGGACCAATCGGATACCACTCTTCGACCAAACTGGTTGAGGGAGTATGATGACGTATTCCCTGAAGACCTTACAAACCTTCCACCACATAGAGAGGTAGATCATGAGATTGAGACTATCCCTGGATGTGAACCTATCTCAAAAAGACCTTATAAAATGTCACTTCCAGAGGCCATCGAACTCAAGGAACAACTTAGGCAACTCATTGAGCAAGGATTCATTCGGCCCAGTACTTCTCCTTGGGGTGCACCAGTTCTTTTTCAAAAGAAGAAGGATGGAACCTTAAGGCTATGCATAGATTACCGTGGACTGAACCAGGTAACTGTCAAGAACAAGTATCCAATTCCTAGGATTGATGAACTCTTGGACAGACTTCACTGCGCCAAAATGTTTACAAAGATTGATTTAAGGTCAGGATATTACCTGTTATGGAATTGATATGTTATTATTTATTGCAGCTGACAAGTGGAAAAGGCTTGACCAAGCTAGGCTATTGCAAAAGGATATTACATTTTATGTATATTTATTCAAGTGCTCTTTTATGAGCTTTGGCCATTTATGACCGGCCGGCAAGTTTGTAACTAATTTGACCATTCAAGAAATTTATAAAACAAATACGTGCAAGAGGGAATGGTCACTCTTGCACGGGGGGAGATTGCACCCAGTGTCTGTGTTATTCTCCTCTCCACTCCTCTCTTCTCTCTCTTGCCGTGCCGGTGTAGCACTCTACTCTAGGAGGTGTGCATGCACGTGCGTTGTCTTGCTCTCTCTCTCTCTCTCTCTCTCTCTCTCTCTCTCTCTCTCTCTCTCTCTCTTCACTTACAGCTTCGATTCTGTGCTGCGAGATCTTTCAGGTATGTCGATTTGTATGTTTTATGGTTTCCACTGTGCTATTTTGGGTATTATGTAGGGTAGCCAGGCTTCCGACTGTAGCAGTGGTATCAGAGCAAGGTTAAAAGGATCATGACAGTGCCAGATACGAGGATGTGAGGAGATTCATGACCAATCAATTCCACAGCTAAGTTTACGTTACTTATCTTATTAGTATCATTGGTATGACATTTTTATTTTGATTTATAAGTGCGTAAACATCATTATATAATTCAATTAAAATAAACCTTGCTTGATTTTTTTTTTGAAAAAAAATAATCAACACAAATTATCATGGAATTAGAAGACGATTGAAGAATAATTAAGTATGAAATTCAATAGAATTAGCTTGTTTAAGAGTTTACAACCAAGGTATTAAGCATCACCCATGTATAATTATAATACGTAGTCTATGCATAGAGATTTAAAGAAGTAGGAGACATTGCACGAGATTGTTGAATGGTGGAGTTTTGAGGAAGTAATTAGAAGACAGGATTCTTTCTTCACAATCGGTGCTAACTCCCTGACACAGTTGTGCATAGTACGAACCAATTAGATGTGATACTGTGGTGGGAATGTCCACCGCGTAGGAGGCTTAAATTTTAATTTAAATAGCACTACTTGTTTGTCGACTGCATTCATCATCATCATCATCGCTGCAACTATGATCATCATCACCATCCCCACCGTTCGGAGACCCCGTTTGTCACCCTGGTCACCAGCTATCAACATCACACGACATCACAACACGCTAGGCTTTTGCAGCAGGGACGGAGTCGCAACGACGACTGCAATACACGATGCTCGATAGTTTTTTTTCCATTTGCTGTCATCACATGACGTGCTCCTGACGTCATTACTGGGCGACACCTATAGGCCATCCCATGCACCGCCAACCTCAACAGGACTGGGCACCGTGCTCTTCCGCTACAACTCATCCCGCTGCACCCCTTAACGACGGCTTCACCTGCATCAACAGTGCACTTGCCACATATCACGCATGGCGACAGTCACTGCCAGTTGCATGCACTCCGACATCACAAATTTACACGGCGCCTATGCAGTTTAACACCCACGCCTCTACTTTGTGGCTCCAAATTTTCCCACCAGCAATGCAAAAAATATCTCTCTCTCTCTCTCTCTCTCTCTCTCTCTCTCTCTCTCTCTCTCTCTCTCTCTCTCTCTCTCTCTCTCTCTCTCTCTCTCTCTCTCTCTCTCTCTCTCTCTCTCTCTCGCAGTTTCCAGCCGCCACCTCCCGATGCCATGCAGTGGCTCAACCCCCCATCTCACTCTTATCTTTCTCTGGTCCACTGCCAACCACACGTTCTCTCTCATTTTACTCCACCAACCAACCTCCATGCAGTGGCGTCGCAGGACTTATGCGCCTCAGGTCATGCTCATGAGACTCTCCAGACTGCAGCCCTTTACAAGCGTAGAATGCAGACCCACAATACTCTCTCTCGCTCTCTCTCTCCAACTCTCTTAACACTTTTTGTGTTAGGTGTGTGCCAGCAACCTTAATCAACCGTGCACATGACAAGCCACTACTCCAACCGCAGTAGACTGCAGCACCCAATTCATGATACCCACTAACTGTTGTCTACCGCCCTGCTTTCGAAAAATTCCTTCAGATTCCGAGTGTTGACCCTAGCAGGATTATCAATATCCTCTGATTTTCCCTCTGCTCAAAGTTCAAGAGCCTCTGCTACGTCATCTGTGGGAGGCTTTGAATTGGAAACCTCCTAGTTTGCAGCCAAATCTTCATGCACCTCAAAACCTGAGTCGAACTGCGCTAGAATGTGTTGCGTTGCACCGGAATGCGTTGCAATTCTAGCTCGTCAAGAACTTCAACCATGGGCACTTCCGGTGCTGCACCTATTACCTTGACAGATTCACCTTCATCTTGCATGGGCGCTTCTGATAGAGCACCTATTATCTCAAGAGATTCCCCTCCCTCTTGCAATCCACTTTTCTTTGTATCCTCTTCCACAAGATCTTCCTTTGCCTTTTCAGATATTCCAGTTCCAAGAGCACCATCATCTGGTTCCTTCACCGGTTACTGTACACATGGAACAACATTCACACTAGTCCAGTCATTCCTCTCAAAAACCCTCAACATCCTGCATAGAGATATCACTTGTATTTACTATAGTGTCCACTGTTGGCGTCACCTGCATCCCAAATATCATCTGAAACTGATGCGTTAGGAGCATCTTTATCACCACTTGCAACCTCTGCACCACTAGATTCTTGTGCGGGGACAACACTCTCATCGGCTACATTCTCCTTCCCATCTGGTTTAGACAGAGCCCCATCAGCAACAGCTACAACTAGTGTCCTCTGTGCTTCCAACTTCTTGGGCAGGCAGTTGAAGAGGTTTTATTTTCATTTTTCTTCATTTTATTTTTGTACCCCGCCATTGGATTGGATACACAAGGATTAAGGATTGTATAGGTTTGTTCCCATACATATTTTACAGATTGTTCTTATCACATTTCATTTCATTTGCTATCTCTTTGCCCCCTCCCACTACGACTCCTTCCACAAGAGACATTGCGGATGCTCTTCGGTCGACCACTACAATACTTTCTTAGACACGCGCCTGATGCCGGGCATTTATGAGAATCGACCATGATGATGATCCTTTTAGTCTGATGTTTTTAAACTCTTAGTTTTTACATCTTTCGCTTTACTTCATTTTAATTTTGTACCCATATATTGGATTAGATCCACCCGGATTCTGTCATGTCCGTTTGATCTCATTATTCTAAATGTCTAATCTCTACTCTCACACACTCAAACATCTCCCTCTGTGAATGTCTCTCCTCGTGTTGCCCCACTCTAGCATAAACAACCTGAGGACTCGATCTCATAACTCTAATTAGTGGTCTCACTCACTAAATAGACAATGCAAGTGGCTTCATATCTCATAGTATATTGGACGCTGACATGTGTGATGTAGCTTTATCTTTGTCTCTATACCCTAGCCTCTACTCGTATATCCCCCCCCCCCCCCCCCCCCTCGAATTACATTGACGATATTATGCCCCATCGGCGATTACAATGTGACTAGATAATAATGAATGCACAAATTCGACTAGAAGCATACTGAGGGATATTGACGAAATATGGTACAAATTTGCGATGGATAACAACACTAATTAAGGCAGAAAGTATTCGGAACACAACTACGAAATGATATGCTGGAGACGACCACAATCAAGCTTCAGAAAGTGATCATAAGACCTAGGTTTATATAACTCTAATATCTTTAATAGATTCCATCCCACTATTTGCAGAGATTTTATTTTACTTATAATCTATGGATTTTTATGGCATGATTTGCATGATCTTTTTTCGGTATGTAGCACAATATTTTAAATCCTTTGCGATACCTAGCGATGTTGTTAGCATGTTATTTTCAATTGGTTAATGTCTTTAATTAGCACAAGCTGGTTCAAAATATTCTATGCTCATACTCCTCCTGCCAACTTGCTAGGTGACAACGTTTTGCAACTTCATCTAATTCCGGCTATGCTATATTGCATGCTCTTTCTGCAATTCCTTGTATCGATCAACGTTATCAAATGTCATGCATTCTTAATTGGTGACTTACAATTGGTTGCACTTTTAAAGTTTTGAAGATTTTCTAGGTTTCCTCCTCTTCAAATGGCACATTGTTCGATTTTTCTAGCTACTGTACAGTAGCACTGCTCAACACCATTACCTTTATTTGGTTTACCACAATTTTAAGGAAATTAAAGTATCTGTCTTACTTGACCTTAATCAAATTATTTTTATCATGATCTTCATTTGTTTTTGTTACATTTCTCTAACTCATTTAAGGATTTTTCAATTAAAAAAATACCTATGTAGACCATAATGTGAGGACTTCAGATAAGTCATCTCTTTACTTTATTTTGCAAACTCATTTTTCAGCTTCTGTACTAATCTCCTAATCATATTTTATCCACTTTTATGATACCCTTCTTCCTTGTTATCAACCAAATATCTATACTCATCTAAACCTTATTCCTTAGTGGTTGACTATACTGCCTCTGTCATACAAGATTGTGCCAAACCCCTACCCGTGTTTCCTGATACCATTCAAAGAGACAACACGGCTCTCTCGACACGCATACTCAAGAACACCCATTCCAACCCCTCCTGGTATGTACCTCGCATACGTCACTCCTCTTTTGATAGCTCATTTCTCTACATTATGTTCTAAGCAGAATACTCAAACACCGCTAAGTTCATGCCCTCTAATTGTATTGAAAGAAGATTTGTCTAGAAGCTATGCAGCTACTCAGGTGAGCTACAGTGCTCTGGAATAGTGCACAACAATTTGTAAGTGCTTTCATATACTGCATTGTGATGTCAACAACATAATAAATATATTTTTATTTTTTTTTCTTCTTTATGTCTTGCCTAGTCCATTGGTCACGCACACACAGATTCGCCGATCGAGGCAATATGTAGATACTCATCTTGGTGCAGATCCGCCGATTTAGGCAGCACATTAATAACCTTCAGATTTATAATTTTTAAACAATATCCAATGCAGATCCGCCGATTTAGGCAGCATGAGTGCAGATTTGCTGATTTAGGCAGCACGTTTTATTGGTGTAGACTCACCGGATGAGGCAACACCGATCACAAAATCATGCTACAGTGACTGGCCACCACTGTAACTGGTGTGATTTTGTACCCCGGGTATACAAAATGAAGAATATTTGGATTTGGATTTGCAATGGTTATAGTTGGCAGATGGTTGGATTTAGATTTGGAATTGGTATATGATGATTTTTTGTCGCGACAGTATTTATGAAAGTGAACTTGAGATTGATGAGAATTGATTTATACAATGATGAGTGTGACCAATGACATCCTGATTCATCAGGGTATGACATATACTGCTTATTCTAGTGGTATGGGACACTTATAGAATAGGTAATATGTGGATGTCAGCAGGCATAAGCAACGCTGGTTAGTTTCGTTGTTTTTACTATATGTTAGTTTTTGACACAAATTTCTAATTGCTATTTTTGACAAGTATCGTTTGCAGATTTTTTTTATCTTTGCAACTGAGGACAATTGCTTTCCAACGGAGAGGTATGTTATGGAATTGATATGTTATTATTTATTGCAGCTAACAAGTGGAAAAGGCTTGACCGAGCTAGGCTATTGCAAAAGGATATTACATTTTATGTATATTTATTCAAGTGCTCTTTTATGAGCTTTGGCCATTTATGACCCGCTGGCAAGTTTGTAACCAATTTGACCATTCAAGAAATTTATAAAACAAATACGTGCAAGAGGGAAATGGTCACTCTTGCACGGGGGGAGATTGCACCCAGTGTCTGTTATTCTCCTCTCCACTCCTCTCTTCTCTCTCTTGCCGTGCCGGTGTATCACTCCACTCTAGGAGGTGTGCCTGCACGTGCGTTGTCTTGCTCTCTCTCTCTCTCTCTCTCTCTCTCTCTCTCTCTCTCTCTCTCTCTCTCTCTCTCTCTCTCTCTCTCTCTCTCTCTCTCTCTCTCTGTGTGTGTGTTCACTTACGGCTTCGATTCTATGCTACGAGATTTTTCAGGTATGTCGATTTGTATGTTTTATGGTTTCCACTGTGCTATTTTGGGTATTATGCAGGGTAGCCAGGCTTCCGGCTGTAGCATTACCAAATCAGGATCAAGGAATCAGATATTCCAAAGACAGCTTTCAACACTAGGTATGGACACTAAGAATTCACAGTAAAGTGTTTTGGTCTAACAAATGCTCCTGTAATGTCTTTTGGTCTAACAAATGCTCCTGCGACTTATGCAGGATATTTTCAGACCTTATCTGGATGATTTTGTCTTGGTTTTCTTTGATGACATCCTGATCTATTCTAAGAATGAGGCAGATCATGAAAAACATGTTCGCAAAGTACTTGATCTTCTTCGAGAACACCAACTTTACGCTAAAGCAAGCAAGTGTACCTTCTGCTCACCAAAGGTCAATTATCTTGGATTTGTCATATCGGCCGAAGGAATTTCAGTGGACCCAGATAAAGTCAACGATATCGTTGATTGGCATCAACCATCCACCGTCAGCAAAGTAAGAGGATTTCTTGGGATAACGGGATGGTACAGGATTTTTGTCAAGGACTATGCACGTATTGCTGCACCTTTGACGGAACTCCTGAAGAAAGGAATGAGGATCGAATGGAAGACCGAGCACGAGTTTAGTTTTACTAAGCTAAAAGAATTCTTGGTCTCACCTCCTATCTTAAAGCTTCCAGATTTCAACAAGGAATTTGAAGTAGCGACATATGCTAACAAATTTGCTTTAGGTGGAGTTCTTACTCAAGAAGGAAGACCGGTGGCGTATACTTCACGAAAGCTGAGGGATCATGAGAAGAATTATCCTACTCATGATTTGGAACTTTTAGCGGTTATACATGCGCTGAAGTTACGGAGACATTATCTTCTCGGGTGCAAGTTTCAATTGGTTACAGACCACAAGAGCTTAAAATGGATTTTTACTCAACCTATTCTTAATATGCGACAATGACGATGGATAGAGCTTTTACAAGAATATGACCTTGACATAAAGTATAGACCAGGGAAGAAAAATGCAATTGCAGATGGACTTAGTCGAAAATCTTTTCTCGGAGCTATCTCTATTCCAATAACCCTATTTGGGATAGAATCAAAGAAGCATCTTTGGTAGATCCAGAGTACCAACGTATAGTATCGTTAGTCCAGCAGAATAAGATGCCTGAAGCTAAAGATTACTCTCTTATGGGAGGATGTCTTTACTACAGACATAGACTCTGTGTACCCAGAGACCCAGCTTTAAAGAAGGCTATTCTGTATGAAGTACACGATAGCCCTACATCTGGTCATCCAGGCTATGCTGACTCTTCATGATGTCAGGAGGAGTTATTTTTTGTCCGGGATGAAAGGAGATATACTTCGCTATGTGAGGCAATGTCTTTCTTGTCAGCAGATAAAAGCTGAAAGGATCAAGTTACCAGGGCAACTTCAACATCTTGACATACCCCAGATGAAATGGGAATGCATCAGTATGGACTTTGTTACAGGATCACCTTCTACAGGAGGTTATGACTCTGTTTTCGTGGTTGTTGATATGCTCACAAAAGTGGCTCATCTAATACCCGTAAAGACAACCTTTACTGCTTCGGATATTAGCCGAGTATTCATCAAGGAGATTTTTAGGTTACATGGTTTACCCAAGCGTATCGTCAGTGATAGAGATGCCAAGTTTACATCAAAATTTTGGACTTCTCTTTTCCAATCTATTGGGTCACAATTAGCCTTCAGTACAGCGTATCATCTGCAGACAGACGGGCAGACTGAAAGAGTAAATCAAGTCATTGAGGACATTCTCAGGGCCTATTGTTCGCAAGAGCCAAAGAAGTGGTTACAATATCTTCCTTTGGTAGAATATGCTTATAATTCTTGCGAACACAGAAGCATTGGAATGTCACCCTTTAAAGCTCTTTATGGACGGGACTGTTTAGCACCACTGAACTTCTCGGATCCAACCATCAGGGTAGAAGCCTCTAAAAACATGTTAGAAGATATGGAAGCTCAGACTAGAGCTATTCGCCAAGACATTCAGGCAGCTCAGGATAGACAGAAACACTATGCAGATAAAAACTGTTCAGAAAGAACTTTCAAAGAAGGAGATAAGGTTTTTCTGCGAGTCCGACCGAAGAAAAGCAACTTATCACTAGGCAGATACAAGAAGCTAAGCCCAAGGTATTGTGTACCATTCGAGATCGTTAAAGTTGTGAGTGACCAAGCCTACAAGCTAAAGCTACCTGCAAACTTAAAGGTTCATGATGTATTCCACGTCAGCTTACTCAAACCCTATATTCCTAATCCTGATCAATTCTTGGACTCAGATCAGATAGTCATGCCAGCACAAGGAGATCTCAAGCTCCAACCTGACTATGTACTCGAAACAAGGGAAAGGAAGTTACGCAACAGAACTATCACGGAGCATCTAGTAAAGTGGAAGGATTACCATGAAGAAGATGCAACTTGGCAGGACGAACCAACGCTCATAAAATATTACCCAAACACATTCTTGAGATGAGGACATCTCAAATTCTTCACGTTGGGGAGGTTGTAAGGTCTCTGACCCCGACCAAAAAGAGCACCATTGTACCATGGAATAAACATAATGGAAAAAGTTACTATTTTTAGCAGTTTTCTAAATTCTGTCAGTGCCATGATGTTTAGAATGTTTTAAAGCTTGGAAATGTGAATTAAAATAATTTTTGTAAAAAAAAATCCAAAAAAAGTAAGTTTTTGGTCACCCGACCCGTCTAGTTTTGACCGTCTCGCAAACTGCACTCGTACCTCGAATTTGAAAAAATGCATTTTTCGGACCCCGGAGACTGCTCAATATGGCAGGTACTCAGACAGATACGCCTTAGTTAGAGCTTAATATAGCAATTTACGGCATTAAATTCTGACTCGTATGGCCCGTTTTAGCCTAAAACCAATTTTTTCTAAAGTTGTGTGGGGAGGCACCGGGGCTCGAGGCTGTGTGGGAACAGGTTCCAAGCCACTCAGAGCCTGCTTTAGCAGCTAGGGGGCGCCCTCTCTTCTTTTGGGAGTTGTGGGAGAGTTTCCAAGCTTGAGAGTGAGTGTGAGAGTCGGTTACACTAGCTAACTGGACACTTGGTAGGCATGTAACTGGACTTGCCATGCATGAAGTGAGTGCTCATTCATATGCTTATAGCAGCTAGGTTCGATTTTCAGCATGGAGAGGCCTATTTAAGAGTGTTCTCTCTCTCTCTCTCTCTCTCTCTCTCTCTCTCTCTCTCTCTCTCTCTCACACACACACACACACACACACACATGCTCACACACCCACTCAGTACACACACACACACCTTGGGGAGGTGCTGCCGGCACACATAGTTTTTGGAGAAGAAGCAAAGGAGGGAAGTGCTGCCCGATTCTCGTCTTGAGAACTCCATTGGATCAGAAATTCAAGTGGATTTCAGCCCCTAATCACGAGAACTCGCTTCGGTGGTGCCCACGACCGCGAGGCGGGAACGAGCAACGTGAATGGGAAAGGAAAATCTCCCATGGACGAACAAGTACCGGCCATCTCACGGGCTATGGACGAGGAAATGGAGGAGGTAGGTCACATTTTAAAGTCAAGTTGTTTAATTTAACATTACATACGATAAGTTAGGAAAGAACATATCCCTAAACATGTTGGAGAAATCCGACGGAAACCTCAACATTTGAATTCAATTGTATATTAAATTCTAAGTAGGAAAGAATGGTTAATGGATATACTGTTTGAAATAGGAAAGAATGTATGCTAGGGAAAATTTAGCTCGACATGTTCATTTCTATTTTCAATGTTGAACTAGTCCTGATCCCCCTACTAATCACAGGGGGTGGCTCGCGATGATTTCGCAGTAGCTAGAGTTACTAGCTCAGGGCCTTTATCCACGACTTGCTTTCTATGCGATGGGAACCCACGTCTTGCTTTCTATGTGGTGGGAATGTCCATGTCGTGCTTTCTCTGCGGTGGACATACCTAGTTGTATGGGCAGCTAGGTGACAACGGGAGAAGTAAACTCTCGCTGGAGGGGGGATGTTGTACCTCCAGAACATTGGAATTTTAATGAATAAGTTTGAGTAGAATTTTTACTAGAATTACTGGCTTGGTGCCGCTTTGCAATACTGGTTGAAGGGCTGTCTTAACGAACCTTGTGATTCGGAATCTAATTAAGGAACTTTTATGTTAAACAACCATTGTGGTAGTAATTATGACACACAAGGAAGTGTGAGTGTGGGGGTGGAAAGTGGGGGCTTGGCTCAGGTTGCCAATGCCTATGAGAAGGGTGGTCCCGATTGGTCGGGAACTCTCCGTCCCCATGGTGTTTAAATCGACACTAGTATTACTCATTGCCCCTAGAGGAGCGAAGTCTCAAGTGTACGTGCCTCTAAAACATGGGGAAAAAGGCACTCGTGATTTTTCTCCTCTTGGAAGGTGGGTCTTAGGATCGCTAGATAAGTTAAGTGCGCTTCCCCTGCGAGGTGGAGCTAGATCTCTTTACTAGTAGGCTCGAATCCCCTGTGATGAGAGATCTTTTACTAGTAGGCTCGAACTCGACTCACTTTGTGATGAGAGATCGTTACCATTGTGGTAGTAATTATGACACACAAGGAAGTGTGAGTGTGGGGGTGGAAAGTGGGGGCTTGGCTCAGGTTGCCAATGCCTATGAGAAGGGTGGTCCCGATTGGTCGGGAACTCTCCGTCCCCATGGTGTTTAAATCGACACTAGTATTACTCATTGCCCCTAGAGGAGCGAAGTCTCAAGTGTACGTGCCTCTAAAACATGGGGAAAAAGGCACTCGTGATTTTTCTCCTCTTGGAAGGTGGGTCTTAGGATCGCTAGATAAGTTAAGTGCGCTTCCCCTGCGAGGTGGAGCTAGATCTCTTTACTAGTAGGCTCGAACTCGACTCACTTTGTGATGAGAGATCGTCCGCTAAATGAACTATGAACCACTTTGTTTGCTTCCGCTATAGATCTAGTGGCCACTAAGTTTACCACCAGATCCGCCGTTTGAGACGGCAAGGTGGGGACCTCACACCTAAACATGTTGCCCTCAAGGTTTGCATGAATCCTATTGGATAGGCTTAAAAGGGGTCCAATGAGCATTTAGATTAATTAAATAATTATCTACGTAATTATCAAGCCTCTCTCCCTCAAAGGGGAAAGAAGGACACTTGTCCAAAACCTACCCTTGCAGCTTGTTATGCCTCTTGCATGTGATTGGCTAGGCCTGGAGGGGTCCAATGAGCTTCAAGCATGATCTACAAGGGGGGTTCTACCAAAGCAAGCAAGGGGTGTGCTTGGGGGGTATACTCCCTCACACTCTCTCTCATTCTTCACTTGGTGAAGTGCAAAAACTCCCTCTCCTTGTCCAAGCTAGTAGAGAAGTTGAGAGCCTACACCAACACTCTTGGCTATGAACTTCAAATCCAACCAAGAGCCATGCTTCAATGCTTAAGCTTGCCATCTTCTCCTTCTTCATTACTATGCTATTATGTATGCTAGCAAGAAGAGTGATGATAAGTGAGGAACTATTTCTTTCTCCTATGAATGTTTCTTCGTCCTCTTCCCTATCCTCATTCCCCGCTAGCACTCTCCACCTTTGAAGGTGTTTGAGGCCTTGGGATTGAGGCTTGGGATAGTTAATGCTTTTTGCAAATTATATGTTATGCTCGTGATGCATGAAGCTTTTCCATCTTTATTGCATTACCTAGGTCACAAGGAACACAAAGATTGTATTGTACCAAGTCTCTCTTGATGGGAGAATCTATAAAAAAAATGCCTATTGGAGGGGGGACAAGCTCCACATAAATCCGGTCCTCAACTATTGTCAAGTTCTCTAAAATATCTCTCTTGCAAAAGTATTGTTCATGCCAAGTTAATTAAGTACTATGATTATGTTGCTACCGTCAATTAAGTTCACCCTCTATGCTCGCAAAGTAGTCTCACAAAAATGTTCTCTCTAATTCTCTTAATTCCACCACTCTCAAAGCTCATAGGCCATTTTCATTACAGCTTGCTTTAGAGAGAGGAGAGAATGAGAGAGAGAGAGAAGGGGGGGGGGGGGGGGGGGGGGGGGGGGGAAGGGAGTGGGGGGGGGAGGGAGAGAGTAACAGACAGCTTGAATGAAGGAGAACCTTAAAGATTTAACCTTTAAAAAACTCTCTTCACTGCCTAGTGCACTTTTTACCTTGGAATCAAGAGGTAGCTTCCGACATGATACCTATGTATGGGGCATAGGTAATAACTCCACATATTTATGCATACACCCTTTGATGAGTGCGCTAGCAGTGCGGATGTATGTGTGCATGTAGGGAAGGGGAGAGGAAAGCAAATTGTTGTGTGGGTGGAGCAGACCTCAAATGAGGAGCTCCTTATTAGTTTGTAAGACATGTCACCTTTACCCCAACAACCTCCCACTTAAAGGTGAATGTGCCATTAAGTGGGTACTACTAGCTAAACTACTAGTATGTACACGAAAACAGGTGAGAGACTCTCTCAACATACACCCATTGACTCGCTCAATTAATCTACATGCAATCGTATCAGCTCTAGTGATAGGTGAGCGTGCATATCCATGCTAGAGCTTGCATGCAAATCTTGTAGACATCTCTGTATAGTCTACATAGCTCCACAAATGCATCATGCTAGTGTCAATCAATGTACGATTGACAATCTCTGCTGCAAATGCTCCCTCTGTAGGTCGGGGCTCAACACTAGTAGGTCATACATGAGACACCCAATGTTGACAAAATCTGTGTAAACCTAGCTATATTAGCCTCCTCTAATGGGATTAGGGAGGATAAGGGAGAGAAGCATTCATGGTAATGGCATGCTAATTAACAATTAAACACACAATGATTGCACAATAGGATTAATTCAATTCATTGAAATGAGTACAAATGAGCTCTTTATATAGGACTTGAGAGATCATCTCACCTATCATCATTGATGACATCATTAGGAGCTTAAAATCAGCTCAAGAACTCGTGGCCTCTCTTCTAGGGGATTTTGTAGGCTCATAACTTCTCCAAAATGCTTACTATGTCTAGAAAGACACCTCATGGGGGTATACTATCACTTGGGCTAATTTTGGACATGCTACACATGCCTTAGGCCACCTAGGATACATAGTAGACAAGAGGGAATTCTCATGGATACAAATCATCATACCTCCAAGGGAAGGTTCACAAAGAGGTCCAGATCATAGGCTGAAGTCCAGTCCATTCACTCATTCATTCATATGCCACACAGGCACTCATTCATTCATATGCCACATAGGCTCTATGCCACACAGGCACTCATTCATTCATATTCCACACAGGCTCTTTGCGACAAAGGCTCTATAGAACTTCCCCTTAAATGGGAGATATATCATTCTACACAATTGTGTCTTCATAAGGTTTTAGATCCTCATCCCATTCTTATTTTGTGCTACACCATCTTCATTTTCATGTCCTCCCATTGAATAGGTGCCCTTGTCATCATCTTCATAATCATTGTCATGGTTGTACTTCATGTCATCTTCATTCTTATTTTCTTCATCTCCATGTTGATGACCTTCTTGGTCTGCAATCTTCATGTTCTCCTTCATTTGACTGATGATCTCTCCTATGTATTTGAAGCTCTTCCTGCATTTCTCTGTCTTCTCCATAGATAGCTTGATCTTAGCTTGGTTTATGGGCTCCATATATGTGCTTGGGACTCTTAAGAATGTCACAAGATGGGGGGGGCCTTGGAGATTCCCCACTTGGTGTAAAATACTCACTAAAAAAGGTCTTGAAGGTTTGAGGTTGCAAGTTTCAGGACTTGCAGATCATGGGAAAGCCCTCTCTATAGGGCCAGAGAAAGATTGCAGATATGGAGCCTTGCAAGCCGTGGGAAAAGGCTCTTGAAGCCTTGATTTGGGACTGCACCGAAAATGGAAGGCCCATGTGAATGCATGTTGTAATCCACCCCGATGCCAAGACTTTGCCAAGAGCCTTGATTTGGTACTGCATCGAAATGAAAGGCCCGTGTGAATGCGTGCTATAATCCACCCCGATGCCAAGACTTTGTTGCATGTGAAGTTCCATTGCAGACCCGACTACAAGTAATCAAGCCGATTGAATGACTTTTGAGGTCACCCAAGCTACCCAAAAATAGCCTTTGCACAAACCGACCCCATGACCTTACGACATCAAGGTTAGGGTGTTTGCATTAGACCACCACGCCAAGAGTGCTTGATTGTCGATAAGACAATTTTTACAAAATTTATTCTTGCTACAACAGTCAACCAAGGACTTATGGGCTCAAAATGAGCTCCAAAGCAAGCGTGGTTGGCTCAAAGAGAAGCCATAGCCCGAGAACTGTAGCATGTACTCATAGGGGTGATGGGAATGCAAGGAATAGATCCACACACACACACACACACACACACACACACACACACACACACAATGCAATAGTGTGGAAAAGTAATGCAAGGTTTTTCAAGTGTTGGACTAATGTAAGATCGAACACGATGGCTTAACTCTAATGCACCCAATTTAGCGTTATTAGCAATAGAAAGACATTACTAATGAGAGATCCTAAACCATGATCAAACTTGAAAGCGAAGAGTATGCAAACTAGTTAATGCAAAAGCGAAAATCAGCAAAGCAATGTCCAAGAAATCAACTCTATCTCTCGCTTGATCACCATGGGTAGTGGAGCATGCTCATATCCCAAGTGCTGATTAGGGAGAGAATTTATCAATGATCTAATTATATTCTAATGCAAATCAATCAATGCTACTAATGATGATCAAGTAGAGAAACTTATAGGCCTAGGTATGAATTATCGGCTTTGATACCACTTAATGGGATTAGGAGGTAATGGCATGCTAATTAACACTTGAACACACAATGATTGCACAATAGTAATAGAGTAGAGTTTAGGCACAAAAGGATTGATTCATTAGTACAAATGAGCTCTTTATATAGGAGTTGAGAGAGAATCTCACCTGGCATCATTGATGATATTATTAGGAGCTTAAGATCATCTCAAGAACCAGTGGCCCCTTTTAGGGGGATTTTCTAGGCTCATAAATTCTTCAAAATGCTTTTACTATGTCTAGAAAGACACTTCATGGGGTATACTATGACTTGGGCTACTTTTGGCCATGCTACACATGCCTTAGGCCACCTAGGATGCCTAGTAGACAAGAGGGAATTCTCATGGATACAAATCATCATACCTCGAAGGGAAGGTCCACAAAGAGGGCCGGGATCATAGTCCAAAGTTCATTCCCAGCATCCTCAATGTTATCTTCATACACTATATTGTAAGGACTAATCATCATGTATGGATGTGCCATCACCAACATTGGGATGGCTACATCTCTCTCATCCATAGGTGCAGCTATGTCCTTGCATCAACTCATCAGCCTCTAGCATGAGCATATTAAAAAACTCCATGTCCACCATCTTTGCATGTGTCTCTAGGGAGCTGACCTCTATCTACATAGACTCTAACAATACCTGTCGTGTCCCACCGGAGCAATCTCGCTCCACTTATGTCTCTATAGAGTCTACTGATAACGTCCTGCACAACTACATGCTTTGTCTCGTGAACATATTGGATCTCACTAGCAAAGGAGACACGTCTCATCTCTCGCTCATCACATGCCAGCAAAACAAAGCTGAGACTATGCCATACCTCAGATACATGCATAGGATATACCAAACCATTGTGGGGTCCCCTAGCAATCACTAGTGATCTACAATGCATCTGGAAAGACCACTCTCTATGTAGTATATGACACCCACAATCTACTAATTGTCTCCCTGAAATCAAACTCTGTCTTAGCTGAGGAACATAATGCACATATCTTAGCATATAGGATGCACCATTGGAAAACTCTCTTGCGCCTACTATGTCAAACGTTGAACCATTAGGCTAAGTGTGCATAACCAAAGCTCCCACTAGAGAAAGTGCTAAATAAACCACTCACAATGTGGCGTGACATGGAAAATTGCATCCTCATCTAGCAACCAACGGGGAGAAGTGTCACCTCTCAAAGACATGTAAGCAAGAGGAATGCTAAAGGTAAATGTGGTATGTATATGAAGTCACCGCCCTAGCATGTGTCAAAACCTCATCTGCATCACGCATACATCTCTACTGGTGCCTTATATGTTTGAAATAGCGGCACCTTGTCTCCCCGGTGTGACCACAATGGAACATCGCAAGTATCGGCATGAACAAGACCTCCGTCTCACATGAGTCATCATTGTGGACTCAAAACTATCACACATATCAACTACCATGAATGAATGTCAAAGTGCGAGACTCAACCACTACACATTAATAAACATTATCAATGCATCAATTTGATGCTTGCATATGCGTAAAACAACTCTACAATAAGTATACAATGTAAAGTCTACAATCTACAAACATAAACAATGTCACTAAACCAAGTAAGCTCAAAATGGGACAAACAACTCAACCGAGCATAAAGCGCATAACCATACTTATGCACAGTGAGAAAACAGTGCTCAAAATGCATCCCATAAGAAAATTGCTTGCAAGGATCTTACCACGTTGCAAAAACTTGTAGAACTTGTAAAGCTTGTGACCACCCTCTAGCCTGTAGCCACACGAGCATATGCAATCTCACTTCTATGAGAGTGGATACAAGGAACACCAATCTGTGTCCAAAACTGACAAAATCTGTCAAAGTGAGAGTAAAGACTTGATCATTGTCAAAGTGCGAGTCACACTGGACCACTAAACCATTAGAGAGTGAATTGCAGATACACACAAATAATGGCGAGAATCTGGGAAAAATCTGGTAGAGTTTCCCCTGAATCTTGAGAGAAATCTCAGCGAGACCGCATAAACCATGAATAGACACTCAATGTCTCGGATCAATCCACATAAACATAAACTACCAAATCCTGACAATGTAGCTCACTCTTGAATGAGTGGCTTTATGGATGACTATGTTGAATCAAGGCGGGAGTAAGAGAGTGGCATTCATGGCACGCATGTGTGTGTGTGTATACTTAAATAAAGAGAGATTCAATGAGAACTCAAAATGATAACTAGAATATGCTTGAACTTGAACCTTACAGTGAGTGTGTACAATGCCTCTTATATAGACATACAATAGATGATCTCATGGGTGACTTCATCAGATAATACATCATCCACTATGTCAGCAGTCCTAGGTGGAAAGTGGCCACATGCTACGGCATGGGATGCACATGCCCAGTGCCATGTAGGCATCCTAGTAGACTAGAGAAGATTCACACGAAGAAGCATAAGCATAGGCCAAAGCTCATAAATCCCAACAACCCTCCCCTTGGGGTTTGGGCTACGACGAATGGCACAATACAACTCGTAACACTCCAATCCACGAGCACAATAATCTGACATCCCCAATCTAGGAGACACACTCCAATCCAATAGGTAAAGAATATCTCCAATCCAGGAGACCACTACAAGTCTCTAATCCAAGAGCCTGCTACATGCCTCTAATCCAAGAGACAAAATGAAAAACACCTCCCCTTAAACCAATGTCTACAATTTCGAGACCAAACTGAGCCAGCCGCTCAAAGCTATCTCCAACACATATTAACTACAAGAGGTGAAGGCAAAATGCTTTGTACTATCATAGTCCTCAAGAAATTTATGCTGCTTTGACCTTTGCTCTTCCTTTATCTGCTTTTGTTGCATTGTGCCGCTTTCCTCCCCTTGATGAGGATCATCTTTTTATTTTTACTAAATGCAAATACAATGCAAAAAACTAAAAACATGCTTAAGTTGCCTCCCCTTGAATTGGGAATCCCCAATTCCCAATACCTCGTAGTGCTTTGGAGCGGTCTTTGCTCTTGGAAAAGGTTCCAAGGCCAGTGTCTAAGCTCCTCGCAATCACCCCATGTCCTCGGTGATATATGTAAAAGCATACATTGCAAATGATGCACAATGATTTATGTTTGGCGTGAGTGCTCGAAAGTAACTATATGTGCAAGTTACCCAAGATGTGGTCGGGTATGAATAACCACAAAGTGAAGGCTCCTTTTACATAAAGTGTGAACAACCCCAAAAAAAGAAAAAAGGAAAGGGATACAATTTTATTTTATTTTATTTTTGTGGAGAATTATTCGAACCCGATATGCTTGCCTTAACTTTGAAGCTTATTGCTGGCATGCACTAGGAGCGCCAAAATTTATGGGTCTCTCAGAGTAAAATTTGCAGGATGGGCTACTGAAGCCGATAATCTACCCTTCTTAGTCCCTCACCACAAATGGGTGTGTGAGCTACTAAATCTCAGTTGTTGTTGAGCTCGTTGTATTGAGCTGGCTAAGATTGCTTCGTGCTAAAAACACTAGCTGATGGTCGCCTCAGCCAGCTCGTAAATCTGTCGCTTGCGATGTGCAACTGCACCGCTGTGTGCTTTAGGTGGTGGTCAACCATTGCCTTACCAATTTCTAATGCAAGCAAAAAGATAGTTTGTATGGGTTGTATGCAGTGCTACATGTGTTGACGTCAATCCCCAAGCTGTGTGATATGCCTCGGACTCCCGAGTCCCAACGCTGGCTACTTGATGCACTGTCAACCTTGGTATTTGCTCGTAATACCGCTACCTCTAGATACCAATTCTGTTGCAACAAATGCCCCCAATTTAAATAAAATATAGTGCTTGCTTTGCAATGTTATTGATTGCTTTAGGACCTGCTTATTAAGGTGGCAAAGCGGGAGTTTCAACATGGTTGATGGTGCCATCAACCCCTTACACACTAAGAGCTATACCAAATACCATAAGCCAAAATCCTTGCAACAGGTGGTGGGATGTCACTTGCACATCTAACCCCACGTGCATGTGGACAAGCTATCCCAAGTCTAGGGTTCAGGTTAGTCTAGGAAGTTTCTGGCACCCTTGTGAGCCTGTGCATAGGCCGTGCATGTCTAGGTACTTAGAATAGTTGCATACCCATGATTGCACACAACAAGATCATTAGCATGACATTTAGTACCCGTCATGAGCATTTTCCAGAGCATAGATTTCTCAAAGTACACATTTTTCACTTATTTATTAATAAGTGACTTTTGTTGGAAAAGTAGGTAGGGCAAATTGCTAAGGAATTATAAAAGAACCGAGTGGGACTCAGTGGAAGCAAAAGAAGCAGAGACACAAGCACTCAGACAGCACCTCAGTAGAAGCCCTAGCATTTTCTCAAGAAGAAGAAGACCCATATCAGCTTGGCATTTCGAGATTTCAGTAGATCAGCCTGGCATTTTTAGAATTTAGTAGACAGCCTAGCATTAGCAGATTCAACCCAAACAACTTGGTGTTTTGCTTTTTAGTCCTTAACCTCGTCTCATATCCGACTCGATCCAGTATAGCAGATCCTTGCCGCAGTGAGACCTTGTTACATATCTGCCAGTAGACATTTTTCAGCCCAAAATAGCCCTAGCGTTTTTACAATTCAGCCAGATCAACCAACGTTTTGCATTTTCAGCCATACTTTGACTTGGTGGTTGCAGATCCAAGCCGCAGTCCTGCCACGGTAGCAGACCCCTAGTAGAGCATCCAGCGTTTTCAGCATTGACGTCGTCGTCATCGACGCCATCGTCATCGTCGACTTCGTCATTGTAGTCCCTATCTTGACGACGACACCTTCGTCATCGTCATCGCAGATCCCTCGTTGCCATCATCGCAAATTCTGAACTTCACGACAATACCTTTGTTGTCATCATCGTAGTTAGGCAGCACAAGTCGTCGACATTAACATCATCAAGTTCACAACATCTAGACCATTGTACCAGATTTGTGCAATCTATAGCATAGACCTCTCTCGCCATAGAGAGGGGGGCCCTTGGAGGGGGGTTTGAGAACCGTCTGGTGTCATATTATTCTCTCTCTCTCTCTCTCTCTCTCTCTCTCTCTCAGCAGTTTCATTCACAATAGCATTCACTTTGTTTGTGATCATTGCACTTGCACTCTCCCTCTAAGAAGAATGGAAGTCTCTTCTTTCCATAAAAGGAACCCTTGAGCACAGTTCGGAGCACTCATCCTGAGCACTAACAACATTCACTTCTGCTGCACCTTACATGGGACTAGATGGCATGCACTACCTCCTTGATGCCTTGGATGCCTACACAACGATGGATTGGGCTTAATAGAGCATAATAAGTATAGGATTTAATACAAATCAAAATCTCTTAGATGATGCTCAACAAGTGAGATTATTTGGAAATGAGAATGAGTAAGAGAGAGATTTATAAACACAATCCTAAATGCAAAATTGAATGCAACTAATATGCATGCTCAATTAATGAGCTTGTTATAGTGGATGGATACTAAGTAGAATCATTAACTAGAGAGAAAAGTGATTAGGCCAAAAGGACTAGACTCAAAAGCACCCTAAGCAAAGCTCTGATACCACTTGTTGGATCAAGACGGGCGCAAGAGAGTGGCATTCATTGTGTGTGTGTGTGTGTGTGTGTGTACTTAAAGAGAGAGAGAGAGAGAGAGAGAGAGAGAGAGAGAGAGAGAGAGAGAGAGAGAGAGACTCAATGAAAATTCAAAATAATAACTACAATATGCTTGAACTTGAACCTTGCAATGAGTGTGTACAATGCCTCTTATATAGACATACAACAGATGCCCTCATGGGTGATTTCATCAAATAATATATCATCCATTGTTAGCAGTCCTAGGTGGAAAGTGGCCACATGCTACCACAGGGGATACACATGCCCAATGCCATGTAGGCATCCTAGTAGACTAGAGAAGATTCACACAAAGAAGCATAAGCGTGGGCTAAAGCCCATTCATCCCAACAGTCTGCACCCATCCAAAATCCCTATAAACGTGTGAATTTTCCACTTGCAAGATGTACCTAACTCCTTCTGTATCCGCATATGCATACATAATATAAAATTGTACAAACCCTTGCTAAAAATACTAACTTCAACACTGTTGCTGCACGATCTGTGCTAAAAAACACATGAAACCTATAAGCAAAATAGCATCGAATCTAGCACACTACCTTGTCAATCGAAAACCAGTCACTTATGGTTGTAAACGCCATCCAAGAGCCAAATTTACTAATGAGAAATTTGCTCTAGAATGGTCTGTTGGAGCCGCTATGTGTCGATGTGTGTCATCAAACTAGGAAATGTCATCGTCGAGGAGATTAAGTCAAAGATGAGCCACTTTGGATGCGGTCTAGAGGAGAGTTGATGCCCCTCTCTCTCAATCTGTCTCATGGTAAGTCGAGGCCAAGATGTCGGGATCCCAACGGGGAGAGTCCGTGAGAGTAAGACTGTTGTGGAATGAGCATGGGAGGGTAGCTGATGTCAAGGCTATGCCGGAGGAGAGCCAAGTCACTCTCTTTCACTCTCACTATGTCGAAGCCGAGAAGAATGCTTGATGCTGACTTCCACCGTTAAGCACACCGATGCCATAGCCACTGAAGCTTGAAGTCGATGGTCGGCAAGGGAAACAGATGCCGTAAAAGCCAAAATGATGCGAGAAGATGAAAACCTAGAAGTCGATGGCATAGAGGGTGTGCTCGACAATGTTGAAATAGAGCCGAGAGCCAATGCCGCTCTCTTTCTCTACCTATATGCCAAGGTCGCCCAAGCCGCAATCTGAGGCTCGACAAGGGAGGAGTATCTTATGACATGAAGCCATAATCTTCTTTGTTGCAATCCAAAGCCCAAAATGTGATGAAGCTTCTTTCTCTGTGGGCTGTCGAATCATCCCTTCGACTTCTCTCTCTCCCATTGTGTGCATGTATGTGTGTAGGGGTATGTGCAAACATATCCCTACATACACCCTTCCTTCCGCTCTGCTCTTCTCTTTGTCTACCGAGTGTGTGTGTACACACCATACCACAACACAACGTCTATTACTTGGTTGAAAAACTTCAGATGCTCAATTTCCTCGTGCTAGCCTTAAGACTTACCCTCTTTGTGCTGCTCGATTGCTCCAACAATTCTTTGGTATTATAATAATATTTGTGAGTGTCCGGACATGTGCGTGGATGTCCATGAATGAACCCTATCGGCGGGCCTTCATTCGGACAAGGACATGTCTATTGTGAATCTCTCATGCACATTGCATTTAAGGGTGCATCCACACGATGTCATTTAACTCTAGCCCCCTCACATAAGCAAAACATTGCCTCAATTTTCCAACTGTACGAAAATCGACAGAGTTGAAAATCCCATTTTCTATCCCCGCCTTCTGAAGGGCAGATGGATTCATGCATGTGAGCGTAGGTTGCTATCAAACACATCTAACCAAGGTTGTTGATATGTAGTGGGGGTTCTACCCTAACCCGCGGGAATCTGCTCTAAAATGTAAGTGGAAGTTTGGTAATTGGCAAGGTTGGGTGACCCACGCCCACAACTGCGGACAGGCCCGGTCCACCATCCACTTCCAGGAACAGGCGGTGACTCCAAATGAGAGACAGCTAGTGTTGCTATAGCACAGGCTACAGCCCAAGACAATGTGGGCAAATGGCCAATAGGAAGATGGCACGTTGCCACGGACTCAATAAAGAGGCAATCCAGAAACTGCAGACTCGGTGAGAGTGGACAGTGGAGTCTGGAGCGATGACGACTAGAGGCATATATAATAATGATATGCGTATATAAGTTCAACGGAGCTTTATTATAAAAGGAAGCAGTTGGTAGAGAAGGTCTAAAGTGTACGAAAAAGATGGTAGAGTGGGTGAGAGTAACTAAATGAGGAAGAGAGAGAGAGGGCAGGTCACTATAGCCTACACTGTGTGAAGTTGTTGCGCTCGAAAATGAGAGAGGGGGGCTCATCAGAGGAGGGAGAGAGAGAGAGAGAGGGACCGCTGCTCCGAGGGGGATGGGGAAGGAAATGGGGTGCCGCGTGGCTTAATTAACGCGGAGAGATGGAAACCGTGGGATGGAAGGGCCTATTTAAAGGAACAGAGGGAGAGGATAGAGGAAAGCGAAGTAAGTCACAGAAGAGAGTGAGATTGGCAGTTCTGTGAGCCAGTGGTAGTGCCAGATAGTGCGTGTGTGTCCACGAGGGCAAAGTAAGACTAGAGATGGAAGGCAGTAGAAGCAGCAGCTCCAGGGTGGTGGCGGCTCTAGTGGTTGTGATGGTGGTGGCGGGCAGTCTTGCCGAGAGGGGGGAGGCTGCAATCTCGTGCGGGACAGTGCGAGGCAAGCTGCTTCCGTGTGCAGGCTACCTTACAGGAACCTCGTCGGCGCCTTCACGGTCGTCGACGTGCTGCAGCGGGGTGTCGTCACTGTACTCCCTCACCAAAGGGGCGAGGGCGGACCGTGTGACCGCCTGTGGCTGCATCAAGCAGCTGTCCACATCTTTGGGCTCTGCGCTCAAGAGCTCCAGTGTGTCCGCCCTTCCTGGCCTATGCGGCGTCAATCTCGGCTATGGGATCAGCACCTCCACCAACTGTGCCACGTAAGCCCCTCTCTCTCTCTCTCTCTCTCTCTCTCTCTCCACCCGGCAATTTTCTGATCAATGTTGTGATTTGTTCACCTCTGCAGGGTTCCTTGAATGAATAACCCTTGCGACTTATAACGACGCCGTCCTACAACGCCCACCTTTATATTAATACGCCTACTTATGATGATCCCCTCCCTCCTCCATGATGAGTACATTACTGACACCCTACCAACCAAGCTGCAGCAACTAGCTTTGCTCCCCTCTGCGGTTGTAGTTTTGCACTGTACTTGCTTTTTGATGAATAAGATCCGCCCACTACTTACAAGTTAGCTCACGCTAAGACAGTCTTCTCTTCTCTTCCTCTCTGCTTTTTTTCGGTTTTCTACAAATAGTGAGTTCGGGTGTTGATGTTCTGTTGAATTTTAAGCGCTAAATCCTTTCAAGCTATAGAATTGACAGTTTTGATAGACAGTTTGATTGCTTTTACCAAAGAGTTGTCGTGTTTATTACCGTCTTTAGAATGCTGTGATAGTGTTGTTAATTTTGCTGTGTACTTCGCGAAAGAATTATAAGAAAAGAAGTGTTAGTTTACATAGTGATTATGGTTCATTTGTTCTCCTCTAAATGCTCTAGATGTTTTTATTTGTTTGAAAAAAGTGAACATGTAAATGTCCTTGGAAGGCGGGAATTCTACTCAAACCTCCCCATTTTTGTTAACAGAGGAATTGTGTCAATTGTCATGGCAACATTCAATGTTTAGTGAGCTCATTTCATTGTGCCATTAGAAATGAGTGAAGAATCCAATCTTTTTACTTATCCCTCTGGTGTAGTATGTTAATTGATTTCATGTGCCATTAAAAATGATTAAAGAATCCAAATTTTTTTATGTATCTCTCTGGTTTAATATGTTGATTGATTTCATCGTGCCATTAAAAATGAGTAACGAGTCCAAAATTTTTACGTATCCCTCTGGTTTAATATGTTGATTGTAATGAACACTAGATGATGGTCGGTTAAAGCTTTGGTTGAGTTTGCCATCGTGTTTTAAGTTTGTTCCTTTTGGTATATCTTGCAATATCATCGAGGATTGTGGATTCCCTTTCAAGTGAGGATGTCGAAGGCCACATCCTTAGAGATGAATGTTTTTATGTAAAGTATTTGGAGAGAGATTTTACTTTAAACTAGCCTAGAACTTTGTCGCAACATTGGTTAAAGAGTTTTGTTTTGAAGAGGAACCTCCCATCTTCATTTCTGATCTATAATGTCTCGAGAGGAGTAGCATCATTTACCCACAAACTAATCAAGAACCATTGCCAACAACACAACACATCATTAAAATGGCGGGACATTGTAGGGTTTTGATACTATATGATTTCTTGCATTTATGGAAATGGATTTTGATTCTCTGTGACAAACATAACATACCCTCAAGTTTTAGACTACTTGGATGGTTGTGCCTTGTGAAGTGTTGCGAAATATGGAAATGAACTTTTGCCACTTTATGGGATTCAGGATACATGCTCAAGTTTTCGGTTGGTAATGAACTTTGCCACTTTATGGCATTCAGGATACATTCTCAAGTTCTCGGTTGGTTGTCTTCAGAAGTGCTATAATCGCCTTTGTCTCCAGCAACTATGGTAATGGCATATTGATGCTCAAGTCGTTCTCTTGGTTGCATTTAAGGATTTAACTTTAGCTTTCATAGCGATGGTGGTTGTCTCAACTAGGTAGGAATGTACTTTATTCTCAATCTCAATGTAAGCCTTGGCCTGGCTTTCTCAATACTCTTGAGAATCTTCTCATGTCTTGCATTCTGGCATGGATGCTAAACATCAATGTATAAGTAGTTGCACAGCTGACTTTATCGGGCACTCATATCAAAGTAGTGTTCTAATGTCACATCCTTCTATGTGTTACAAGAGCCAAGGTCCCTAGCAGAGCAGGGTATTTTAGCCAATTGTGTTGTTTCCTTTGTATGGTTGTGTTGGCTCCATGTTCACACTTTGTGCATTAGATAGAAAGGAGTCTTACAATACATTGAGTGACATTTTTCGAGCCAACCAAACTTTGTGTATTACACGACATGGGTCCATGTTGTTCTATATGTAGTAATTGGTAACTTCTCTACTAAGGTTTATTAACAAGAATCTACGAAGATGCATAGAGGGTCTTTGAGGAAGGAAAAGGGCACTCAGATGACACGTGCAAGGGGGAAAAAAAGGAGACTTCCTTCATAAGCAGACCATGAGAGAGGAAGGAATATGACGTGTATGAGCTGGGATCTGAAAGGCAGTGTGGGAGGGTGACACAGGATGTGGCAGATGTTGCACATACTCTCTCTCTCTCTCTCTCTCAAAATGTAAATTTTTAGCATGATAAAATTTTATTGATGTGGTGGTGGAAACAATAGTGATTTCATAGAAAACGGGGGTGTCTACGTGCACAAGAATGGGGTGACAAGGAGACCCTCAAGAATGAGGGAATCTAGGCCTCTAATTAGTGACTTAAATTTAAATTTAGAACCTTATTTCTTTGAGGCTGTTTCTTTTAGGTAGAATCTCATGAGACGCTCCTTTTGGCCTTGAGTTGAAAAATGGGGGAAATGGCACCTGGAGGAGATGAAGAGAGAGAAATATATCTTATGGGACATTGTCATGCCAATAGAGAAAGGGAGATTTTTTAATGTATGCTTGCTTGACCTGTTCAATTAATTAGGTACTGGTTTTGGATTTAATACCAAGAGGTTAATTTGTAAACATCCAAGTGGCGGGGCCAATATGTGTCTTTTTTGAGGGAATATGTCTAATGGGGGTATTGTGTGTCAGTGCCAATTGGTAGGGAAGAACACGGTTGTGAGCCCCGATGGGCAGGTGAGAGTGTGTAGTGCTAGAGGTGTGTCATGGGGGGGAGAGAGTGAGCGTAGAGGATGGGGAGTTGAGGGGACAATGGCTAGCGAGCAAGGAACATGACATATATGTTAGGTTGTGCATGATAGGAATTGCACTTTGGAAATTAAGAACATGTGAATACACACAAGAAGGACATGGCATATGGTGAAGGAGGTTAGCATTTGTGCAGTAAGATGAAATTGTGGAATTGCAGGCAAGTTGTGCATGTTGTAGCTTGTGGTTGGACAAACAAGGACTAGCTATGAATATTGTAGCTTGTGGCTCGGGTGCGAGACGGGCAATGGGTGCATGGAAACGGGGCCTTGTTTGACTTTTCCTAGTTTTGGGAAGGAGAGAGTAAGGTATGTTCCATGTAGGGAGAGAATAGAGCCTTGTGCCAAATGGTCTTATTGAGGGGAATCACAAGAGATGCTAAGTTGAGGATTGAAAAAGAAAAGATAAAAGTTAATTTAAAAAGGAAAAGAAAACGGTCAAGTTTGGATTAAAGTTAGGTTTTGGAAATGTAGATCTCACAAACATTTTTTTTGAAGGAAAATTGGTGAATTGGCATGTGGGGGGAGAGAGAGAGAGAGAGAGAGAGAGAGAGAGAGAGAGAGAGATATCGGCAACTTTTACAGGATTTTTTGGCTGTAGGCGAGGGTGGAGGTGGATGCCCGAGCTCTTTGGTTTGTCCAAGGGCAGAGCATTTTGCAGATGATTGCTATAAGGGCACGAGCGGAGAGGGGGGCATTTTGTCATTGTGTTGAGCACAGGACAAGCAAAGTGGGGCGGACGATGGAAGGGCAGGGCAAGGCAACCTATGTCTTTCTTTTTCTTCTCCCCATGTGTCTTTCTCTCTGTCTACGTGAGGATCAAGATATTCTCTCTTCCTTTGTCCGCTGTCAATGGAGAGTATAATTAGTTATATTTGCACTCATGCATAGTCTGCATGGCAGAAGGTAGGTAGGCGGTGACACAAGGTAGTATGGGAGCGTGTGTTTCATTGTGTATGTTGCTGTTGTGACCATGCACAAAAGGCAAATGGAGAATCCGCACGAGCTGGGCTCCCATGCCTTTTGAGGGGAAGGGCATATGGTGCAGCTCGGCCTACACAAAAAGGAACGGGAAAGATGGTGCTATGCTGTGGACATGAAGGAAGGCACTTGCACCTTGTTGCAGACCAATCCTTGTAGGCTGTTTGCACACGTCAGTCATTGTGTGTAGGGATGATAGGGATGCATGGGAATGGTGCTAGGGCCTGGTGTATTTGTTGGAATCTAAGGAGGGCAAATAGACTTAAGGTATCTTTGGAGATGTTGAGTAATTGGAGAGTAGAGCCATTTTAAATTAAGTGTGGTAAATGTTTTTCTGTGTTTCATTATGGGGAATCATGCAAGATCCTCCACTTTGGGTTAAAAAAACACCAATGGCTGCCAGGTTGTGTGATGGGGCAAGTGGTGCCTCAACACTAAAGGGCACGGGCCATTTAATGAAGCCCAGGCGGTGGGATCCACGGCAGCAAAGTTCGGACGCGAAGATCTAGACGCACGCAGCCGTAGGATGCCGGGGTAAACTAGGACATGGAAAAGTAAACTTGGACAAGCAGCAGAACCTGTCCAAGTTTATTTATCATTATATAGTTTGCCCATATGTCAACTTCTCCGTCGCGTAGCGGTTAGTGCATTGGGCTCTCATGGAGGTGGCGAGGGTTCAAGTCTCCGTGCCCGCAATGGTCGCCCATTTTTTTCCACCCTCAATCTTCCTCGAGATCCCCCCTTTCAACCTCAGCAGTCGATCCCATCTCTTTCTACCCGTGCCCTTTAGTGCTGTGGCAAGTGGTGGGAGGACTGTAAAGCCAAAGGAAGGGACAAGTGGCAGTGGAGACGAGTCGGGGCGAAGACAAGTTGACCATGGCCACAAGTGACCACGAGTTTCTCTATTTCTCTTAGACGATTCATAGCGAGCATGAAAGGGGTTGGTAGGGAGTCGAGCAGGAACCGGCATCGTCTGCTTGTTGGCAACAAGCCACATCGAGCAAAGGGAGGATGCACAACCTTCGAGTTACACAGAGGGAAGGTGTCTCACAAGCCACGGGTGCTCTCTCTCTCTCTCTCTCTCTCTCTCTCTCTCTCTCTCGCTCACGCGCGTCGATGGTGACATGGGGTTTTGTCTCCTTGAAGGCAAGATTGCCCTCTTCTCGCTACAAGCATTGTGTGTGTGTGTGTGTGTGTGTGTGTGTCTCCACCCATAGCTCTGTCTATCAGGGGGATGAGCTCTCTCTCTCTCTCTCTCTCTCTCTCTCTCTCTCTCTCACAGGTTGGTCAGAGATGGGTAGGAGACTTGTGTCTTTGTTGCTCCTCAGAGATGACAGGCAAGGCACATATTCAGATATGCATCCATTAAGTAAAGCACCTCTCATGTACACGACATATAAGGCACATTCCTCGCTATGTTGCTGCTTTGGATATGCATGCATTAAGTGAGGCAACTCTGTTTGTGTTTGAAGTGCATGGTTGATGGCCCTAACCTTTGTCGGACCTACATGGTTGTTGGCTCTTATGTATGGTTGTTCAAGGGACGCAGGTTCATCACCTCCACCTTACATGTTAATGTTAAAAGCCGTTATGCTTTTACGTATCAAAGGAAGCTATATTTGTGACAAATTAATGAATAAATCCAAATCCAAAATATAGACCTAATGGAAAGAAATGAATAGGTGGGTAGATGAGAGGAGAGAGCATTTTTATATAAAATGAAATATAGACCTAATGGAAAGAAATAAATAGGTGGGTTAGTTTAGTAGATGAGAGGAGAGAGTATTTTTATATAAAAAAAAAACTCTCCCAAAGGATCTGCGCCGACACAGATCCTTTTAGGGAGTTCTTTAGAAAAAAAAAACTCTCTCTCTCTCTCTCTCTCTCTCTCTCATCTTGAATAGGATTTTGGTTCTTAATTTTCAATGTGTTTTAAAACGGAACCTCCCAAAAAATTTAAAAAACAAAAGCTTATCCTACACACTTTTGCATTTGGTACAAAAGGGGAGAGACAGAGAGAGTTAAAAAAAGAAAAATCCTTCCTCAAAGTACATATCCTCATTGAAAAGTAAAAACCAATTTTTTGAAAAAGAATCTCTCTCTCTCTCTCTCTCTCTCTCTCTCTAGGGTTTTTGGAGCTACTCCGTTCACGGCTTTGCTGCCCCAAAGGATCTGCATCGGTGCAGATCCTTTGAGGGAGGTTTTTTTTCTTTTAACTCTCTCTCTCTCTCTCTCTCTCTCTCTCTCTCTCTGGTTTCTAGAGCTGCTCCACTCACGGCTCTACTGTCTGTGAGTCCTTGTCATCGAGGGTGCAAAAGAAGGGTTTTGCGAGACAGGGCAGAGCTTGGGTGGGGTCAGCTAGAGGTCAAGGGCATTGGATGCTTGGAGGGAAAAGGGCTCTAGGGTGAGCCATCGGGTAGCTTTGGCCCTTCTTTCTTTGGCTTTCCTTTGCCAAGCCCTTTTTTTTTTTTGAAATGGTGGAGGCCACCCCCTCTAAGCCTAGCTAGGTGCAGTCCACCCAATCAACATTGACAACCCTTGCTCCCTAGGCTCCCCTTTTTTTCACAAGTTTCTTATGTATGAGGAGATTGGTTGTGCTTTTATATGATAGACATTTGACATGGGTTTCCTCTTTGTCCAAGATTGTGGATGTTCACCGAATTTGATTAGTAGATAGGTGTCATAGTCTGGTTAGTAGTTTCATGTGCTTGTATTGCAATGTGTATGATACTATCTGGTTGGTAAATTTAGGGAGGGAATAGATTTTGGAGAGAGAGAGAGAGAGAGAGAGAGAGAGAGAGAGAGAGAGAGAGAGAGAATGGCTCCCTTTTCCCACTGGCACAAGGATACCATAGTCACATTCTTTAGCTCTCTATAGGTGGCTTCATCATCACATTGATTTATATGGATATAGAAGTGTCACTAGGATCACATGTTGTTGTTGGTCAGATGCATACGTAGATACGCTGATAAAGAAAGACACAATCAAGATCTACTAGTTTTGTGAGGGGGCTAGAGCAGAGAGCATTGCAATTTTTTGGTTCTAGTTTGAGAATCAAAGATATTTTGGTTCTAGTTTGAGAATCAAAGATATTATGGGTTCTTTTCTTCAAACTCTAGTTTGTTTTCTTTCTCTTTATTTCTTCCTCCCTCCTTAAGCACAAACAAAGGCACCTTCCTCTTACTTATCAACACCATCAACAAAAGGCCTCAAAATTGCATCTACCAAAAAGAACTTTAAGCTCTACACATGTCAACTTCTCAATTTTGGGTGAATCCTTGAAGATCTCTCTCTCTCTCTCTCTCTCTCTCTCTCTCACACACACACACACACACACACACACACACACACACACACACACACACAAGCATGAAGTAGTCGACGCAACACAAACTTCTTCCCTACAATCAACTATCAATTTTTCTTTTAGGATCTTGGTAGATTCCTCATAAAAGCTAAATAAAACTCAACGAGGATACTAATACTGGTCAACAAATACGTGACTGTCTCAATTTGCAGCATCTTAAAATATTCACGATAGTCGATTACTAAGGTTTTCCCATGAGCAAAGAGTTGAAAAATACTAAGGCTTGATATAGCAAAGAGTTGAAACATACTCAAATATAGTGCAAAAGTAAGAGGAGGGGGGGGGGGGGGGGGGGGGGGTGCTCCAAGGTTGAGTGTTAATGCATAGGAAGGCCTGCAAATAGCATGTTAGCAATGTTAGACTAATGTTTGGAAAAAATTATCTTCACAAAATTACAAAATTACTTTGGGAAATAGAAAAGCTATGAGGTTTCTTTTACTTTGCTAGAAAAAAAAAGCAAGAAGAACATGCTCAAGAGTTATCCATTGTCAAGCTTGCTAGTATATACCTCTTGCTTAGCACATCCATTCTTAAATTTAATTGCCATCTTTAGGAGCTCTAGGGCCAATTTATTTAGTCTCTCGAGTGAAGAAATAAGTGACTTATAGGAACTTTTGGCTATGTGTGTTTTTATAAAGTTCTTCTCATTAACTCGCTCAATTTTATCATCGTTAAAAAAAAATCGCTCGAATTTTAGGATTCCTCGATAGAAAGTAAGATCCTTCTCGATAGCCGTTGGTGCTCTCATCATGTGAATCCTCCATTCTGATGCTTTTCGATCCACACCATTAGCCATTTAGGTTGCCACTCTAGTGGATGAGCTTCTAGCATTTCTTGCTCGATGGCGGCTTTTCGTTGAATGCATTGATATTTTACAAGAGGGTAAACCAATTCTCGTTGATGGTTGTTGGTTTGAGGAGAGTTGCAAATTGACAGAATGGAGAAGTTGGATTTCCGATTCCATCACTCTTCCTCTGTTCTTGCAATTCTTGCTCTCACCTTTGCTATTGCTTCTTTCATCAAGCGATGAGTTCTCTTAGCTATTGGCTTTGTATTTTCCTCTACTCTTGTTCTTTGAGCAATACTTGACTCAAGGATTTCTTGTATAGTGTGTTGCTTTCCTTTGTCTTGACCCTTGCTTGATGTCGAATGGGGGGCTTTAGATGAGGATCTCTTTGTTGCTGGGACTGGTGTGGTCCTTGTTGGGTATCTTTGTCTTTCTATGCATCACCTTGTTTGCCCTAATCATCACCTCCATGATCACCTGTGTTGGTGAAATCCTATTGCTTACAATCAAGCTTGGCCTATATGGCAGCTACTAGGGCTTTCAAGTCTTCATTTTCTTTCTTAAGAGCGGCATTTTCTGCTTGGAGACCCTCCTCGTGAGCTAATGCTGCTATTGTGGCATCTTGTCGTATTCTCTCCAGCACTCTGACAACGCTCTCTAGCTAATATTCAAGAAGTGGTATCAAAAGGTGTTGTGCTTGTCCTTGCTAGTCTTGTCAATCGAGGGTTGGCTTTGATTTTGTCAACGATGCGGTGTTGGGTCAATAACTCCTCATCATCACTTACTAGTTGAATTTCAGCTATGGCAAGCTGATTCTTGAGTGTGTTGTCTTGGTTGAGAACATCAATGAAAATTATTTGTAGGTATTCAATTATTGTTTTGTTTATAGAAATAGCTCGGTTGGCATCAACTATCTCTTCACAAGCTTCAACTAGTTTTTGTTGTTGAGGAAGTAGTTGGATTTTTGACTCTTGTGCTTCTTGGTTGGCAATTTGAGCTTCTATGACCAAATCTTCTTGTTCATTTCTGAGCATATGTAGCTCAGCATAAGCCTTTGTAAGCTCATCTTGTAGTCTTAAGACGATGTTTTGATCTTGTGCATGCTCTTGCAGAGCCACATTATACATGTAAGTAGCTACCCTTTGTAGTGCTTGGTAGTAAGTGTCGATCATGCTCCCTTGTTGCGCAGAAGTCCTAGGTATTGAAACTGGCCGCCTTATCTCCTCTGGAACTAGAAGAGGCTTTGGACAACTATCTTGATCTCTTGTCCCTCTTGGGTGGCTTGGGCTTGTGATGGGTTTGGTGAGACTCTTGAGCTTGCGTTGTTTTAAAACCAAAGTCCCCATGAGATTGGTTGTCACATTCAAAGTGCGAACTTTATGTTGAGCTATCAAACTTTGGTGTCTCTTTTGCCTTCTTCGCATCTTCTGCTTCTTCTTCTGCTAGCTTGGCTCTCTCCATTTGAGCCCACATCTCTTCTAGTTGCTTGACCGTGACAGGAGGGGCTGATTGGTTTTTGGTGCAGATCTTGCGTGACACCCATTTCTCAGCAAAATCCCCTTTTACCACTCTTTGTTAGTTGAACTCTTGAGCTAATCTCTCTTCTCGGGTTTGCTTTTGGGTTTTCTCTTCGTTTTTGGGTTTAGGCACAGGCATTGGTTTCTTACCTTTTTCTATCTTTGGCTCTTGTTCATATGGTGGTCGAACTCATGAAAAGTATATGGAGACTTCTCCAGCATGGGATCTCCTCTCATGACTTGCTTTTACTCTAAGATTAGAGGGCACCTCTATAGACCTAGGCACCAAAGGCTATAAATTAGTTAGTCTAGGCTTACGAAAGAGGTCACAACTTAGAAATAAACTAGAAGGCAAAGGGGTTTTGTCCACTACACGCATTGTCATGTAGAAATGGGCCTGCACTTATGTCACACCCATGAATATAGGCATTGAACAATAAAGATGAGATTATAAGTCAGCGGTCCTGATCTCAGTGCACCTCTAGACCAAGATGTGCGGGGATCGAGCATGGCTAGAGAATGTGAGGTAGTTTACACTATGCCAATGTAGAATCTCTAAGGGGACATTTATGCCACTCAACGGCACCTACATGGGAACCATGTACATAGGAACTCTCATTAGATTAGAGTGCACCCTGTGGCCCTAGGTCCATAGGGTGCCAATGTAGAATTTCTAAAGGGTTTTAGACCACGCAAGCGCACCCAAATGGGCACCATGGACATAGGAACTTTGATTCAATTAGAGGGCACGCTTTGGACGTAGGGCCCAAAGTCTATAGATTAGCTAGTTTAGGCTTACTCAAGAGGTCACAACTTAGAAATAAACCAAAAGGCAAAGGCAGTTTGCCCACTACATGCATTGTCATGTAGAATATAGACATTGACCAATAAACACGAGATTATAACGCGGTGGTCTTGACCTCCATGCACCTCTAGACCGAGGTGTGCGAGGATCATGCATGTATAGATAATGTGAGATAATTTACATTGTGCCAATGCAGAAGCTCTAAGAGGACATTTATACCACTCAACGACACCTAAATGGGAACTATGTACATAGGAACTCTCATTAGATTAGAGTGCACCTTGTGTCACTAGGGCCATAGGTACCAATGTAGAATCTCTAAAGGGCATTTGGGCCACTCAAGTACACCCAAATGGGTACCATGGACATATGAGCTTTGATTTAATTAGAGGGTACCCTATGGACCTTGGGCCATAAAGTGTTAGTGTAGAGGCTCTATAGGCTATTCAAGGGCTACTACTTTGGCACCCTATGACCCTAGGGCCACAAGGTTCCTCTAATGTCATAAGAGATTCTATGATCCAAGTGCCATAGGGTGGCTTAGGTACCCTTGTAGAATCATTTTGTTGGCACTCTTTGGACCTAGGGCCATAGGGTTTTCTCTATGGCCCTGGCTCATAAGAGAATGTCAAAGTCGGTTGATGCAACAGGCTCAACATCAAGTTCTTGGTATCTAGACTTTCACTTACCAAATGGTGGAAGTGATGAGAAAATCCACTTGTTCTTTCAAGATAAAGAACAATTGCCCTTCAAAGACTGTGGGATTGTTAAGGAGATAAAGAAAGATGTTTAGACCTTGAAATGTCTCCATGTCTTGGAGTTAAGATATTCAATGGTGACTTTTACTTGTTGGAGCCTGTGGCGTTTGCTCAGAACTTGGTGAATATTGATTATGATGGAGTGACAATGTCAAAATCAGGGTGGATAGAGCTTTAAGAGAACACTCCAAGTGAGAAATTCATAGACTTATATAATGAGGGCTTTAAGAAAGTCACTCAATACTTAGGTAAATTGAGTAGCACAAATAAGAATAAGAAGCGAAATAATGAAGACATAGGTAAAGAAAGCCAAGCTGAGACTCTCAAGGAGAGTCAGACTCCTTCACTTGCAGACAATAGTAGAAATCTGGCCCAATAAAACCTTTCAATTATACCCTTACAGACTCAAGAAGCAGGAGATGCTAGTGGACTTGCAACCCTAATAGTTAAACCCTCTCAGTGGAAGTGGTCGTGGACTCAATCTCCTTTAGCTCCGCTGGACTCTATTATACAACCCAAAGAAAAAGATCTTGATAAGAAGTTGCCAAAACTTCTTAGATAGATACGTTGGAATTGAAAACAATCTTAAATTTTTTGTATAATTTATCCAATTGATCCCAGTTGACCAATGCAACCTCGCACCATATGGCTACAAATGTAGACCATTGTCAGATGTGTATGTGAAATACCTTTTGAAGCAGTTTGCAGGGCTCTCTAGGCTTGTCTCCAATGCAGTAGACTTGATGCCATATAATCTAATTACAAAAATGCATTTACAAACAGCTGAAATGCATGGAGACAAGCTATCAACATACCACTATTGTTTATCTCTGGTCAACATTCCATCATAGCGGCTATAGTTTTTTTGCGTAACGACAACTCTAAGTATGCCTTTAGGAAAGAGTTCTACAAGTTTAGAACTGCAAGGATAGTGGTACATGCTCCCAAAGAGATTGCTATTTGAATATCCAAAATGAAGAATGTAGAAAGAATAACAACAATGAAGCATCAACCTTATGTGGAGGTCTTGAAGCATAGCCGTGGTTAGTGGCTTGCGTATTTTAAACCAACAAAACCCAAGGCAGGGTCCTGTCGGTCATCTGAGTAGAGCACCCTGGGATGTAAGTTCCACTTTTCTATGCTCATTTTTGATACAAATATGTCTTGAAATAAAGTTAATTACTATTTCTTTATTTTGAAAGCCTTTGTAAAGGTGGCAAACATCAGGTTCAACCATAACTCATTTGTTAGTAAAGAAGCACACAGAGTCATGTATAATGATAAAATCTATGACTAGTAGATAAACACCTTGGAGAAGCATCATGCATTAGCTGCTCGTGGGTGAAACCAAGCATAACAACCTTTAGACACTTAAATGGTTTAGAAGATAATGATGTGAAGTTACTATAATAGGAGCTGATAGAGGAGAAGATGTGCTTAGTGAAACAACCATATCAAGCGGACATGCTCTACCTCAATGCACGTGCAATGAACTTAAAGCAGACCAAGGTTTTTGAGCCTCAAATATTGATGGCATTCAAAGAGCTAGATCCATTAGCAACATCAATTTTTTCATGGGAAGAATGTAAGTCTAAATCTTGTGCTACAAAAAGCAAAGGAGGAAGAGCCACTTCCAGAGATCATCAAGGGATATGTGCAGTGGATCATTGCACAAAACAATGACACTCTAATTTGCAATTCATTTTCCCATGGACAATCAAGTGCATTGGAAAGAATTTGGAAGGCATTGAGTTCCTTCGTAGTGAGACTAGCTCTACAATTCCTGTTAGTGTTTGTATCATAGATACAACACACAAAAGTCTTACATCTAGTGGATGAAGTGCTATCCAATTTGGTAAAGTAATTGATGGAGTACGTGGGGTAGCACATCAACCATCAGAATTTGTAATTTCCGGCTTAGTCAAGTATCAACATGCTGCTTCCCTAGAGAAGGCAATTTCTAAAAAAACTAGATGGTATCAAATGCATATTCTACCTTTGAGCTCCTTAATGGGATCACATACCATCCAAACATGTGCTCTTTGCGAAGTAGTGTTTGGGTTTTGGGCATTCTTTAGTCAAGGAGAATAGTACACCAACTACTCTAGTGTTAAAGAGTCACTATTGGAGCCAATGCATACTCTCCCCATTGATGACGAGGAGTATGATGATGTGACCATGGCCATATCTTTTTTTGTGCGTCGTTCAATCAAATGTAATTGTGTCAAAGAAGATGATCAAGTAATAGAAATCTTCTCATTAGGCCGTGGGACTAAAGAGTCACTCTACAACAACAAAGAAAGGTGATATCAGTTGCCTGTACTAGTGATCAAATGATGCAATTGGAAGCTCTTTACAATTCCACAATGGATGAAGACCTTGATCCTAGAAGGTGGACATGTGTAGATACCACAGAGAAAGTCAATGCCAAGGAGTCAGAAGAAGAAGAAATTGAAGAACCATTGGATGCAAATGTTGATGCCATTCTAGAAATTCTACAGGAAACAGGTTAACCTAGCCACCCATGATATTATATCGTTGATGTTTAGATTATTATTTTTATCACTTTATTTTATTTTGTCCTATCTCAAATCCACCCATGATATTCAAAACATTGATGTTTAGTTTGTTTTTTTTCTCAATTTGTTTTCTTTGAGAAAAATGTGAACTTGTGATTTGAGTTTTTTCACAATAAATGAATTAGTCTTAAGTATATGATATTATATGGACAGATTGTGGCAAATAGCTTCCTACATATATATCTTCATGAGATATATCATGTAATACTTTAGGGACATAAGGTGTTAGCATAGAATCTCTAGAAGGACACATAAGCTACCCAAGAGCATTTGGGCTACCCTAAGCCTTAGGGCCATATGGTTCTGAAATAGAATCTCTAGAGGGGCACTTAAACCACCCCATGGGTGAAAATCACTTAGCTCTCTCTGAACACATCTTATAAAATATCACATGACACCCTGTGGCCTTTAGGCCATAGGGTGATTATTCTAGGTCACCTAAAGACTCTTTATGTGTCTCAAAAACATTTTCCTCTGGCCTTACTATCTTGTTGAAGATCTTAGGGGCATAGTGTGTGAATATATGGGAGAAGATATGCCAACTTATTACCTTGGAATCATATGGGTCCTATACATTAGGAACATAGGTTCTTTAGCATGTGATTAAGGTTTAATATTCTTTTGATAATGAAATAAGCTAGAAAACACACAAAGTCTGCAAAATGAGAGTGTGAATCGCTAATTTATATAATCATTTTTGCTTGAGTGTAAGTTCTTTCATTGTGAATTGATGGTGTAAGTGTTTAAAATAATTATTTATGTATTGCAAATAACTAAATTAAACGTATATTCAACATTTGTTATAAATGTTAATTACTTGCTTAGAAAGTGAACATCAAGTATCAAAGTGCGAATGGTTTATAAAGCATTTGTACTTTGGTTTATGTGAATATCTATTTCTTCAATTGCATTTAGATTTTATTCAAAGATAAAAACTTCGAGTATTTTGGTCCGAACTATGATTTTGTTTTTCTTCTAGATAATGTAGAGAAATAAAATGGATATCTTGAATTTGTTTTAATAGAGGGAAGGTAGGACTAATACAATTTTTTAGCTGATCATGTAGCAATAGGAACATTGTATCAATGTTTATTGCAAAGAAATGATTGTATAATGTATGACAATTGTTTAAGTTTGTAACTTGGATTGTATATTTAATGGTTAAATCAAAGACAACCAAATGCATTGAAGTGAAAATCTTAGATCTATTATGAACAATGGATGATTTTGCACTTTTGAAAAGGTTCCTTTTGAATTTTTTGTGACCTTGCTTAGTTTCTTGAGCTTGTTTTTTTAACATATTAAAGATATGCCACCCTTTCAATTCTTTTAAAACTTCCAACATCCTATTATTTTGAATATTTTTTCAGACAACCAAATTTACATACAAGGTTATAATGAACATTGAGAAAAGTAAATGTATCATTGAATTTAATAATATGAAAAAGAATTATTTGTGATTGTGTGACTTAAAAATCAAGAAAACCATGAAATTGAAGACTTGAAAAGCTTTCTATCATTTAAAATGAGCACCTACAAAGCTATTGTTGATTCTCCTTTCAATTCTCTCATTTGTACTTCAAAAGCTATTGTTTGTACTTCTCTTTTTTCATAAGGCCATAGATTATTGTTAAATTCCAAATTTCTTTTATAGTTAACACTTGAAAATGACCCTATGGTCTTGAGTCCATAAGGGTGGCATAGTTTAGGTTTTTATATAGTCTTCAAGATGCGTGCCAAGAGCATCACATGTTTTTAGATTATTTGGGTATCTTGTCTGATAATCCAAGTGACACTTAAGAAGCCAAGATGAATAGGATCTATGTAACACTACAAACTCTTATATGTAAAGCATACTATACTGTGGTCAAACCATACAAAGGGCGTCCTATTGCCCTTGGTCCATGGGGTCCCAATATAGATCCCCTATAGATATAGTTAGGTCACCAATGGCCCTGGGGCCATTGAGTAATCTTTGTTTGTAGCACATTAAGATGTTAAAGCATAGGGTACCTTTGCCACCCTATGGCCATAAGTCTATATAGTTGTTTAACTAACATAGAGGGAACCCTTTGGCTCTATGATCTATTTTATGTTGAGTAAACAGATGAAGGGGTTGTAACGAGATCACCAAAATGTATTCTATGTCCAAAGGCTATAAATTGATTCTATTTTCTATATAAGGTACTTCATATAGGCCTTATAGCCATAGTGATATAGAGTGGTACATATATGAATCATTCTACAATCTTAGGACTATAATTCCCTCTCTTTTGATACCTATAAAAAATCTTTTTTTTTATGGTCCTAATTCCATAAAAAGTAATATTTTTGGCTTTCACAGATTCTTAAAAATATTTACAAAGAGCATCATATGGCCCTTAGTCCATAGGGTAAAATGTGGGTTTCTTCTAGAACCTATTATCAATACCCTTGTATCAAAGAATACCGTGATATGGTCATAAAACCATATAAAGGGCACCCTATTGCCTTTTGGGCCATAGGGTCCTAATATAGAGCCCATATATATATAGCTAGGTCACCAATGGCCTTGGGGCCATTGGGTACTTTTTGTTGGTTACAATACATTGAGATATTAAAGGGAACCTTTTCCACCCTGTGTCCTTTAGTCCATAGGGTTGTCTAACTAAAATAGAGGGAATCTTTTGGCACTATGATCTATGTTATGTTGAGTAAAAAGATCAAGGGGTTGTGGTGAGATCAACAAAATGTATCCTATGCCCCAAAGGCTCAAGGGCCATAGATTTTCCTCTATTCTAATTATACCTACAAAAAGTACCCTACAATTCTGAGCTTGTAGACTACTTTGTACATGTCCTATGGCCTTAGGACTATAGGGTGACACATGCAAGTAGTACTCTACTACAATCCTAAGGTTATAAAGTTCTCTCTGTACTATACCTAGACCAAAAATCCCATCTCTATGGCTCTAAAGGCAAATATATAAATATTTTAGGCTCTCATAGATTCTTAAAGATACCTAAAAAGAGCCATAGGATGAAATATGATTTTCATGAAGAAACTTATTATCACATCCTCTATCCTCTAGCCCTTGGGCCACATGGTGCAAATATAGAGGTGCATCCTATAGACATAATGATATAAAGTTATCTCCATTTTATACCCATAAAAAATTATATCCATATAGCCATAAGGCCATGAAAAGGTGTGTTATAGGCTCTTGAAAAATCTTAAATAAACCCATGATTAACATCATGTATCCCAAAAAACATAGGGTATCAATCTAAAAGCTCTCCAAGACTTTTTAGGCCATTTAAAGGCACCTACATGGGCACTATGGTAGCCCTATGGCACTAGGGCCATATGATCTCTCATTGGAACAAAGGGAAGCCTATGGCCCTTGAGCTTATGCATTGGCACCCTATGGGCCTAGGGCCATATGATTTCTCTTTTGAAAAGAGGGCAACCTAAAGCACTTGAATCCTATGGCTCTAGGGTCATATGATCTCTCATTAAAATAGATGACAACCTATGGCCCTTGAGCTTATACATTGGAAGCCTATGGCCCTAGGGCCATATAATATCTCATTAGAATAGAGAAACCTTATGGCCCTAGGGCTAGATGGTGGCCTAGGTGTCAATGTAAAATCTCTTTAAATTCATTTAGGCCATTCTAGTGTGCCTGCATAGTCACCATGGCAGCACTATGTCCCTAGGGCCATATAATATCTCATTATAAAAGAGGGAAACTTATAACCATTGAGCTTATACATTGGCACCATACGGTCCTAGGGCCATATGATCTCTCATTAGAATAGAGAAAAATCTATGGCCCTTGAGCCCTACCTCCCTAAGGCCATAGAATATATCATTACAATAGAGGGTAACCTATGGCCCCCAAGCTTATACATTGGCACACTATGGCCCTAGCGCCATAGCTATGTTGGATGTACCTTGCAACTAATACATTCCAAGTGATGACACTCCATGAGAAATCCTCTTTCTTGAGGGTACCACATTCATACTCAGAAATGTACTCCCTAAATGTGCATCTTTTTTTAAGTAACCTACTATTGTGGAGCTCACTAGTCGTCCATGTGCACCTGGATGATCACGCTACATTTAAGCACATGTTGACAAGTCGTACACCAATCATTTGCAAGCACTCCCTTCACATTTGAAGAAGGGCCTTCTATTCGCATCTAGTTTAGGATGCCTTGAACTTCCTTACCATAGCCATGTTTGGCATACCCTACAATGAATGTGATAATATCTTGGAGGGAGTTCCCATCAAGAATTGTTCATGCATAAAGTAGTGCACCACATTTGGCCTACATATTGATCAAAGCATTGCTGAGCTGGCATCTTGCATAAGGACAATACAGACCTTCAAGGTGCAAGCCCTCCTTTCACATCCGGTTAAATTCGGATAGGATTTCCTTTCACAGCCATGTTGGGTATGCCCTACAATCAACACATTCCAATTGATGAAATTCCGGGTAGGAAGCTACTTATGACATGAGGGTACCACATTTACATGAGTCTTTCTAAAATAAACCATCATATGAAGGTCGCTGGTCATCCGCGTGCACACAAATGATCAAGCTGCTCTTACATGTCTTAACACCATGCTGAGCACAAGTATTAGAGTTATTGCCCTTCGATGATGCAAAAATGAAGTGATGATATTCTGGGTAGTAAGCCACCTTCATGAGTTACCACATTTGATAATAATGTACTCCCTAATATGCATCTTTCTTAAGTAACCCACTATTGTGGAGCTCAATGTTCATCCCCATGCATGTGGACGATCAGGTTGCTTTTAAGCACATGTGGACAAGTCTTCCGTTGGTTTTTTGTGTGCACTCCCTTTGCATTTGGAGAAAAGCCTTCCCTTCGCATCTAGTTTAGGGTGCATCTTTCTTAAGTAACCCACTATTGTGGAGCTCACTGCTTGTCCGCACAAACACAGATGATAATGTTGCTCTTAAGCACATGTGGACAAGTCTTCCACTAGTTGTCTGTGTGCACTTCCTTTGCATTTGGAAAAAGCCCTTCCCTCTGCATCTAGTCTAGGGTGCCTTGAGCTTCCTTCTAGGCATGTTGACAATCAATGAGAGAACATCCCAAAGAGGATGTCCATCAAGAACTATTCATGCATCGGTAGGGCACCACATTTAGCATACATATTGATCAAAGCACCACTGAGCCAACATCTTGTATGAGACTACAAGCCTTTCAAGGTGCAAATCCTTTGGTGAAAATAGAGTGAAAATAGCATAGGGCTTCCTTTTCACATACATGTTCAGTATACAATTAACGCATTCCAAGTGGACATTTTGGATGAGAAGCTATTTTTATGAGGGTAGCACATTTACATGTCTTTCTAAAATAACCCACATTTTTGAAATAGCCCACGTACGTATGGAGCTTACTAGTCATCTGCGTGCATGTAGATAATTAGGCTGCTCCTGCATGTCTTAACACTTACAGCCTGTTGGTCGCATGATGCTCTTGAGTGCAAGTTGTCTAATTGTGAAAAAAAGAAAAAGCTTACAAGCATGCACACATGAGCTGTTTAAACCTTTAGTAGAAGGGAAGAACAAAGCTGGAGGAAATGGAGGGGATGCCCCGTCCAAATCCTCTCCCTCTCTCTCTTTCTCTCTCTATAGAGAGGCTTGTGTCAAAAATCTTTCTCTTTGTCTTGACTTTCGTGGGTCTGCAACAATCCCTCCTACTAAAGATTCCTATACCATGTTTGTTCTGGCTGAAGGACTCTTCAAAGCTGGTTGAAGGCCAGATGTTGAGGGGCTACAGTTTAAGTCCTATTGATGATTACTCACAAATAGGTGGAGAGGTGAGGTGATGAGTGTATGTGGGGGAGCATTGGCGATGGGGATGGCAAGCTGGGAGGGTGCATGTAGACGGGAAAGCTGAGGCTTCAAGCAAGGGACTTCAAGGGAGGGGAAGGAAAGTGAGTGCCAGTAGGTATTAAAAGTATGTGCCTATGATGTTAAAAAATTAATCAAGTAATAGGAACTTGTTGCCAATTTTGTTTTTGATCGAAGAGGAATAAGGAGGTGTTAATTGCGATGCACATGGAGGAGGAACTCACAACTTGTTTGTGTGTGTGTGTGTGTGTGTGTGTGTTGGGGGGGGGGGGGGGGGGGGGGGCTGCAAGTGTTTGGACGATGACGAGAAACAGAGTGTTCACTAAGCTATACGAAGAAAGCCACTGAGCTAGTTGCATAGTGCAAAAGTATAAGGGGTGGCAAGGCAAAACTGAAACCATATGAACATACTAATTTTACAGTGAAGAATTTGGACCTGACTCGCATGAGATTGAATATGTTTTATCGCGCTTTGTGTTACTTGTAGAAGAGGTAGGAATGAATCTTCCTAGATTCTGTATAATAAAATAACGTGGTTGTCAGTATGCAATGAGGTAGGGATATCGGTGTTTTGAGATTGAGCTTTTGAGTGGAATATTCCAAGATTCCTTATAGGTAAAAATATTTTTTGATGGCAGATTTAGTATGTTTATAGATGCGAAGAGAGACATATCTAGAAGGTCCCAAAGAGAGAAGGAGCTAGAAATTTACACATGCGAAGAGACATTGAACTGGAGGTCCCAAAGCATTCATTGCGAAGCTTGTGGCACATTGACTATGAAGGCCTCTATGTTGGTGTGATTGTTGGATGAAGGCCTCTGGCATGTGGTTTGTGGCCTCCTTGTTTGGTGAAGGCTTGCATGCACTCTTTGTTTGCATGTCTCTCTCTCTCTCTCTCTCTCTCTCTCTCTCTCTCTCTCTCTTTGTGGGGCTACAGAGATGTAAAGGGAATGCCTTTCTCAAGATGCAATAATCTATGCTTTCACCTCAAAGACCTCTGGCCTTCAAAAAGGTCCTGGCATTGGTGAGGAATTCACGATGAGGTTGTTATTTAGGCGATGCTGGAGAAAGGTGTCATGCCAAAAAACAAAGGGCTCACGGGGGGGTTTGGGGCCTAATGTGGAAATGAGACTACTATTTCTTCTCATACACCCTTTAGGGCTACTATATAGCACACAAACTACCACCCTTTTTGGTTTGTACTGTCTGTGGCAGGGATGGCCACCACCCTACTACTTACCTATGTGTATGATTCACTATGCCTTTGTAGTTGAAGAAGCTCTCATGTTTTATTGAAAAAAACCCTATTTGTTGGTGTGGGAAGTGGGATGGGATCCCTCCTTAACTTCAAATTTGTCAAGGTGGAGAGCTTACAACCTACATAAGAGACTCAATTTTTTCTCAACTAGCATAGCATGTACTCAAACATTGAGTGTAACTTGTTTTTCCCACTGTACTCTAATGTTGCAAGGAACATTTGGCATGCACTCAGCTTCCTGCTAACGTTGAGAGGCAACATGATTTCATTAAGGTTGAGATAATTTGATAAAGTGGTGTATTGTGGAGGTTTCTTTTGAAGCTTTCAAAGGTTCACGCAACGGAAATATCTAGAGGTACCATTAGGACTAAAAAGTTTGATTTCATTAGAGTATTGCAAAAATAAAAACCAAGTCTAATCGAAGTAGGTCATAATGTCATGCATTAAGCAAGGCACTTCTCTTCCTGGTTGTTGCCATTGATTTTTATGAGTGGCAAAGGTAGACTTAATAGGATTTTAGCTTTGCTTATTCCCCTACAACTAGGCATTCACCTTTTTCATTGTATTCAACTTACCTTGCTTAGTCATTTTTTGCCCATGTTGTTTGGTAGCAACTTTCATGCGATTATAGATTGTTCCTTCAACACATTTTCATGATGCTGATTATGCTATTTCATGAAACTCTACCATCTACTTCAAGGAAGTCAATCCTTAATACGAGGCACTCAAATTATCCAAAAAATTAGATCCTAGTATCCAAGAGTTTAAAGAGCTAAAGAAAGAGAAATAGCTTCTCTCTCTCTCTCTCTCTCTCTCTCTCACCTTGCATATATGCAAGTGCGGAGGGTGCAATGATTGAAAAAGTCATTTCTTTAGGATCCATTTTTAGATTCTTATGGAATAAATTCATCAAGAACGTGCCAAAATCCAAGGGTAGATTCATATATCCCAGGGTCCAAAAACGCATCATAAACTTGTTACTGTTGCACCTGCTATAATTTTGATCAGAATTTCAAAAAATGTACATCACTATCATGTTCGGAATGTGCCAAAATACCAACCTAGACTCCTAGATCATATCCGTTCGACTTCGTGTGACAAAGATATGCAAAAAACATTGTTTTGGGAGGCAAAAAACAGCAAAAACGAGCTGCAACACTTCTTGTTGCCGCTCTTTCTCTGCTAAATTCAGCAATGGCTTACTACACAAGATCTATAAATGCCTAAGCTGAGATATGATGACGTAGAGCCGTATCTACTGCCGTCGAGCTCAAGCCGCCATAGCCGAGCTCCGTTGCTTCCGTCTCGTCGGGAATCCATCGCAAGCGCGTTGCCAAAGCTCTAATACCAATTGTGAGTGCATGTGTGTGGAGATGCACGTGTGCATGTGTGGTGCGGTGCATGCGGGGAAGGGGAGGAGCACAAGACAACGTGGGTGGAGCAACCTCAGGAAGTAACTCAAGTGATTGAGGTGCTCCTTATTCTTATGTATAGAAAGAATAAAGAAGTGTGTATACAGAGTGGACGGGTGGGCGGTTGGTCATCGGATGTCTAGCCCCGGGCAAAGGCGTAGCGCCTTTACCCCCAAAAAAGTTTGTGGACTTGAACATGTCATGTTACACTTTGCATTATAGGTTGCCTATAGTTTTGGGAAAACATAGTTTTGGGAAAACATGTACTTGTTGATAGCAACTAAGAAATAATCTTCAATTAATGTATGGTATATGTGGAATCCCTTCTAAGTTTTCCTTCCATAAAATACAATTTCTATATAAGATTTTGTAATGTTTGAATGTGTCAATGTCTATCTAAGTTGATTATACTATTGATGGTACACAATCAATTTTAATTTTCTCCCATTAATTATGTAATGTTTATATTAATTTGCATGCCACATTTTAACAAAGTAATGTGGTTTAAAAGTTCAAATATATATAAATAAAATGAATATCTCATAAAGAAAATATCATAAAATTTATATTTCCCACAAAGGAAAGCTTAACAAAGTTCCCATTTCATTTCTCACATTGTGACTTATAATAGCATTAACAGGAATCATCAAGACTACATAGCTCACATTGGAATCAAATTGTTGGTATATCTTAAACCATAAACCATGATAGTGAGCCACACATTAGAATTGCATTGAGATGTAGACAAAAAGCTTGAAAACATTTCCACAATTACAAATGCACAAATCCACATACTTGAACTTCAACCAAAAGAGCACATCATCATTCATCAACCTGCATTAACTCCCATGGACCTTACATTTGCATTCAGGCAAACATGCAAGATACACCCTATAGTGTAGTGAACCTGTGGAAAAGCAAAGTGGCCTAGAGATGTGCATAAAAAAAGTCATCTCTTATGTATGGGCTATGGAAATACTTCTCTCCACCCTTTGAAGTCTTTTTGAGTCCCCTCTCATTATAGATGTATTCTTTGCCGTTCATATCTTGACAGATGTTCAAGATCAAAATTCAAACTTTTGGAAACTTATGCATGTTTTTTGGTGTGTATCATATGAGTGACGATTGCTTTTTTGGTTAGATTTTTTGTGCCCTTTGAAAAAGATCCGAACTTAAAGCCAAAAAGCTTGCAAAAATGGTTTTCATTGCAAAAGCTCAAAATCAAAAGCTCACAAAAAAACACACACACACACACCCCGCCAACAATTGTACTTAAGTATCTAATTTATATAGATATGTTCCATGCATGATACTTTGAGTAACTAATCTACACACTTCTACATTGTAGAATATGCACTAAAAACTTATCCTTGGTACTTTGAGACTACTTGGATACCCCCTTTAAGTACCTAAACAAGCAGTCATGTGCCTAAAACCTGAACTCCTGTAGGTTTAAAATTACTTTGAAGTACACATGTTGGCACTTTAAGTAAATGGGTAGATAGACAATTTTTTGTCATGTAGGTCAGCCTTTGGTGAATATGCCTCTAAAGTCAGAGTCTTCAGAACAGAGACTAACGACATGGACAATGCCCCTCCAAGACACCTCTTACACAAATACAACCTCCTCTCCTCTGTAATTTTCCAAACTATTGTCTGCAAGAGGGCTCAAAAATGCAAGCACCTCCAAGAGCTTCACCCCATTAAAAACGCAGCCAAGAGTCTCTTGATCCATTTTATAGAGAAAGAGAGGGTCTCCCACACTTTACCAACATGAAAACACTATTGCATGTGCCTTTGTATGTTCGCTAAAATTCAGCACTCTGATATCATGTGAGAAGTTGCAGTGGGAGAGAGAGAAACACACCACACATGGATTGTAGAAAGAGAAAAGTAAGAATTAAGGTTTAGAATACATTTGTGATTAAGTGTTTTTGGAGGACTTAGGTACAACAAATAGTAATTGCAGCAAAACAACTATTTGATGGGTCGAACCAAGTGCAATGCTAACAACACTTCTGGCTGGTTAGGAGGTATGTAACAAACATCCTGGGCACCATCAACTAGCTCATAGTAGTATCCCTCAACCAAATAGGAATTTGGAAAACTGCAGTTGTCCCAAGAATATCTTAGAGCTTGTGTTGTTTTGTATTTCTTCTTTGAGCACCTCAAGAGGTAGAAGTCTGCTCCGTCTTTGTTTGTATTTGTGGCAAAGTTGTCACCTACATGCATAGCATCACTAATTGTATCATGATGTCCATAATAAATAGAAAATCAAATCCTTCATTGTCACTTGATTAATGCCTTTTTTCATCATTGTTGTCCAAGGGTTTGATGGTGGTATACGACCAATTTTTGACATGTGTGTTGCTAAGGCATCACCTCCAACGTTGTGATATATAAAATTAGCAAAAACATGAGAGAGCTCTGTAGAAAAGTTCACACTTGTCATTCCTAGAGTGTCCATTCACACAATGCAATGAGTGTGACCCTTCCACTCTTGCAATTCCATTTCCTCTCCCTTGTCACATCAGCCGCTTTGATGTCCCAAAAAGTTTGAGTCACCTTCAACTAAGGTGTTTTCATCATGAAATTTATGTTTCAAGAAACTAGCCAAATCCTTGGCACACTTCATGTGCCATGCATTAGGTTTCAATTGCTCATGTGTGAGAGCCCTTTTGACAATCACACTTGCCCCATCATGCTCTCTTTTGCCATGGCCCAATGCAAAGAAAGTCCATAGCATCTCAATGCCGGTCAAAGAGTAGTACCTAGATCAATACCTTAAGATCTTAGGACACTTATTCTTGGCCACCATTAGTAAGTATCTTGTGGAAGAACATAGGCCAATAAATTGTGTTAGGCTCATAAGGTGTTGATACTATAAAGTGAAAATCCCCTAAGCTCATAGAGTAACATATGGCCTTAAGGCCATGTAGATTGTCCTTGATGGTGCAATGGACACAAATTTCAAAACAACAAACATTTGAATCTTTTGATAAACTAAAATTAAGCAAAGTGCATATCAAAGTCAAAAGATACATATAGAATTACAAGACAAATTTTCATAAGTACTTTGAAAAATATACAAAGAGCTTTTGTAGATTCCATAATATTACAAAAATCTACTTGATAATGAATGTCAATGGAGATCCATTTGAGATTATAGTGAATCTTTAACTGTTTTATATAATTCTTGGCATCATGTACTTTGATAGCAGGCTCCTTGTATCCCAATGTTTGGGTAAGCATAATTACTTTAATACCTTTTAAAGATAATAAAAATTTTAAACTCTTTAAAAGCCTCAGTTTTTCTTGATCAGCTGTTAGGAGTTTCTTGTCGTGACTTTGAGTGGACACTCCACTATTGCTAGATGTTGCACCTTTTTCATCGTCGTGAGGACGGGAAGCTTCTGGTAGTTTGCGTGTGGAGTAGGTTTTCCCTAGACAAACCAAATTTCTGTCCTCCCACTCTGCAACAACCATGTGAACATGATGATAAAGTTCATGTCCTTGCACTATGTGTGCTTGTCCATACAAATAAGAGCTTGTAATTGTACAAATGTCATTGACATGATCAAGAGCTTGAATGTATTGCAACAAATCCCCAAGGAGGATATTATTCTCCTCATCAACATTGAATGATGGTGGAAAAATACAATTCAATGCAGGATTAACGCATCCCTATAATGATGCATCATTTACTAGAAGTATTCTCTTTGTATCAATCCCAAATTTTGTTGATGCAATAGCCAATGGTTTTGAAAAGTGCTTATACTCTTGTTTAGGAAATCTGACGTAGCTAAGTAGATGAATGAGTATTTTACTTAATGGAGAGAGAAAAATTATCACACATGAGAGATTATATATATATATATATATATATATATATATATATATATATATATATATATATATATATATATATATATATATATAGATAGATAGATAGATAGAGAGAGAGAGAGAGAGAGAGAGAGAGAGAGAGAGAGAGAGAGAGAATGATATACGTGGTTCGAACCATCCAATGTGGGCTACATCCACGGGAAAGCATCCACTCAATGGCTTTAGTACTTCAAACAAGAAGTAGGTTACAAAGGGGTTATACCCTTAATAGAGCTCCCACCTTGCTTCACTCTCACCACCTCACACCCACTTTGTTGCATCAACTTCACACTCCAAAATGTGTGTAGAAATGACCTTCTTTTATAGGCCAAAGTGATGCCCTCTCTCATGAGAGGCAGTCGTGTGTAGCTGCCCTTGTGTAGACAAGTCCAAATCGGACCCTCCAATCCGCCCATGTGTGGCCGCCCTTGAGAAGACAAGTCCGCATTTGAAATCGGCACCGGCCATCTGCCATTGACTTTTGACCATCGGCCATCGGCCATTGACTACCGACCAACCGGCCAAACGACCGGCTGTTTTCCGACTGCTTTTTGGTTGCCGTCCGACCATAATATTTCAACAAAAAGTAATATTTTGACAAAGCCAGTCTCGAGCTTTGCTCAAAACTGGCCGTGAAATTTTGATTTTCGACGAATGATTTTGGTTTTTGGCGAGTTTCTTCATGCACGAGGCTTCTCCTCATAATGGGGGCCTTACAAATGTGCGTTTTTAATACAAAAAATTACAAGGTGTAAATCAAGCTCCATACTTAACATCCTGGATTATCTGGGTGAATGATTCTTGATTCTTTACATGATTGACATTGGCTTTGTCCCCAAATCATAAAGAATGGAAGATTTTCTCTAGCCTCCTTCTCTAAAATCTTGATGATGTCCATAACATGTGTATCATTAGCACCGGACCATATCCCAACATTGAAATTACTAGGTAGAGTCTTTAAAACCTCAACGCCTCTGGCCGTAGAACAATATGCTCATGTTGAAACTTTAAGCTCTTCAATTTTTTGGACATGCCAAAAAGACAATCCACCCAAGCTCACTATTATAGTTAGCATTAATTTGTTAGTGGATGAAAGGTCCAAATCACCATGCACCCGAGTTCCCAGATCTTGAGTTAGTAAGATGTTCTGGATGGATTCTTCTTCTGACCTTATATATGTATTGGAACTTGCATCACCTTCTACTTCCATATCATCACTCTTTAAATTTTTCTCAAATGGTTGCAATGGTTGACCTTCAAGAACTTGTACATTTTTTTCACTTTTTTCAAGAATGCTCTGGTTTTTATGGAGATCCATAGACCTGTTTCTCAAAAGATTCAATAGCTTGAAAATCCTTTGTACCAAAAATCTCAGGTGAAACTTTGTCAACCGCAATATCGTGTTGAAGGATTGCTAGTTTTAAAGAACACCTATTGTTAGCTTTTGTTACACTCTTAAAAGAAAATGAGAGTATCAAAATGACAAATTTATATCTAAATAGATACCCAAGAATATATTCCATTGTAGTATATCTTGTAGAAATTTAAGAACCACCCTAAAAGGCCTTGTGGCCGCATGGTAGACTTTGACTACAAGGTGTTGATAATAGGTTTCTTGAAGAAAAACACATTTTACCCTATGGCCTAAGGGTCACAGGGTGAACTTTGTAGGTATCTTGAAGATTGTGTGGGAGCCTAAAATATGTCTTCTATGGTCTTAGGTCCATAAGGAGTTTTATTTATAGATAATTAAAATAGGAAGAAATCTATAGTATTAGGACCATAGAATACTGTATACCCTCTAGACACTCTACATTGGCACAATTTGGTCTTAGAATTATACGCTATTTTCTATATGATCCTATGGCCATAATGTGCTTTGTTCTAAACCTAAGGGACGACAAGCTCATGTTTTTGCACCTCTATATTGGCGCTCTCCCTAGGTGTCAATGTAAAAGCTCTCTAACAACATTTAATCCATTCAAGGGAACCTACATATGCAATAGGACAGCCCCATGGCCCTAGGGCCATAGGATCTCTCATTCGAATAGAGGAAAACCTATGGCCCTAATCATAATACAAATGCCTATTGGAGGGGGAACCGGATCCACATAAAACCGGTCCTCAACTGTTGTCATGTTCTCTAAATTCTCTCTCTTGCAAAAGTATTGTCTATGCCAAGTTAACTAATTGCTATGATTATGTTGCTATCTTCAATTATGTCAACCTGCTATGCTCACAAAATCATTTATTGAAAGTACTCTCATTAAATTCCGCTACTCTCAAATTGAATAGGCAAATTCCATTACATTGGTATCAGAGCATTTGGTTTCTCTTTTCTTGCTTAAGAAGAGAGGTCCTTAAGTACCCTATAAATGGTTGATGTTGTTAATTATAATAGGGTAAGTGGAATTGGGATCTATTATCGGTTTTGTTGAGCCCACTATGTGGGGGATGGTGCACACCTCGGGAGCTTTGGACTTAATAATGGAGTCTTTCTAGACTTGCCTACGGCTTTACCATTATTGAGCCATAAGAAGTCCGAAAGGAGCTAACCCTTGGCAAATCTGCTATGTTAGACCTACTCCTCTACTCTCTATAATTAACCACTTTGAGCCGTGGGTGTAGATACTTAAGAGCCGATTTTCAAAGGCTAAGAGGAGTGGCAACTAAGGTTTTGTATTGCCAAAGCATACACTAAGTATAAACATAAATTTTGTTAACATGGATGACAATAATCAAGAGAGTAGAATGAACATTGATAGCTTTGATTTTGCACATGAAGGTGCTAATGATGATGCTCCTATGTTTGTGAATTATCTCGTCACTAGGTTGCAACAAGCTATGGGCAACCCTGTTTTGCAAGCCGAAGTTACTCAACAACTTCGTGCTTATGGAATTTCCCTTCCTCTCCCAGAGGAGAGAGAGCTTTGGAGGCCTCTTGAAGAGACCCCCAAAAGAAGGCTCTCTCCCATTCGAGAGGAGGAATCCAAAGAGAAATAAAGCAATGACAGTCTAAGTTCTTCTGAAGATGTGGCTCCACGAAGACGGCGGTCTAGACGATCACCTACTCCTCCCAAGAGGAAAAGAGCAACCTATAGTTCTTCTCCTCATCACTCTGAAAGGCAAGAGAGGAAACAAAGGAAGAAAAGGGCTAGGAAGAGGTCACCCTCTTCTCCTTCTTCTTCACCTTCCTCCTCTTTCGATGAAAGTTATGGCTATTCTCCTAGAGAATACAAGAGGGGAGGACATCGCAAATCATTTCTTGCATGGCGAAGGTCACAAAAGCTAAAGAAGTTCAAGGAGGGAGGAAAGAGTATCTCTTTTCTCACCTATGATGGCACCTTTGGTGCTACCGACAAAGTGTTGGCCTTCATCCAACAATTTGATGTGGCCTTTGGGGACGAGGGCTTCACAGAGTCCTCCAAGCTACGCCATGTAGCTATGCACTTCCAGAAATCAGCTCGTCAATGGTGGGCTAGCCTTCGTGGCAATGGAGAAGCCCCAAAGACATGGAAAACTCTACGAGTTTCCATCATGAAGCAATTTCTTCCAAGTGATACTAAAGATAAAGTTCTTACCGAATGGCGCGGCTTGAAGCTTCTCTCTCATGAGTCTATCAACAAGTATGTAGACAAGTTTTGGGATTTACATCTCAAAGCTACTGTCTTTCAAAAGATAGACTTTGCCGAACAAAGACAGCAATTTTGTGCGGGATTACCTGAAGAGATGGCCGAATACATCAGCTCTCAACGGCCCGGTACTATTACCGAAGTAATCCACCACACCATGGTTGCTTCACGCATCAATTTCCATCAAGGGGCTAGACGTAATGTCAAGCCCATGGAAAACAAAGATAAAAATGATGCAAAGGGGAAATCCAATGCTCAAAATAATTCCCAAGGCACTTCCAACAACAACAACAACAACAACAACAACAACAACAACAACAACAACAACAACAACAACAACAACAACAACAACAACAACAACAACAACAACAACAACAACAACAACAACAACAACAATCGGTCCAAGGAGAAGGGAGTTTACAAAGGTAAAAACAAACTCTCTCCTGAAGAGCTTGAAGCTTTTCGCAAGGACCATAAGTGTTTCAAGTGTGGAGAGCAAGGACATGGCTATTGTTCTTGCCCCAAGAAGAATACTCACAATGAGACTCCTAAGGCTTCCACCATCGAAGCTCCAAAAGAGGATGGTCATTGCAAAGGATCATCACTTTCCTATGCATGGGGAAAGGTAAGAGAGCATGATGCCTTCATCTTGTTTGACCCGGGCTCTACTCTCAACTTCATATCAATAGAGTTGGCCACCAAGTTGGGCATTCAAGCTTTTGAGATGGGAGATATAGTAACAGCCGATGCAGCTTTCAAGGGACAACAAGCCTCTGTTACTCCCTTGATTGGGAAGTTGAGGCTTCATGTCCAAAGCTATGTCGACAAAGAAGACTTCTTCATCTCTCCTCTCCAACATCAGGATGTTATCCTAGGGGCACCATGGTTTGATCGCATGGCTGCCAACATGAAGTTCCCTGAAAGGAGAATTTACTTCACCTACAGGGGAAAGAACATGTATATAGATGCTAGTGAGCGTGGTTGCACTATTCCACTTGTAAATCCTCTTTCTTTTGATAAATCAATGAAGAGCTCAGTTTCTGCGTACATGATTTATGTCAAAGAGTCTCTAAAAGCTAATAATGTTTTATCAAATGAAAATGATAGGAATCAAGAAGAATTAGACTTGTCTACTTTTCTAAAAGGATTCCAAGATGTGTTCATCGATGATATCCCTATGGACCTACCTCCAAAACGAGGGGATGATGACCATCGTATTGAGCTCCTTCCAGGAAGCTCACCGCCTAACAAACCTCCTTATCGAGTCTCACAAGCTCAACAAGAGGAGATTATGAGGCAAGTACAGGAATTGGTAGACAAAGGGATGGTGAGGCCTAGTTCCTCTCCCTTTTGTTCTCCAGTCCTTTTAGTGCAAAAGAAAGATGGTACATACCGTATGTGTGTGGACTAACGAGCACTAAACCATATCACTATCAAAAACAGATTTCCCGTGCCTCGGGTAGAAGATCAGTTTGATAAGCTACAAGGCTCTACCTACTTCAGTAGGATTGACCTTAAGAGTGGCTATCATCAAATAAGGATAGTGGATGAAGATATCCTAAAGACCGCGTTTCGCACAACATTTGGTCTTTATGAATATCTAGTCATGGCTTTTGGCTTGACTAATGCACCAGCTACTTTCAATCGTCTCATGGAGAAAATTTTTAGACCATATCGTAAATTCACTGGAGTGTTCTTTGATGATATCATCATCTACTCCAAGTCTTTGGAGGAACATAAGCAACATCTCCAAGTGATTTTTCAAGCCTTGAGGGAGAACAAACTTTTTCTCAACCAAAAGAAAAGTGAATTCTTCCTTCAAGAGATTCAATATCTAGGTCATATTATCTCTCACGATGGTATTCGTATGGATCCATCAAAGTTAGAGGTAATAAAATCATGGCCTAACCCAAGGAATCTACATGAGCTAAGAATCTTTATTGGTATGTGTGCATACTATAGACGCTTCATAGCAAAATTCTCTCAAGTAGCAGGATCACTACACGACTTAACAAAGAAGAACGTTAAGTTTGTATGGACTGCTAAGGAGCAAAATGCTTTTGAAAAACTCAAAGAGAAGCTTACTTCCCAACCAGTCCTTGTGCTTCCGGATCTCTCAAAGCCATTTGAGGTCCAATGTGATGCGTGTGGTGATTGCCTTGGAGCGGTTTTGCTTCAAGAAGGGCATGCCATAGGATATGAGAGCCGAAGGCTCAATAGTGATGAACGAGTCTTGGGCATTTATGAGAAAGAGCTTTTAGCTGTTCTATATGTTCTAGACACATGGAACCACTACCTATTGGGGACTCCATTTATCCTACGAAACGACCACCAAAGTCTCAAGTATTTCATGACGCAAACCAAGCTTTCCGACAAACAAATGAGGTGGGCAAATTTTCTTTCGCAATTTAATTTCCATATTGCTCACATAGCTGGTAAGCACAATCAAGTTGCCGATGCACTTTCACGATGACTAAAAGTTAATGCGGTGTCTGTAGCTACTCACAATGATCTATCCTCTATGATAGATGAGTATGCTACTGACGCTGACTTTAGAGACATAATGTCAGCCCTTGCTTTGGGGAAGAAAGAGGAACCATTCACCTTGCAGGATGGTTATCTTCTCCACGGCAATAGGATATGTGTTACCCATTCCCTTCGTGAGAAGGTTATGTATGAATCCCATGCTCCTCCATATGCAGGGCATAGAGGTATTCAACCTACTCTCCGAGGAGTAGAGACGTATTTCTATTGGCCTACCCTGAAAGTGGACATACAAGAGTATGCTTCAAAATGTGTAGTATGCCAAAAGACCAAGTATGATAGAGGGAAGCAACCTGGATTACTCCAGCCATTGCCTATTCCAAATTCACCATGGGAGAGTATATCCATGGATTTCATCTTTGGATTATCCAAGTCTATCCATGGGAATACAGGAATATGGACAATAGTCGACAGGTTTAGCAAGCAAGCACATTTTATTCCTGTCAAAAAGACTATTAAGGCACATCAAATGGCAACTCTCTTCATATCTCAGATTTTCAAGCACCATGGATTACCCACATCCATCGTGTCAGATAGAGATCCTAGAATGACCAGTAATTTCTGGAAAGGTCTCTTTGAAAATCTAGGAACAAGATTGAATTTCTCTTCGGCCTATCACCCACAAACGGATGGCCAAAGTGAGATAGCCAATCTTACGATACTCGATCTACTCAAGACTTATGTTACCGAAGTAGATCAACGCTCACAATGGGAAAATTATTTACCTCTAGTAGAGTATGCCTACAATAATACTGTCCATACTTCTACCGGGAAAGCACCTTTCGAGATCATAGAGGGAAGACCTAAAAGTCCCTTGCTACTCAAAGTACATGGGAAGATCTTCGCCGCCGATGAATATAGCCGTGACCTACAAGAATCTTTTCAAAAGATTAGGGAGGCTATAGCCATCTCTCAACAAAGGCAAAAAGCTGCTGCTGATAAGCACAGAAGAGCCTTAATGTTCAAAGAAAATGATTGGGTCTTACTCAAGTTTCCTAAGGCTCGATTAAGGCAAACGATGGGCAAAAATCCTACGGGCCATCAAAAGTATTATGCTAAACTAGCAAAAAGATACTATGGTCCTTTCCAAATCTTGAAGCCTATCAATGAGACGGCTTATCAACTCAAGTTGCCCAACCATTGGCTTATACACAATGCATTTCATGTAAGCCTACTTAAGCCCTACAAAGGAGAGCCACCAATTGAACCAATTATTGAAGACCCTCCCGAAGTTGAAGACCAAGAAGAGGTGCTACAACCCGAAGCTGTCCTTCGGCATGAAGACAAGGTACTACGACATGGTAAGATAATCCGACGGTATCTTATTAAGTTCAAAAATTATCCTTTTGAAGATGCTAGATGGATGCAAGGAGTACAACTTAAGGATAGTATGAACCTTGTCAATGCTTACAATGCTACATTAGAGTAAGCAAATATACAAATTTCTTTTAAATGACTCATGTTTTTGTCTTATATGACTAGTCCTCTTTTTAATTGTGCACAAATTTAACTAGTATGCATGCTTAGAATCATGTTTGTGATGACAACGTCTCTCAAACACCAAGTAGAATTTGTCACTCTACTTTGGGAGAATGAAATGGACTAAAGAGTAGACATGCTTGCGGCAGCTATGTCTCCCAAGCACCAAATGGATTAGTCATCCATCTTGGAAAGATGTCGTAGGGTGAAAAAGGGATCCTCTACCCACTAAGTACGATTGACTAATGACTAAGCCTTTATCTCTTCTACCTCATAGTCGAGGACGACTATGATTTCAAGAGAGAGGTAATGTCATAAAATCTAATATCTAACCAACCCAAATGATTTTTCTCATATTAAATTGATCACTTAATGTGGGAGAATAAACGGGAACAAGTGTTAAGATATAGATATGTGCTTATAGATCTATCTCAATACAGGGCCAATAGTAAAGGGGCCCAAATGGGAGATGGTCTATCAAGAGCAAGGCTAACCAATGGAGCATAAGACCTTAGGGTTAGCTTCATTGAAGACCTCCAATAATGTGTGTAAAAGTCCTTTGACCTTAGGTAAGCTAGGGTTGAGCTTGAGGTGGGAACCCGGCCCAAGCTCGAGGTGCTTGACCTGCTTGAGGTGCTTGTCGTGCTTGAGGTGTTTGTCCTACTTGAGGTGCTTGACTTGCCGCTTGATTAAGGTGCTTGAGGTGCCTTGACATGCTTGCCTGAGATGCTTGTGGGAATACCCTCTAGTCCAAGTGCTTTGTCATGCTTGATGACTAAGGTGCTTGAGCTCCTAAAGTCAAAAGAATCCCTACAAGAGGGGGGGCAAGCCCTTTTCCTAGGGATTAGAGAGAGAACACACACTCACACTCACAAGGGAAGCCCCAGCTTGAAGAGGCAGCAAGGACACATGTCAGGTCCCTACCCATGTTACCTTCATGTGTTGCTTGAAGCCTATTGGCTAGGCTTCAAAGGAGTCCAATGATAAATTACTTGAATTATCTAATTGTTTTTGCATTTATCAAGTCCTCTCTCTCAAAGGGGAAAGGGGGACACTTGTCCCAAGGCTATCCCTGTTGCTTGTAATGGCTTGTGCTTGTGATTGGCTAGGCCTGGAGGGGTCCAATGAGCTTCAAGCATGAGCTACAAGGGGGGGCCGAGCCAAGCAAGCTAGGGGGGTGCTTAGGGGGTATACTCACCCACACACACTCACAAGCACTCTCATTGTGTGCTATGCAAAGTGGAAGAGCTCCCTCTCCAAGCAAGTAAAGGTTGAGAGCCTACACCAACACTCTTGGCTATGGAGTGCAAATCCAACCAAGAGCCATGCTTCAATGCTTAAGCTTGCCATCTCCTTCTTCTTAATTACTATGTTATTATGTATGCTAGCAACAAGAGTATGATAAGTGAGGAACTAATTCTTTCTCCTACGAAATGTTTCTTCTTCCTCTTCCCTATCCTCATTCCCTGCTAGCTCTCTCCACCTTCGAAGGTGTTTGAGGTCTTGGGACTGAGGCTTGGTATAGTTAAAGATTTCTTCAAGTTTAGGTTATGCTATGATGGTGATGCATGAAGCTTTCCATCTTCATTGCTTCACCTAGGTCACAAGGAACACAAAGAATGTATTGTAACAAGTCTCTCTTTATGGGAGAAATCATAATACAAATGCCTATTGGAGGGGGGACCGGCTCCACATAAATCCTGTCCTCAACTGTTGTCATGTTCTCTAAATTCTCTCTCTTGCAAAAGTATTGTCTATGCCAAGTTAACTAATTGCTATGATTATGTTGCTATCTTCAATTATGTCAACCCGCTATGCTCACAAAATCATTTCTTGAAAGTACTCTCATTAAATTCCGCTACTCTCAAATTGAATAGGCAAATTGCATTACAGTGCTTGAGCTTATACATTGGCACCCTATGGCCCTAGGGCCATAGGATCTCTGATCAGAATAGAGGACAACCTATGGCCATAGGGCTACATGTATCAATGTAAAAGCTCTCAAAGAGCATTCGAGAAACTCACAGGCACCTACATGGGCCATTGTAGTGAGACACTCTATGGCCCTCTTGCCATAGGGTTGCCATGCTGCCAATGTAGGTGCCCTTGAATGGCCTAGATTCTCTTTCAGACCTTTACATTGACACCTAGGCCAGCCTCTCGCCATAGGGCCATATGTTTCCCTTTATTTTGATGAGAGATCCTATGGCATTAGGGCCATATGGTACCCGAGATGGTACCAATGTATAAGCTCATGGTCCATAGGTTTCCCTCTCTTCTAATGAAAGATCTTATGGACCAAGGGAGATAGAGGTGCCATGGTGTCCATGTAGGTGCCCTTGAATGGCTGCCTTCTAGTCTAATGAGAGATTTTAAGATTGTTAAGCCACTTTAGTGATGCTAACCATATTCAACATGTTCTAATGAGGAAAGATTCTATACGAGAGTGAAGCTATTGAGAGGTTGCATATGCAACCAAATTTTAAACGCTTCTAAGCCTGTTCATTAGGTTAAAGTCAATGTATATTATGGGATGTTGACCATGGTTAAAGTGGTGAATAAGTCTGAACACAACTACTAGGTCAAGTTGTTAAAAACGTTATGCTATGTGGCCAAATATCAAGATTCTTAAGGAAATTTATTATCTCAGGCCATGTGGTTCAATACTTATAGTTGACACGCTTATAGGGCCTCTTTGAGAGTCCAAAGTTTCACTAATGAGATTTTTTGTGTATGTCATGTGGGGCTAATTGTAGGCAAAGTTGGGTCAATGAAAGATTCTCTAAGGAAGTCCAACTACTAAAAAATTATACCATGTGTCAAAATGTTCAAGTTTGCTATGTAAAAGTACTGTGTAAAGCCACATATCATATCGACTAGTGGCCACAATGGAGTGATAGAGACTTATTTCATTACTAGAGCTAAGTTGAAAAGGTTGTTCCATCTTCCCAAATATTCAAGATCGTTAAGCCAAAGTACTATATAAAAAATCATGTATAAATATTCTGTTTTTGGTGTGAGGAGGAAAAACTATGACCTATTGGGCACTAGTTGGTGGAAAATTTCATTCCATATGGCCAAATCTCAAGCTTGCTAAGCCAAGTTTCTATCAAGGCTCATGTGTAATCCATTGTTGAACAAGGTAAAAAATGTGTGATGTAGAGACACTCTCTTTGGAACCAAGCTTTGAAACAATTATGCAATGCAAACAAACTATTTACCTTGCTATTTTGCCACCTACCATAAACTTCTTACTAGCTATTTTTCCACCTACCATAAACTACTTTGTGTATGAATTTGGAATTCAACTTTCGTGTTGTTGATGAGTTACATGTAAATCAATCAGTACAGAGGCATTCAAAATGTTGCCAAAAAAACGATCTCTCATGGGAAGTAGGCATATTCATGGGTTTGTAGAGAGCGTTAAGCTACAATGATAAAGTTGGCAGTACATGGGTTTGCTACAAAGATTGTCTCCTTAAAATTACATAAGATTTTTATAGAATTCCCTCACATGATTGAAGGTGCCGCAGGAAGCGTGTGTAGAGAGAGAGTGTTGGGATTAAACCCCAAGTGGCCTCTTATGCGGATATGGCCGGCCGCCCGCCTAACTCACTTTCCTCTAACTCTTTGTATATACTAACTTATACTTTGTGAATACTAAGGAATTGGGAGATAACCCTTCTAACAGTTCTCTGCGTACTGTACTGTGTAAGCTCACTGTGTGTGTGTGTGTGTGTGAGAGAGTCGACCCACGCTCCGCTCCGCGACTTCAATTGGTATCAGAGCCTTGGTTCAGTGCGGATTTGCGCAATCGCGCGCGCGCGCACTTTTCCGGCAGATTCTGGATCCGGAGTTCGAAAATTCACACTCGGCGTTCCGGGAGCGTTTCCATCAGGCGACCTGGGGTTTTACCCCCCTTTCGAAGCCGTTTATGCCCTCAGAATTTCGTTCTGAGCACTACAGCAGAAGATAGATTTCAGCCACAAAGAAATCCGTCTTGTGTAGATTGGCAAGCAGGAGGTGGTCGACATCAATATCGGCATCGACATACATCACCTATTAGTCTTCAGAGCATCATTTATAGACCAGGTACACATATATATCATCAGATATATATATTGCAGTCTGCATTGTTACTTCTTGTGCTTGCCAGGTTCCAGGGGAGGTGTGGCCATACGACGGCTTGACACCACTGGCATGTATTACAGATTGATGTACTGTGATTGTGGGTCTGCTAGTTGTGAGTCACGCTAGCAGACAGACCGCCGCAGCGGTCATAGGACAGTGATTGGTCTATTATAGGATGTATGCTAGTTCTGGGCAGTTTGCTGAGCCATCTGAGAGGGTCGTGTGTGAGGTTTTTTGAAGCCAAGCACTGGGGCTGGGTTACCCAGTGTGAGGTGGATTAGGTTGCTGGAGTTCCCCTCTACATGCATCCTCTTCGGCGACTTTTATCCCTTAGGATGTATGACTTTGTGTAGACACTGGATTGCATCTTATGCGTCAGGCCGTTGAGGCATTGTTCAGGGTTCAGTCTTGAGACAGATATAGGTTCTGTCAATGCCCAGAGAGGAGACAGTGTATGCTTACAGGATTTGTCACTGGTCAGCTATTTATGATTGTTTTTTGAGCTATCTTTTGGTTCCCAGAGCTCAGTTTACAGGGGAGACTCTGTCAAAATTTTTTCAAAATACTGACAGTTCCTGAGGAGAGGTGTTCAGCTTGTTGATTACAGCTTGTTTATTGTGTACAGAGGCCAGTTTACAGGGGAAACTCTGCCGGATTTTTCTCAGGAGTAAGCAGTTTGGCAGATATGGCATCTTCTCAAAGTGAGACTCTTTACAACATAAAGAAGCTGGATGACACAAACTTTCCATTCTGGAAGAAGCAGATTTGACAGGTTTTGGTGCAGAAAAAACGAGTGAAGCCACTGAAGCTCAAAGGGGAGAGACCAGAAGGTATGGCTGAAGATGAGTGGGAAGAGCTGGATGAGTTAGCTTGTTCCACAATCATGCTGACACTGGCAGAAAATGTTTACTTCAACGTAGCAGAAGAGACTACAGCGTATGGCGTATGGCAAAAGCTATGTGATATGTACGAGAAACAAAGTGCTGCTTCTCAGATTTACTGGCTCAAGAAATTGGTGGATTTGAAGATGAAGGAAGGGACAGCCATGTCAAATCATCTGAATGAATTTCACTCAATTTTCAGCCAGTTAACAGCACAGGAGATAGTCTTTCCAGATTCAGTGAAGGCTATGTTTCTCTTAATCACTTTGCCAGACAGTTGGGATACTTTTCGTACAGCGTTAAGTAATTCTGTCGTGCCAGAAGGTCTTACAAGTGCCAATGTAGAAGGCAGCTTGCTCACAGAGGAAGTGAACAGGAAGAACATTGACAAAGGCAAAGGCAATAGTGCTTTGGTCGTTCGAGGGAGACAACAGTTTAAAGAGAAGAAGGGTAAGAAGGCACAAAACCGAAGTAAGTCTCGTGATTCGAAGTCAAAGGATGACATAGAATGCTACCATTGTGGCAAGAAGGGTCACATGAAGCGAGACTGTACGAAGTGGAAACAAGAAAAAGGAAAAACAAAGAGTTCTGAGCAAGATGAAAAGAAGAGTTCAGTGAAGATTGAAGAGGTGAATGTCACAGGATCTGGTTCAGACAGTGATTCTGGTATAGCAGCTGGTGACATCTTCCTTACAAGCAATCTTGATTCTATTTTCTTGACTGCAGAGGATGGACATGCTATGAGTGATTGGATTATCGACTCAGGGGCATCTTTACATGTTTCTCCGCACAAAGAGTGGTTTACATCATATGTGGCTACTAAAGATTATGTCAGACTTGGCAATGAGCACATTTGTGACATACTTGGAGTGGGAGATGTGCAGTTGAAGTTTCAGAATGGCTCTTCTTTATGGCTCAAGAATGTCAGACATGTTCCAGCAATCCGAAAGAGCTTGATTAGTACAGGGAAGTTGGATGATGCGGGTTATGTGACAGTTTTTGGGAACAGCGCTTGGAAGATCTCCAAAGGTTCGATGACTGTAGCACATGGCAGCAAGTCAGGAACTCTGTACACTTTACATGTTTCAGAGGTTAAAAACCATGTAATTAATGTGATTGAGCAGCCAAGTGTGTCACTGTGGCATCGTAGGTTGGGACATATGTCAAAAAGAGGAATGGAAATACTTTCTCATTATGGTTATTTGCCTGGCTTTTCATTTCAAGATTTCGAGTTTTGTGAGCATTGTGTTTATGGTAATCAAACACAGGAACCGCACAGATCAAAGAGGAATAGTAGGGACGAACGGTTAGCTCTTGTACACAGTGATCTATGCGGACCAATGCCTAGTTTGTCACTAGGGGGAGCAGCGTACTTTTGTACATTCATAGATGACTATTCTCGCAAAGTATGGGTTTACTTCTTGAAGCACAAGGATGAGGTGCTCAAGGTCTTTAAGACATTCTTGCAGCTGGTGGAGAATCAGAGTGGTCAGAAGCGGAAGTGCTTGAGAACTGACAATGGTGGAGAGTACGTTTCCAAAGCTTTTCAAGACTTTTGTGAAGCAAAAGGGATTAAGCGGGAACTTACTGCACCATATAATCCTTCACAGAATGGGGTTGCAGAACGTATGAATAGGACCATACAAGAGAAGGTCAGAAGCATGTTGTCAAATGCTGAGTTGCCTAATGGATTTTGGGCGGAAGCAGTGGCTACAGTAGTCCATTTGATCAACAGGTCTCCTAGTAGGGTTCTGGATAAGAGTGCAGTGTCCGAGATGCTATGGACAGGCAAGGCACCTTCGTATAAGCATCTCAGAGTCTTTGGTTGTGAAGCTTATAGCCATATTCCTAAGGAGTTCAGAAATAAGTTAGAACCAAAGAGCAAGAAGTGTATATTTCTTGGCTACAGAGAATCGGGCGAAATGGGTTACCGGCTTTGGGATCCTGAGTCCAGAAAGCTTATTCGTAGCAATGATGTGCATTTCAATGAAGCCAAGTTTCACGCTAAGCCAGAGAAGACAGAGGAGATCAGAAGAGTTGTCTTCAGGGAAGATGGACCTAGTGCTAGCACATCAAGACAGCATGGTCAGGCTCAGGAACAGCCTATAGTGGCTAGAGAGGCAGAATCAGTTGTGGTGAGATGTTCTGAGCGTGTCTCCAAACCACCTGATCGTTATGTGCCATCTCTAAATTATGTCATGCTCACAGATTGCGGAGAACCATCTTGTTACAAGGAAGCATTACAAGTGGTTGACTCGAAAAAATGGCAGTTGGCCATGCAGTCAGAGATGACAGCTCTGCATAAAAACCAGACATGGAAGTTGGTTAAATTACCACAGGGAAAAAAGGCTCTACCTTGTAAATGGGTTTACAGGTATAAGATCACCGCTCATGATAGTCAGCCAAAGTACAAAGCAAGGCTTGTTGCCAAGGGCTTTAAGCAAGAACAAGGCATTGACTTTGATGAAGTCTTCTCCAGTGGTCAAGATGACTACATTGAGATGCTTTCTTGCATTGGTTGCTATATTGGATTTGGTGTTGCACCAAATGGATGTCAAGATAGCGTTCTTGCATGGTGATTTAGATGTGGAAATTTACATGCAGCAGCCAGAAGGGTTTGTTGAGAAAGGCATGGAACATTTGGTATGCCAGTTGTTAAAGAGTCTTTATGGCTTAAAACAATCACCGAGGGCATGGTACCATAAGTTCCACCAGTTTATGCTTTCTCAAGGCTACAAACGTAGTGAGTTCGATCACTGTCTATATACAAAGAAGGCTAAGGATGGCAGTTGGCTGATCCTTATTTTGTATGTGGATGACATGTTGATTGCTGGCAAACACTTGGAAGAAATTTCAGCTTTGAAGTCAAAGATGGCAAAATCGTTTGACATGAAAGACATGGGTGAGGCAAGTCATATACTTGGTATGCGCATTGAGAGAGACAGATCAAAGAAGTTGATTTGGTTATCTCAAACAGAGTATATTGACAAGGTTTTGCAACGTTTCAATATGGAGAAGGGAAAGGCATTGAGTGTTCCATTGCCACCATATGTGAAACTTAGCAAACAAGATTGTCCTGTGTCTGAGGAAGAAAAGGCTGAAATGGATAAGATTCCATATGCGTCTGCAGTGGGTAGTTTGATGTATGCAATGATTGCTACACGTCCGGATATTGCATTTGCAGTGGGAGTGGTTAGCAGATATATGTCAAATCCCGGCAAGAAACATTGGGAGGCAGTGAAAGGTATCATGAGATACTTAAAACATACAAAGAGTATGCGCATATGCTATGGTAGTCAGGATTTGAGTGTCAGAGGATACACTGACTCAGATTATGCAGGAGACTTGGATAAGAGGAGATCTACATCAGGCTATGTCTTTACATTGGCTGGAGGTGCCATATCATGGCGATCTCGATTACAAGATTTTGTTACGCAGTCTACTACAGAAGCTGAGTATGTTGCAGCAAATGAGGCATGCAAAGAAGCTATTTGGCTTGGTAGATTGGTTGCAGACTTGGGAATCAATGCAGATATGCCAGAGTTATATTGTGATAGTCAAAGTGCTATACAATTGGCAAAGAATCCAGTGTTCCATTCGAAGACTAAGCATATTGATGTGAAATATCACTTCATTAGGGAAGTACTTGAAGACAAGCAGATACAACTGCTGAAGATCCACACCAAGGACAATCCTGCTGATCTACTCACAAAGGGACTTCCAGGAGAGGGCTTTGTGCATTGTCGTGAGTTATTGGGCATTGGATAGATGGCAGCCATGTAAATCTTTGTACATTTATGTTCATAGATTTACAGTTACTTAAAGTGCCACATTGGACTTTAAGTGGGAGGTTGTTGGGATTAAAGCCCAAGTGGCCTCTTATGCGGATATGGCCGGCCTCCCGCCTAACTCACTTTCCTCTAACTCTTTGTATATACTAACTTATACTTTGTGAATACTAAGGAATTGGGAGATAGCCCTTCTAACAGTTCTCTGCGTACTGTACTGTGTAAGCTCACTGTGTGTGTGTGTGTGTGTGTGAGAGAGTCGACCCACGCTCCGCTCCGCGACTTCAGAGAGAGAGAGAGAGAGAGAGAGAGAGAGAGAGAGAGAGAGAGAGAGAGAGAGAGAGAGAGAGAGAGAGAGAGAGAGAGAGAGAGAGAGACCTATTGTTGGGTGGAGCGCACATCAATGTTACCCATCTACTAACTTAACTCATGTATACACTTATTCTGTTGTATTAAAGAATAAGTGTATACATGGGTTAAGTTAGTAGATGGGTTAGTAGTAAGTGGGATGTCTGGCCAGTTGGCTGAATAGGTGCCGCGGGAAGCGTATGCAAGTGCAAGTGCAAGTGCGAGAGCAGAGAGAGAGACCTACTATTGGGTGGAGCGCACAACAATGTTATCCAGTTGTAGCTCCTTATTCTATTGTATTAAAGAATAAGTGCATACATGGGTTAAGTTAGTAGATGGGTTAGTAGTAAGTGGGATGTTCGGCTAGTTGGCCTGAATCCCAACAAACTCCCACTTGAAGGCCAACGCAGCCCAAGTGACCTGATATGTACAACCGTGAAGCAATCTAGTGGCTTCAACCTATACCCATCAACTCACTGCAATGTGTAAACCACTCCAAAGCTAAGCCTTTCATCAAAGATCTGCTGGGTTGTCGTCAATGTGTACCTTGACCAAATCAATGAGCTTTTTGGCCAAGAAATCTCTCACGAGATGATATCTGACTTCAATGTGTTTTGATTTGGAGTGAAACACGGGATTTCTTGCCAGTGCAAGAGCACTCTGACTATCACAATATATCACTGGAGTCTCATCAATGCCATGATTTTTGACCAAGTGAGATAACCATACAACCTCTTTACTTGCATCCAACAATTCAACATACTCTGCTTCTGTAGGGAAAGACGACGTACAATCTTGAAGACATGACCTCCACGATACTGTTGCTCCAACAAATATGAAGACATAGCCAGATGTCGATCTCCTATTGTTGACACAACCCGCATAGTCTGCATTCGCATAACCCATGATGGATGCATCACTGTTCTCGAAGTGTAAAACCTGCCAACCATACCTTTGAGGTACCTAAGAATGTGCTTCACTGCTTCCCAATGCTTGCTACCAGGATTTTCCATATATGGGCTCACCGCTCCCACTGCAAAAGCAATGTCTGGCCTTTTGGCTACCATAGCATACATGAGACTGCCCACTACCCAAGGATATGGTACCTTAGCCATTTCTTCTCTCTCAACATTAGACTTGGGTGCATATTCCTTGCTGAGTTTCAAGAATGCATGCATTGGGGTACTCAATGCTTTCCCCCCCCTGCATATTGAAACGTTGCAAAACTTTCTCAATGTATGTTTCCTGAGATAACTCAAGAATACGACGTTTGCGATCTCTTTTGATTCGCATGCCAAGAAAGTGTGTAGCATCCCCCAAATCTTTCATTGCAAAATTGTTGCTAAGTGTTTTCTTCAAGTTGGAAATTTCCACAATGGACTTCCCAACTATAAGCATGTCATCAACATACAAAACTAGAATGATCATTGAGCCATCATCTAGCTTTCTTGTGTACAAACGGTGATCCTCTTCGTTCCTTTTATATCCTTGAGACCTCATACACGCATCAAATTTATGATACCACTGCCTTGAACCCTGCTTTAAGCCATAAAGTGCCTTTTTGAGCTTACATACTAGCTCCTCACGAGATGCGTTCTCCTGAACAAACCCTTTAGTCTACTACATGTAAACATCCTCATCGAGATCCCTGTGACAAAATGCTTCCTTCACATCCATTTGTACAAGTTCCATGTCCTCAATCGCTAGAAGACCAAGTATGGTTCTAAGCGTTGTCATCTTGACCATTTGCAAGAAGATTTCATCAAAATCGACTCCCTTTTGCTGTTTGAACCCTTTGGCTACAAGTCTAGCCTTGTACTTTGGATTTGGATCACATGAGGTAAATTTATTCTTGTAAACCCATTTGCAAGGTAAAGCTTTTCCATCATTTGGCAATTCTACCAAGTCCCAAGTGTCATTAGCCATAATCGAGTCATACTCAGATTCCATAGCCTACTTTGACTTCCCCACATCATCCGTCATGAGCTTCTTGGTAGCATCTTGGCTCACCGCAATCGGTCAACATGATGTAAAAAAGACCTGGCTTGAAACGTGCAGGTGGACAAGAGAATCTAGTAGATCGTCTCACTCCTTGACCATTGCTATCCGCTCCCTCTGGAGCATTGCTAGTGGAAGGCACATTGTTGACCGCTGGGTCAACAACACAACATAACTCAAGTTTCGTACCAAAGTCTTATCTTTTGCTAGTTATGAAATGCTACGGATTATGGCTATAAACGTCATTTGTAATGAGTAGTTATTCTAGTTTCAGAAGCCGGGGTGCAATGGCACTTCCAGATTGTAAATACAAAGCCATTTGACCCTTTCAGCCCCATTTTTGGTTAAACCTAAGGTAGCCTTAGTATATAAGGTACCTAGGTCATTTTGTCGAGGAGACTTTTTTTCATAATCTAAACTTTAGCGCTGCCACCTATTGTGTGTGAGGAGAGAGAAAGAAGAGTGAGCGTGAGCTTTATCCTGTCGCTACGCCCGGCTCGCTCAACACATTGGAGATCCGACTGCACCATTGCTGTAGGCTCGAGGAGAGCTATGCGACAACGCCAAGCATTCCACGCAAGACGAAGCGCACACGCCGACGCATCTACGAGCTATTTGTGGCCGTAAGTGTATCAAACGATGTCTGTTTTCTGCGTGCTAGTAGTCTATAGAATCGTGGCGACATAAGCTACACATAGGTACTCATAAATTTCAATTTCGGGCACTTTCAAAATTCTACTCTGTCATCCTACGCGTTTTCTGCAGATGGGTTTAGAGTGAGGGTTTTGAGTGTAGAAGTTTAGGGACAGGTGTATCCTAGTGAGGGGATGGAGTTCTTTAAGTTTCGTACGAATCTGGCATGATTAGGTGAGTTACCTTCCGTATGTGTGTATGTGGCTAGGTGGTGTAGTTGAGAGCAGTGAGGTTCTTGATTGTGGTATAGTTGGCCGTCCAGAGTGTTGTATGTGTAGGATGGTCTCAGCCTGACAAGCTAAAGAGATTTCCTCCGTGTGCCTATCGTGTCATCTGTGTCCTCGATTGACATTATGTTGATCTAGGTAGTGTTTGCATGCATTTCATGGGTATGTGAGTCGCTCCCGCAACATTGGCGCCATTGCCGGGGACACAAGGACCTAAGTAGGTTTCCTACTAACACTCGTGTGATGGTTGCTTGATTTAGTTTTGGCTAAAGAAAGCGTTTTTCTTAAGTGGATCCGGAAGAGGATATTCCGCGATCAAGTGGATAGCCAGGAAGCGTGTGTCTTGCCGAGGGTGTGCAACGACTAGATAGGTTTAGTTAGGATCTGTGGATTAGAGTAGTTGTTGGTGGTCGAGTGATTTGTGAGGTGATAAAAGCGTTTACTAGTCCGTGTGTGGCAGTGAAGCGTTTTTCTACTCATAGATGCAAAACCCCATATGATTTGTAGGAGTAGCTTTAGGTAAGTGATCCAATTCTGATCTGGAGCTATTCAACACTGAATTATTTGCTATAGTTCTTATTTGCATTTGAAATCATGGAAAAGTGTGCTTTTGAGGGTAAAAATTCATTAAACAAGCTTTTGTGGATATTTTTGTATGACTGACTAATGTTGTGCATATAAAAGAGCATTTGCAAGGGTTCTGTGAAGAAAACCTGCAATTCTGTAAACATAGACTTAATATGCGTATAATGTATCAAGGGGGTTCTAGAGACCAAATTTGAAAAGTCTGACTACACCAGTGTGTTCAGAAGGGGGGGTTTACCCTAAGTTTACATTGAAACTAGAGTTTTGACCAACTCTTGACACCCAAAAGACCAAAGACGGAGTGTCAAAAACGCGAAAACAAGAAACTTAAGATTCTGAGCACAATTTTGCATAAAAATTGGTAAAAGTGCTTGAAACCCAATGATTAAAGTCTTGGGGGATGCTTGTGTTCTAATTCTGACAAAAAACTCAGCTAAAGTCTTTATACGCGTATAAAGACTTACTGAACAGATCTGGCTCAAGTGGAGTAAATGAATATTCCCTAGTGTTCTAAGGCAGAAAAGAAGTACCTAGCCAAAATTTGATTGCTTTTGAAATTCATATGGGCTAGAAAGTGCAAAAAAGGCAAACCTGGACTAGATGACAACTTGAATTGTTCATAACTGACACCAAAAGGGGTGAAAACAGAAACTGAGAGTATCTAGGAGTTCCTTAGGGTGTAGGGAACATACAAAACAAAATTGGGTCAAATCTGTGTCAGAAGTCTTTATACGCGTATAAAGACTCATCTCCTAGGATAGAAACCAAATTTGGGAACTGACATCATAGGGTTGTTCAGTATTGTAAAGTCAACTAAGGGACCAAGTTTGGTGTAATTCTGCCACAGTAGTCTTTATACGCGTATAAAGACTTGAGGCTAGATCTGGGCTCAAAAAAGAGAATCTAACTGTTCCAAAGACATTCTGTCAACCTTGAAATCCCAAATATTTTGTCAAAACAAGATTTGGACTTAAACAACAAGTCCAATTGTCAGAATGGGTGAGAAAATTGGGTTTTAAGCAGACTTTAGCGTTTTTTTGAGAAAAAAAGGCTAGAACAGCTAGTTTTGGGGTCTTTTGACATCCAAATTAAAATCTAAGCATAGCATTGGGTTGCTGACATCAAGGAGAGTCTATGGCTCAAGTTTGGGGCAATTATGATCAGTTAAACATACTACGTGTAGAATGTCTCCAGGCCATATTTGAGGCCAAAATTGACAACTAAGTGCATCCTTGTGATCTAGAGCGTATAGGAAACATATGAGCCAAATTTCATCAAGTTTGAAGCAATTTTGGGCTTTCAGAGACCATAGTCAGATCTAAGCAAAGTGAATGTTTGAATTGAACATATCTTGCTAAAAAATTGTCCAAATTCAATTTTGAAACTTGCTGTGAGTTGCTGGGAGGAACCTCTAGAACAAAAGTCACTTCATTCTGACCAGTTAGACTTTATACGCGTATAATGTCTATTGGGTGATTATGGAAGCAAATTTGACTTTTGACCACATAAGAGGTTTGCAAATGATGTTTTAAGGCTGTGTGACAAATTTCATGCAATTCTGAGCAAAAAGACATTATACGCGTATAATGTCTCAAGTGCTAAATTTGGGGCAAAACAGACATTTGAGCATACCTCAGTCTCCTAGAGAATAATAGAAGTCCCCAGTCAAAATTGGATTGCATTTGGAGCTCATTTGGGCTTGCAAAAGATAGAAGACAGATTTGGTCAGATTCAGATTTGTATTGACCATATCTTGCCCAAAAAATGTCCAAATTGAATTCTGAAAGTTGCTGAGAGTTTCTTGACTGGTAAGGAATTACTGGAACAAAAGTTACCTCATTCTGCCACAAAAGACATCATACGCATATAATGTCTCAAGTGCCCAGATAGTGATCAAAATTTTTATTTGAGCTCACAGAAGTATTTGACAGCATAAAATAAGCCTAGAGACCAAATTTCATTCAATTTGGATCACTTTTGGCTTAGTAAACCTTCCTAGGAAGTTGCAGACAACGAAGTAGATAAAGGACTGACAGACCTGTCTAGAAGTGTCAGAATCACAAACTGAGACCTGCAGTGGGTAGAGGACATCAAGGAGAGTCTACAGTTTAAGTTTGGAGCAATTTTGAGTCAGGAGACATCATACGCGTATGAAGTCTCCAGGCAAGGGTTGACCAGGAAAAACTGTTTTGGCCATAACTTGAGCTTCCTGTAGTCAAGATCATTCAGTGTTGGTCAGTGCTCGAAAAAAACGTCGTTTGAGGCCTCAAAATACATCCGCAAGTTAGGGGTGTCTAAAAGTGACAATTTGCGAGAATTGTGACGAACCGGTTGCCGTTTTGGACATAGTTTCGACTTTTTCCTAACCAAAGCACTTGAACACAGTGGACAAAGTCTAATTGAACCAAGGAAAAGCTCTTAAGCCCAGAAATCATGTCTACCCTATATTCAAACGCAGCTTACACAAGCTTGGAGATCCCGACAATAGAGGAATATCCTCCCACAATGGATCTTCCAAACTTGCAATTGATAAAGATCCATCTTGCTGAGAGAGTTTGGATGATTGGTCATGAGAGTGAAGGACTATATAGATACATTGATGACAATGAGGTCAATCTTTATAGGTGCTTAGATCCATACCTAGAAGAGATAACGGATTACAAGCTCTTATATGTCTACACATACGGAGTGGACTGTCAATGGAGATCTATAGTTGTCGACAAGTATGGATGAGAATACAGAGTTGTAGAAAGCACAAATACACAGACTGTACTAGAAAGAGGTGGATATTTGGTCAAGGAAGGACCACAAATGCCTCCACCAAACACGAGAATTCCTATAGGAATTCCAAGAAGAGAGCCACCAGGATTCCCTTCAAGAGCGATAACGAGAGAAGGATTGGGAGAGTCTCTGGTTAGACTCAATGGACGAGTTAGACCATCCCAAGTCCAGAAATGGGTAAACAGAAAATACTCCGGAGATAAAGATCCGAGAGATCACGTAACGGCTTTTAGAAGAGTGATTAGAGCAGAGGAAGTTTCAGATTTTGCGACACAGTTTGCGGGATTTGGATTGACTCTAGAAGATGATGCAGCTACATGGTTCGACTCGGTGGAAAAATGGAATTTTGAGACCCTAGATGAGCTGTTTGAGGAGTTTATTGAAGAATTCTCGCCAAAAGGCATTGCTCACAACACGGTCTCGCAAATCCATAGATTCAAACAAAAAGAGGATGAATCAGTACGCAAAGCATCATTACGGATCAAGAGATATGTTAAGCTCTGTCTGAGAGCGGAATTACCTATGCAAGCACGTCTGATGTTGATCTTTATCCAGGGAATGAGACATGTGGGCCTTCAGAAGGATCTGCATATGATAAGGAGGATGACGCTAAACGAGTTGATCAAAGAAGCTCTTTATCTAGTGGATAACTATGAGGCATACAAAGAAAAGGACTTAACGAGTCAAGGAGATGACACATCCTCTCAGCATAGTGTTTCACAGATAAGTGAGTCCATTGCCAAGCCCACGGCACCTATTGATCAAGAAAATCTTATCGACGACTTGGTCAAGAGGTTGATTCCTCTTGTAAGGTCTGATTTGGGAGAGCCGAAGTGGTGTGAAATTGAGAGAAAATGGACGAACCATACGGGGGAAGAGTGCTATTATAGCATGGAAAATGCTAGGGAGAGGTATGTACAACCTGTTCCAGAAGCACCTACTCCACCTAGATACATTACGAGGAATGCGCCAGGACCAGTAGGAATTTTAAGGCCACAGCTTGTCTTAGGACAACAACCTCTGTTGCCAAGGGCTAGAATGCCGGTAGACAAAAGATACATGCCAATGATGGAAGCATCAAATAAACCAACGCCAGTACCAGCTACAATGTGGTATAGCAACCAAAGTGAGTACTACCCTTCGGAGCAACAAAATGTGAGAGAAACACATGGAGTGGTGAGGCCGGTACAACCTCCACCTCCTGGGTTTCAGTCGAAAGAAAGAAGGTATGAAATGGACGAAAGGACATTGTGATTCATTGCAAATAGCGTCTTATCTAGGTCAAAGCTTGCTTATAGCCAAGAGGAAATGCTAAAAGAATCTCCTCAACCAGAGACAGATTGTCACAAAAGTCGTGACAACCACTTGGTCAAACAATGTCCTCATACGGAGATCACTGAAGTAAATGCATATTGTCTTGAGTGTGGCATCACTCACTTGATCCCTGATTACCTGAAAAACCCAAACCAAATTAGGAAAATCACGACAAATGTATTAGGGATTGTTCAGCTACCTAGTAGCTCAGAAAATGAAAATGTCGTACCAGTTCAAGTGGTTACGAGAGCACAAGCTCAAAAGAAAGATGATGAGAATCCAGAGACCAAGAACACGGAATGTGACATGAGTCAAAGACAGATGATGAACCAAAGACATACGCACCTAGTCTGAAAACCAAGAGCAAACGAAATAGTTGGAAAGCTAGAAAGACTAGGATGAAGCACGCAGGGAACGAGAGAAAAAATCCCTAGCTGAGAAGCTTACCGAAGTTGAGGAGAAGATAAAACAACATGAGGAAAAGGAGGCACCTTCTCTTACACAGATGGTTAAACCTCTAGAAGAACCATCCACGGATGAGAAACCGAGAAGTGCTAGTTCAGGAGGATCTGTGTTGGCAGAGAAGGTTAATGAGACATTAGATGCCCTCTTGAAAGCCTATCATGTGAGGCTCATAAACAACCAAACCCAAGAACACATGTGGATGACATATCCCTATGCGGAACTAGAAAATCAAAGGTTTGAAATGTGCCAGAAAATGATTCAAACAGCCCAAGCTTTACTAGAACCACCAGTTGCAAAACCTGAGGATGTGATCCGTGTCATGCCTACACAAGTAATCCCACCAAACCAGGAACTAAAAGAGCCAAATTCTAGTCATGAGCACAGACCAAACCTCAAAGACCCAGCATTAGAACCAAGGATAGTACTGAATACCACGGATAACTCTTCCGAGGGATTTCACCAAGCTATACCTGAGGATTGTAAAGAGATAGATGGTCTGGACGAATTGTGGAAACAAGTCAGAGAGGCCAATGAAGCCGATGACCTAAGAAGACGAGTAGACAAGACTGGTGATGAAAGAGGAGTGTTTCTACCACCAATAGAGGAATTTGAGAGTGGATCTCAAATGAATCTAGACGTGCAATCGTATTGGGGTGACAAAGGATCTGTACAATCTATGAATAGTCAACCCCATTCGCTAAGAACACTACCGTCCTACATGGGAGAGTACGAGACCAAGTCAGATGTGGTTGCAGTCCCATCAAAGAGACTGTCTCCCAACAAGGCCATCAATTCAAAGGGGCTAGTAGATATTCTATCTACCCCAGTCACCTGTACAATAATGTTAGTCGAGTTGCTCAGAATAAGACCAAACATGTGGGCTAATGTGGGTAAATGTTTAGAGAAATTTTGTGTAAAAACCCCAATGACTCAAATCGAGGAAGGCATCAAAGAGCTTGAAATGCCTCAACTAAATACTAGGCCAGTGCCATTAAACAAGGTAGGCGAGTATTATGAGGGAGAAGATGGAAACACCACCCTTCCTGTGGAATTCAATAATGTAAAAACCATGGCAATCCTTGACAGTGGAGTTGGTGTGGCCATTGCAACCAAAGAGGTTTGGAAAAAATGGGGAAAACCTGCCTTGATATCCACACGAATGACCCTGCAGCTTGCATGCGGACACAAGGAAAAGCCCCTAGGACTGCTAGAAAAAGTACTTGTTACTTCTTGTGGCATTGAATATGAACACACTTTTGCTGTTGTTGACTTTGGCAAGAAGAACAACTATGACATCATTCTGGGAAGACCATTCATGCGACAATTGAAAATGGTCCAAGATTGGGGTTATGACCATATATACCTGAGACATATGGAAACCATAACAAAGATAAACTTGAGGGACCATAGCTATAGGGATGTCACGAGAACACCGGTTGAGGAGTTTGATTTCGCCACAGTAGCAGGATCAGAACTTCCAACTTGGTTAGGTAAGCCTAAAGAACTGTGGATGTGTGGAGCTTCACAATGTGGTAGCTTGAAACTTGAGGAATGTATCCCAAAGTGGGCTATAGAGGATATGGACTATATCCCAAAACCATTTCCTGAAGAAGAGTTAGAGCCTTTTGGATGGGAACACATCTTGGCTACTCTGGACGTGTGCGCTGTGGAGGATGCTCCCACAACAAAGTTTTGCGATGAAAATGGCTATGATGTCGTTCCTTATTTTGCAGTGAGTGTAATCCAGGAAAACGAAGAGAACCAGACATCAATAAGCTCTTGAAATAAGGAGCAAACAAAGAAATGTGAAGAATCAAAAGATGAAGAAGACGACGAGTTCTATGACTCTGTAGAACACTTCGAGCTTCAAGAAGATCAACGACCCGGGAATCAATGTCATCTCTACACGAATAAAGTGCATCAAAAGTGGATTCCAAAGTCCTCTATGAAGACACAACCACCACAAGCATCCTCATACATGGCTCCTAATAAGGTTACAAAGACTCAGCTAGGAGGAATACGACCAGAGCAACGAGCTAACAATGCTCTAATCAATGGGCTAGAAAAGTCCTCCAAGAAACTACCACCCACGAGCAAACAGACAGTAAATTTCCACTATCAGCCAAAAAATCAAGGGAAAGTACAAGAAGTCAACCTTGCTGAGGATAATAGCGATAGTGATGAATCTTACGATATCCCCTATCATCAACTCAGGCCATCACTATCACCAACCCCTTCAGCAACAACCATGACAGGTCAAAAGAACAGGACAACAAAAAGCCAGATCGGCCAAAAACAGATATGGATCAAGAAGACAAAGATCTCTAATGACAAATCACAGGATCCAACACCAAAACAAAAACAAGGAAAGCGTGCACGAACGGGTAAGAATATAAAAAAATTGCAAGCTTTCACAACTTAGGTTTGGGCTCCAACGAAGTTGATTCAAGCACAAAAAAGTCAGGAATTCATTTGGATTCCAAAACAACCACAGTATCAACTTTCAAAGCCTGATTCCCGTCCCCAACCAAGCGTACAAGGGCTGAAGCAAAGACCACTGTCGACTCACACAACAAAAAGGTGGATCCCAAAGAAGTCTTTTCAAACACAAACGAAGCACGGGCAAGTATGGGTTCCCAAACGAGCGTCAACAACAAAATAGCCAATAATCGCAAAGAAATGGGTCCCAAATAAGAACAACAACTGTCAGTGCATCGCCGCTTGAATTCTTACAATTCTTCCTACGATTACAGTACAGTTAGAAGAGAGCAAGTTGCTTCAATCAAGCAACGATACAGGATCTTCAAAGACCATTACATTGCTTAGAATAGGAAGCCTCGCCCTGCCAATAAGCAAATTGCTTATACCCACATCTTGCACAACATAAATCTTTTCCATGCATTGACTGTGTATGCATAATAGGGCTACATTACAAGGCGTGCATAGGCACAACTTTTAATTGCCCAAGCACAACACATACCCTTTGCGATACCCTGTCGTAAAGGATGACTCCAAATAGGAAGGGGAGAGGCATTCCGAATGCGGACCTAACATTATGACTATTAGAGGGCAATGTTTTGTGAGATGCATTGAATTTTTGCGTTTTATTGTGATAATTTTTTGACGAAATTTAAAGTATAGGCCCTCATAGTAGTGTTACAGAGGAGTATGGGGACAAAATCCATATATGAGCCCCTAGGGACATGTGTATAGTGTACATAGCATTTAGATTTCTATTTGAATGATTTTTCTTTTGTTGAGTTGTTTTAAGATTTTCTTTGTTTATTATTAAGAAAAAATAAAAAAATTCCATAATCCACATGAAGAAAAGACTGACGAGAGGCCTGAGCACTACAAAAAGAAGAAGGTACAGGAAAACGATGAAACTTCACGAAGTATGTCTCAACAGCCACTACAACATCCAAAGAACTTGTCACAAAGCAGTGTCAACTTGCAACCGACAAGTCATAAAAGTCAGAGTCGAGTAGCTAAGCCACAAAATGAGTGAGGTGTTAGTCCCAAAGCTTCAAGTAATATTCTCTGTGGTCTAAGCGTCTTAGCTATTCTAGGTACTGCTCAAGCTGGAAGAGTTGAGCATATTTACGTTGTGTCGCTCATGCTGGTATAGGTGAGCAAAAGAGTCGAAGTCTAAGTACTTAAGTCTGGTGAAGTGAAGGGGAAGGTCCAAAAGACACTCATGTACTGAGCACAATGAGATACGAGTGGAGAAACTTCTACATTGACAACCCTTCTTGGAAAGGTGGAAGCTATTGAGACATCTTTTGATGTCACATGTGCTACATTTATTCCTCGAAACACCCATCATCTCCTTCTTTCACATTGCATGCTTTTGTTGACAAATTTCTCATATGCATATAGAGTGTCCCATAATTGGCACTTGCATCAGGCACTCTTTCCGTGTTTCACCCAAGAACTCACCTTTCATGAACATGTACTTCACGTTCAACTGCTCAACTCCAATAAGAGGGTATACCAAAGGCATTTTTTTTCCCACCGGGTTTTTTCCCTTTGGTCATCCAGGTTTTAGACCCTAATCTAAAGATACCTATCACCATTCTCTTGTACATATTCCTTCTACATCAACAATAAGGAAATGCTACTCAAATCAATTGACAAATGGATTGGAGCACCAATTTCAGATCATAGCATACTTCTCCTCAATGGCGAGTCGAAGAATGGCCTACAATGACGAAGCTGCAGACAACACTAGCAACATGATTGCACAAGAACAAAGAAGTCCCCAATGAAGAAGAGCAGACATAAAAGTAATCAGAGAATCTCAAAAGATGAATGGTTATGATGATAGATGTCCTCTCTAATGGATCATAGTTCTTGTTGTGGTTCGACAAAGTTACAAGCAGTGCAACAGATGAAGCCAAAACGACAGCAAAGACCACACCGTCATCAACAATCAGGTCATGTCGGGGACGACATGAACGCGGAAGGGGGGAGTGTTGACCGCTGGGTCAACAACACAACATAACTCAAGTTTCATACCAAATTCTTATCTTTTGCGAGTTATGAAATGCTGTGGATTATGGCTATCATAACGTCATTTGTAATGAGTAGTTATTCTAGTTTCAGAAGCCGGGGTGCAATGGCACTTCCAGATTGTAAATACAAAGCCATTTGACCCTTTCAGCCCCATTTTTGGTTATACCTAAGGTAGCCTTAGTATATAAGGTACCTAGGTCATTTTGTAAAGGAGACTTTTTTTCATAATCTAAACTTTAGCGCTGCCGCCTACTGTGTGAGAGAGAGAAAGAAGAGTGAGCTTGAGCTTTATCCTCTCGCTATGCCCGGATCGCTCAACAAATTGGAGATCCGACTGCACCATTGTTGTAGGCTCGAGGAGAGCTATGCGACAACGCCAAGCATTCCACGCGAGACGAAGCGCACACACCGACGCATCTACGAGCTATTTGTGGCCGTAAGTGTATCAAACGATGTCTGTTTTCTGCATGCTAGTAGTCTATAGAATCGTGGCGACATAAGCTACGCATAGGTACTCATAAATTTTAATTTTGAGCACTTTCAAAATTCTGATCTGTCATCCTACGCGTTTTCTGCAAATGGGTTTAGAGTGAGGGTTTTGAGTGTAGAAGTTTAGGGATAGGTGTATCCTAGTGAGGGGATGGAGTTCCTTAAGTTTCGTACGAATCTGGCATGATTAGGTGAGTTACCTTCCGTATGTGTGTATGTGGCTAGGTGGTGTAGTTGAGAGCAGTGAGGTTCTTGATTGTGGTATAGTTGGCCTTCCAGAGTGTTGTATGTGTAGGATGGTCTCAGCTTGACAAGCTAAAGAGATTTCCTCCGTGTGCCTATCGTGTCATCTGTGTCCTCGATTGACATTATGTTGATCTAGGTAGTGTTTGCATGCATTTCATGGGTGTGTGAGTCGCTCCTGCAACACACATCACTAGCCTGCTGAGCTGATTTCAATTTATTTGAGGCAACATCCTCAAAAGCGACTCTCTGAACCTCTATTTCCTTGATAGGTTGTTTATGCATCTTCAACTCATTGAAGATCACATCTGAACTATGGATGACTCGACGAGATTGGGGGTGCCAAAGACGATATCCCATCTCTCCATCTGCACCATATCCAATGAAAATACTTTGGCTCTAACTTCCGTCGAAGTTGTTTAGGCACGTGATCATAAGCTTCAAAACCAAAAACACGTGGATGGTCATAGTGGGGCTTACGTTTAGACCATAACTCTTCTGGAATCTCATAATTCAATGGCGTACTAGGTGAACAATTTATAATGTGCACTGTCGTCAAGACGGCTTCTGCCCAAAAGCCTTATGTGAGATTTGCCATAGAAAGCATGGCTGTGACTCTTTCCTGAATCGTATGATTCATGCGCTGAGTAACTCCATTCTGAGCTAGTGTGTATGGTGCAGTAAACTGCCTTTTAGTCCCCCTTTTAGCACATAAATTGTCAAACTCCTTGGAGACATACTCTCCACCATTGTCAGTCTGCAACCTCTTGAGTTTCTTGCCAGACTGATTCTCAACAAGTGCCAAAAAATTTTGGAACACAAGAAGAACTTGATCCTTATGTTTCAAAGGATATGCCCACACCTTTCAAGTAGAGTCATATATGAATGTCACAAAATAGCCCCCCCCCCCCCCCCCCCCCCCCCCCCCCCCCTAGAGGTTTGGTTGACATAGGACCACAAAGATCACTATGTACTAAATCTAGAGGTTCAGCTCGCTTTTGACCCAATGGTAAATGAGCGACCTAGTTTGTTTGCCATAGATACAATGCTCACAAATAGGAAAGTCAAGAAAAGACAATACAGGTAAGTAGCCAAAACGAGTCAGAGTTCTCATTCCTTTTTGGCTAATATGACCTAGCCAGCAATGCCACAACTCAGTAGATGGCAACTTGGCTATAGCATGACCAGCATCTGAGACATGCATGGAATACAAGGTACGATGCTTCTGACCTCTGAGTACAACAAGATTACCTTTGCGTACTATCCACGAACCATTACCAAATGTGGTGTTGTAGCCCAAATCATCAAGCTGGCCAACAGAAAACAACTCTTAGTCGACTTGGGAACATGTCTGACATTACATAAAGTAAAGTGCGTGCCGTTCCTTAGATGCAATTTGACATTATCGACACCCTCAATGTGTAGTTCATAAGCATCACCAACTCTCACTTTTGCCACAAGAGTGAGAATAATTAAAGAACCACTCTCTATGTTGTGTCACATGGAAACTCGCACCGGAATCTACTATCCAATTCTATGCATACTACGCATCTTCTGTAACAAGAGCCTCGACAGGTAGGTCTGCTATGAAGACCAATATATCAGAGGTAAGTGGCATAACAAACGCTGGAAGAGTCTCTACAATAGGAGCATTTGAAGACTCTAGCACATTGATCTCCTCTAAATTTGCTTTTCCCTTGTTTAAATCATCAGACTTAGAAGTTTCACCGGATTGTTTATCCTTCTTGCTTTGCTGCCATTTCCTGCAATCCTTCTTCACATGCCCTTTTTTATGGCAGTGATATCACTTGACATTACGTATAGAACCCTGAGACTTACTGCATGAGCCCCCACGTTCCTTGCTTTTGGCACGACTTTGAGTGCGACCCCTCTGTGTATCACTAGCAACATACGCATCACCATCCTTCTTGCCTTTGAGAGATTTCCTACAAATCTCCTCGATAAACAGACTCCCAAGGACTTCATTGTACACTAGACCGGTACCAGGTGCTGAGTTGCTAATCGTAGTACATAACATATCCCAAGACGAGGGTAAACTACATAGCAAGAAGATACATTTTATTTCTTCATTAAAGACCAAACCCTGAGTGGTCAACTGAGTGAAAAAGATATTGAATTCATTAATGTGAGTAGAAATAGTGCCCTCTTCCTTTGTACGAAGGTCAACACTTCTGCATCAAGAAAACGTTATTAGTGGCACTTTTGTTCTCATAACTGGAACACAACTTATCCCATACATCTCTAGTAGTCCTTTCTCCAGCTATAGTAAAGTACACAAATTTGGCCAAATGAAAACGGAGGGTAGATTTGGCCTTAGCATCAAGTTTCTCCCACTCAACATCTGTATACTTGCCCTCTAGGCGCTCCATGATAGGATTTAGCCGGCCTTTTTGTATAAGAACATCTTGAATCTGCTCTTTCCAGATAGCAAAATTCTTCCCATCAAATTTTTGGATATTGTAAATATCCTTTTCACCACTAGATGACATGGCAGCAACGTAAAGATAATATGGTGATAAACACTGGTAATTCTGGGAAAAATTCGGCAGAGTTTCCCCAGAAAATCTGACAAAATCTCAATCCAAAATTCTCACAAGAGATCAATAACGCATCAAAAGTAATGCTCTCAAAGAATAAGACAAGTGCATCAACCACTAACTGTGCATAAAAAGGAAAGGGCTCACCCAAGACTTCCAACACGGAGTCAAATGCACCTAGCCCTCTCTATACATGTCCTATGGTGAGGCCATGAAAAAAGGGTACTCTAGCAACCTATATCATCGGAAGGATCTCAACATTTGAGAATCCCCCAGCTCAAGAAAACCTCACGCTATCGACCCTCACAAAAGGTTATGCAGACTAGAAACCAGCCCAGTCTCAGAAAGGGCCTCCGAATCGAGTCCCAAAAACGGTCGGGACTGCCAGAAACAAGCCAAATCGGCTCCACAAAAGGTACATATGGCAATTTCCGCAACTCAACATACATCCACTGTCAACAATACTGCAAGGTGCAGTATACGCGCTCAAACAGGTGCCAAACAAAATGTGCAAGCAGTAAACAAATCCCTGCGGGGAGTAAAACCGCTCTCAAAAGAGCTCAAGCACTATCAAAAGTGCCAAAACGATGCATATGCGCATGAAGTACTCTCACTGAAATCTGTGCTGATGCAAAACATTGCAACCTGTAAGAAACCTGGATGTCCTGTATGTATGCAAGAACATGTGAGGAGATGGATGCCTGAACATCCCGAGACAATGTCGATGCCAAAAAGTGCTCCTAATCAACCCTCAAACAACGTCTCAATAACACATAATAGCCATAAAACGGCTATATACAGTCCCAAAATAGTCTCTAAACAACCTGCACCTGTGTCCTGTACTTGTACTTGTAGCTGTAGCAAAAGTGGAGTTCATAAATACAACTCCTAAAGCGTAGCTCGAATGAAGCTTCCGACTGCACGAATAGCTTTGAAAGGGGGGTAAAACCACAGGAAACCTACTAGAAATTCTTTGGGAACGCTTAATTTACCGATGCCGAAATCGGAAACCTGTTTGCACTTTTAAAAGTGCGCGCGCGTGCGGATGCGAAAACGGCAAGCACAAACCCTGCTCTCATACTAGTTGAAGGTGCCATGGGAAGCGTGTGCGAGTGCAAGTGTGAGAGCAGAGAGAGAGACCTACTGTTGGGTGGAGCGCACAACAACGTTATCTAGTTGCAACTCCTTACTCTGTTGTATTAAAGAATAAGTGTATACATGGGTTATGTTAGTAGATGGGTTAGTAGTAAGTGGGATGTCCGGCGAGTTGGCCTCAATCCCAACAATGACAAGGATGAGAACTAGTGCTTAAAGACCTTGGCATCAAATGTGACCCTTTTAGGTATCCTTCATAACTGGTTGTCTTTCCACCTCACTAGAGTGCAACTTTAACATATTTATCCTCCACGATGTAGGCTTCACATTGAAGGTGAAAACTTCGTCTAATTGATCCGTAGCATCATGCCACTTGGCAAGAACCTCTTGCAAATCCGTGGACAAGAATTCACTACGTCGATCATTTAGGTCAGGTACAATGATGTAGAAACGAGGAGGATTATAACGGAATTTATAACTACTTTTGTTTATAATATAATATTTCTTGTATCGTATTGTGGAACCAACTATAGAATTTCCGCAGATTCTTGAAAAAAATTGGTTTTCCACCTACCATTTTAGAATGTGTCTACATCACATAAGTATTGTCCATCCCATCCGTTGAAGTAGTCACAAAGCCCCCCAAAGGCTGCCTTGATTATTTTGTTCACTGTGTTCATCATTGCTCAACTCCAGATGTAAATATTTGTCTGACCCACATCCTAAGCTAAGAACTATTGTGCATCCTTGGGGACGTAGAGGTACCTAAAGAACAACAATTCCCGCTCTATGGGCATGCACAAAAATACATAAAGCAAAAATACTTCATAGCCTTAGTCAAACCTGCCCCCCTTTTTGTTGATGAGGTCAAAAATAGTACTTTGTAGATTAGGCAGCAAAGCCTCCTTGTTATTAAGATCTTCAATTTATGAAGCGCAGAGGACATTGTTAAGATCAAATACTAATGCTGGTCGTGAGGGGATATTAAATGGCATCGATGTGATGGTGTTGACCCGCGGGTCAACAATACAACATAACTCAACAAAGACTTATGTTTTGAGAGTTATGAAATACTACAGATTATGGCCATCATAAACATCATTTGTAATGAGTAGTTAGTTTAGTTGTAGAAGCTGGGGTGCAATGGCACTTCCAGATTGTACCTACAAAGCCATTTTACCTTGAAATCTATTTTAGGTTTAACCTATGGTAGCCTTAGTACATAAGGTACCTAGCTCATTTTTTAAAAAGAACTTTATCATAATCAAGTTTAACGCTGTCGTTGACTGTGGGTGAGAGAGGAAGAGAGAGAGCGTGAGCTTCTTCCTGACACAACTCACTGCTCGTTCATCATATTGGAGATTCGACAACACCATCACACTAGGCTCGGCAAGAGATATGTGACAACACTAAGCATTCCTCACAGAACAGAGAAAACGTGCTCGTGCATCTGCGAGCTATTTGCGACTGTAAGTGTATCAAATGATGTCTATTTTTTGCTAGTAGTCATTAGAATCGTGGCGACATAAGCTACGCATAGGTACTCATAGATTTTAGTTTTGAGCACTTCCAAAATTTTGCTCTGTCTTCATACACTTTGTGCAGATGGGTATAGAGTGAGGGATCTGAGTGTTGAGGGTTTGGGACATGTGTATCCTAGTGAGTGGATGGTGTTCTTTAAGTTTCATACAATTTTGGTATGGTTTAGTGAGTTTCCTTCCATTTGTGTGCATGTGGGTTGGTGGTGTAGTTGAGAGCAGTGAGATTCTAGATTGTGATTTAGTTATCTTTCTAGAGTGTTGTATCCATGGGATGGTCCCAGCCTGACAAGATAAAGAGATTGCCTCCGTGCGCTTATCGTGTCATATGTGTCCTTGATTGACATTATGTTGATCTAGGTTGTGTTGCATGCACTTAATGGGTGGTGTGATTTGCTCCCTCAACATTGGCGCCACTACCAGGGACACAAGGACTTGAGTAGGTAATCTTACTAACACTCATGTGATGGTTTCTTGCTTTAGTTTTAGCTAAACAAAGCATTTTTCTTGAGTGGATCCGGAAGAGGTTATTCCGAGATCAAGTGGATAGCCATGAAGTGTGTGTCTGGCCGAGGGTCTGTGACTAGATAGAATTATTAAGAATTTCTAGTATTAGTTGCAGATCAAAGTAGTTGTTGGTGCTCAAGTGATTTGTGAGGTGATAAAAGCGTTTGCTAGTCCGTGTGTGGCAGTGAATCATTTTTGTACTCATAAATGCAAAACCCCATATGATTTATAGGAGTAACTTTAGGTAAGTGATCTGATTCTGATCTAGAGCTATTCACCACTGATTTATTTGCTTAACTGCTTGTTTGCGTTTAGAATCTTTGAAAAGTCTCCTTTTAAGGAAAAAATACAATAAAAAAGTTTCTATTGACATTTTTGCATGACTGATTGGTGCTGAGCATATAAGAAGGCATGTGCAAGAGGTTTGTGAAGAAAAACTGAAATTTTGCAAACTTGGACATCATATGTGTATGATATCTCAAGAGGCATTTGGAGACCAAATTTGAAAAATCTAACTACACCAAAGTGTTCAAAAGGGGGGTTTTTATCCTAGGTACACACTGAGACTAGAGTTTTGACCAACCCTTGACACCCAAAAGACAAAAGACAAAGTGTGAAAAATGATTTTGAACATGTTTTTGCATGAAAATTAGTAGAGGTGCTTGAAAACTAGTGCTAGAGACTTGGAGATGCTTGTGAATGAACTCTATCCAAAAATTCATCAGTAGACATCATACGCGTATGATGTCTAAAGGGCGATTCTGGTAGCAAATTTGAACTTTTGATATTATACCCATCTTTTGCATGCTGTGTTGAGCACATACATCAAATATCATATCATTTGGGCGTATAGATTAAAAACTAGGTGGGTTTTACTCTTTCATAGGGTTTCCTTGTAAAAAAGTGATGATTTTGTGTAATTTTGACACCCAAAAATTGTTGTGAGCACATATTCCTATTGTACACACCAAGGGGCACCTTGGGTAGAAACAGAAGTCCATTCTGACCACTTGGACATCATACAAGTATGATGTATTAGAGGCCAAATATGAGGTCAAAAGTTACAACTAAGTGCACCCTTGTGATCTACAACATTTAGGAAGCATACACGCCAAATTTCATCAAATTTTAAGAATTTTTGGGCTTGCAAAAACCACAGTGGATCAAGGCAAAGTGATTGCTTGAAGTGATCATAACTTGCATAAAAAGTGGTCAAATTCAATCCTAAAATTTGCTGTGAGTTACCAGTGTAGTGAGGAACCTATGGAGTGAATTTCACTTCAAATATACCAGTTAGACATCATACCAGTGTAGTGAGGAACCTATGGAGTGAATTTCACTTCAAATATACCAGTTAGACATCATACGCGAAAAGGACACTTTTAGGCACCAAAATTGAAATATGAGATTATCGGGCTGTTAAGCACAACAAAACAAGCTTACAGACCAAGTTTGGGCCAATTCTAAGCACATAGACATCATACGCGTATGATGTCTCAAGGCTAGATTTGACAGTCCAATTGCACTTTTGATCACACAGGGATTTGGGAGTGATGTGTTAAGCTTGCTTTCAAAATTTCATCTCATTTGGACACATACTTTTGCATTTAAAGATATTTTTGCAAATATAAGAAGGTAAAGGTGAAAAAGTGGTGATTTTGAGCAATTTTGACATCCAAAATTAGATGTAATGACATATTCTTTTTGTATGCATCAAGGAGCACCTTGGGTAGAAATATAAGTGAATTTTGAGCCAAAAGACATCATACCGTATGATGTCTTAGGAGCCATATTTGGGTCAAATCAGACATTTGAGTATACCCTAGTGTCCTAGAGCATTAAAGAAGACCCTAGCCAAAATTTCATTGAATTTGAAGCACATTTGAGCTAAAAAGTGCCAAAAGACAGAATTGGGCAAGATTCATGCTTGTATTGGCCATAGCTTGCACAAAAAGTGTTCAAATTGAATTCTGAAAGTTGTTGAGAGTTGCTTGAGTGATAAAGAGTCACTGGGACAAAAGTCTCTTCATTTTGCTACAAAAGATATTATATGTGTATGATGTCTCAAGTGCCAAATTTGAAGTCAAAACTTGCATATGATCTCATAGAAGTGTTTGCCAACATAAAAGAGGCATAGAGACCAAGTTTCATTCAATTTGGATCACTTTTGGCTTATAAACCTTCTTGAGAAGTTGTAGTCAACAAAAAAAAGGATTGATAGACAACAAATGTCTCAAGAATTGTTCAACTCTCCAGTAGCTCAAAAAATAAAAACGTTGTACCAGTTCATGTAGTTACGAGAGTGCAAGCTAAAAAAGCAGCTAAGAATCTAGAGATAGAGAAAACGGAAGCTGATGCGAGTCCAGAGACAACTGAACCAAAGACCGATGCACCTATTCAAAAAACCAAGAGCAAACAGAATAGTTGGAAAGCTAGAAAGGCTAGGATGAAAGCACGTAGGGAACGAGAGCATAAATCCCTAGCTGAGGAGCTTACCCAAGCTAAAGAGAAGATAAGAAAACACAAGAAAAGTGTTGCACCTTCTCTTGCGTAGACATCTCAACCTCTAGAAGAACCGTCCACAAAGAAGAAACCAAAAAGTGCTAGCTCAGGAGGATCGGTGTTTCTCGAGAAGGTTAATGAGCCATTAGAATCCCTTCTAAAAGCCTATGAAACACGACTCAAAAACAACCAAACCCAAGAATGGAGATGGATGACATATCCATATGTGGAACTAGAAAAGGACATGCTTGAAACGTGCCAGAAAATGATTAAAACAACCCAAGCTTTACTAGAACCACAAGTTGAAAAATCTGAGGGTGTGATCCCTGTCCCACCTACACCAATAATCCCACCAAGCCAGGAACAAAAAGAGCTAGATTCCAGTCATGAGAACGGAGAAAAGCTCAATGACCTCTCATTAGAGCCAATGATAGTGTTGAATACCATGGATAGATCTTCCTAGGGGTTTCACATAGCTATACCTGTAACATTTAATGGCCTAAAAACTTGTGTGTAGCGGAAATTAGCATGAACATAGTGGGCATTTCATTAGAATAGATTCCTAATGAGAATTCCAAGAGTGCTTGGATGGAGAGAGCAACAAAAAGCATAACACCTAGTTAGATAGCATGAACAATACTTTCAAAAGAGAGAGAAATTAAGCTATTGACAACAATTGAGGACCGGATTTGCATGGAGCCGGTCCCCCCTTCAAAAGGCTTTGTATTATGGTTTCTCCCATCAAGAGAGACATTGTACAATACAATTCTTTGTGTTCCTTCAAGACTAGCTAGTGCAATGAAGATGAAAGCTTCATGCACTAAGCAAAACACTTAGCAAACACAACATCAATTATCCCCGGTCTCAGACCCAAGACCTCACACACCTTTGAAGATGGTGAGAGCTAGCAGGGTATGAGAGTAGATTGAGAGGAAGAAGGAGTATTCTTATGAGAAAGATGTACATCTCCTCACATAATCACTCATATTAGCATAGCTTAGCTTAGTAATTAGCATGGTAGAGGAGATGAGCATGCATTGAAGCTTGGCTCTTGGTTGGATTTTCATCACAAAGCCAAGAGTTGTTGGTGTAGGCCTCCCTTCTCACAAGCTTGGAGTAGGTGGTAAGCTTTCTATTAAAGCTTGAGAAGGAGAGAGAGTCTTCTTTACTTCACACATGAGATTGTGTGAGTGTGTGTGGGATAATTTCTTGCAAAAATCAGCCCCCCCTCTCTCTTGGGCGACCCCTCTTGCTATTTGCTCTTGCTATCCTCTCATTGGACCTCCCTAGGGCTAGCCAATGACAATTAAGCAATATAAGTGATAGCCTTCTGACATGTGTCCCCCTTTCCCCTTTTGTGAGAGCTTTAGGTAATTCAATAATTCAATTAAACTCTCATTGGACCCCTTTGCCTGCTGGCCAATAGGAATTAGGCAAGCCATTGGGCTGCTGAATGCTCATTGGACCCCTTGGGAGACTGTCCAATAGTCTTCTAGAGGACTTAATTCTCATTGGTTCTTTTATTAAGTGTTTTTAAATTAATTAAACTAGATTTACTCTAGCCTAATTCTCATTGGTCCACCTCCAAGGCCATCCAATAGGAATTGGGTACACCTTGTGGGCATCTGGGCTAGGGAGCTGACATGTGTCCCTCATTCCCTTTGTGTAAAGGGAGCTTGCGTGTGTGTGTGTGTGTGTGTGTGTGTGGATTTCTCTCTCTCATCCCCTACAAGCAAGGCTCGCCCCCTCCTAAGTAGGGATTGGTAAAGACTTTTTTGGACACACAGAAAGCCAATTCCCCTATGGTTGACCTTTGGACACAACCTTTGAATTTTGGAACCTTAGCATTTTGGGAGTCTTAATGGGCTGAACCTTAGGGTCTTTTTAGCCCATTGTTGCACATGGCTCTTTTGCAGATGGCCCACCCTTTGGATCCCTATTTTTCCTCCTTTGGATCTCTACTGTGGCCGGTCTGCTAGCTTAACCAATATTCTAGCTTTTTCTCCCCTGGCACTTCCCTATATTAAATGATCAGTTTAACATGAGAAAATCATTTAGGAGAATTAGATATTGATTATTATGACATTACCTCTCTCTTGAAATCATAGACGTCCTCGACTATGGTGTAGAGAAGATAAAGCATATTCATGAGTCCTTTTCTTAGCGGGTAGAGGATCCCTATGTTACCCTACGACATCATTCCACAATGGATGACTAGTCCATTTGGCGCTTGAGAGCCGGAGGCTGTCGCAAGCATGTCTGCACATTAGTCCTATCAATCTCCCATAGTAGAGTGACAAGGTCTACTTGGTGTTTGGGAGACGTTGTCTCCGCAAACTTGATCTAAGAATGCATACTACTTCACTTTTGTGCACATAAAGAAAAGAGAGTCTTATAAGACAAAAAATTTGTTCATTTTTAACATTTTGTACATTTACTTACTCTTGGGAAGCATTGTAAGCATTGGCAAGGTTTAGGTTATCCTTTAATTGTATGCCTTGCATCCATCTAGCATCTTCAAAAGGATAATTCTTAAACTTAATAAGATATCGTCGGATAATCTTACCGCCTCTTAGTACCTTGTCTTCATGTCGGAGAATGGACTCGGGATGCTACACCTCCTCTTGGTCCTCGATCTCCGGTGGGTCTTCAGTAGTTGGTTCTTGAGGTGGATCTCCTTTGTAAGGCTTTAATAGGCTCACATGGAAAGCATTGTGTATGAGCCAATGATTGGACAACTTGAGTTGATAGGCCATCTCATTGATTGGCCTTAGAATCTAGAAGGGACCATAGTACCTTTTTGCTAGTTTAGCATAGTACTTTTGGTGTCTCGTAGGATTCTTTCCCATTGTGTGCCTTAATCGAGCCTTGGGAAATTTTAATAAGACCCAATCATTTTCTTTAAAGGATTGGTCTCTTCTGTGCTTGTCAGCAGCAGCCTTTTGCCTTTGTTGTGAGATAGAGATAGCATCCTTAATCTTTTGAAAAGATTCTTGTAGGTCTCGACTATACTCATCTGCAGCGAAGATCTTCCCATGTACCTTAAGTAGCAAGGGACTTTTTGATCTTCCCTCAATTACCTCGAAAGGTGCTTTTCCCGTGGAAGTATGTACAGTGTTATTGTAAGCATACTCCACTAAGGGTAAGTACTTCTCCCATTGGGATCTTTGATCTACTTCCGTTACATAGGATTTTAGTAGATCGAGAATTGTTAGGTTAGCTATTTCACTTTGGCCATCCATTTGTGGATGATAAGTCGAAGAGAAGTTTAGCCTTGTCCCTAAATTCTCAAAGAGACCCTTCCAAAAATTACTGGTCATTCTAAGATCTCTATCCGACACTATGGACATTGGCAAGCCATGGTACTTGAAAATTTGTGAAATGAAGAGGGTTGCCATTTGATGGGCTTTGATAGTCTTTTTGACAGGTATAAAATGAGCTTGTTTACTGAACCTGTCTACTATCGTCCATATTCCCATATTCCCATGGATAGACTTAGGCAATCCAAAGATATAATCCATGGATATGCTCTCCCATGGTGAATTAGGGATTGGCAAGGGTTGAAGAAATCCAAGTTGCTTCCCTCTATCAAATTTTGTCTTTTGGCATACCACACATTTAGAAACATACTCTTGTATGTTCACTTTCATGGTAGGCCAATAGAAATATGTTTCAATTCCCTTTAAGGTAGACTAAATCCCTCTATGCCCCACATAAGGTGGAGCATGAGATTCATACATTACTTTCTCACGTAGTGAGTTAGTAACGAATAATCTATTTCCATAGAGGAGATAACCATCTTGTAAAGTAAATGGTTCTTCTTTCTTCCCTAATGCAAGGGCTGAAATCACATCTCTAAAATCAGGATCAATAGCATACTCATCTATCATTGAAGATAGATCATTGTGAGTTGCTATGGAAACCGCATTCACTGTCGATCGTCTTGAGAGTGCATCAGCTACTTGATTATGCTTGCCAGCAATGTGAGCAATATGAAAATGAAATTGCGAAAGGAAATTTTCCCACCTCATTTGTTTGTCGGAGAGCTTGGTCTGCGTCATGAAATACTTAAGACTTTGGTGATCCGTTCGCAGAATGAAAGGAGTCCCCAATAAATAGTGCTTCCATGAGTCTAAGGCATGTAGAACTGCAAGGAGTTCCTTTTCGTATATTCCTAGAGCTTTCTCAACAGGGTCGATCCTTCGACTTTCATAGCCTATGGCATGCCCTTCTTGAAGCAAAACAGCTCCAAGGCAATCACCACAAGCATCACATTGGAACTCAAATGGTTTTGAGAGATCCGGTAGTGTAAGCACAGGTTGAGAGATAAGCTTTTCTTTAAGCTTTTCGAAAGCATTGTTCTCCTTAGCAGACCATCTATACCTAACACTTTTCTTTGTTAGGTCATGTAATGGTCCCGCGATTTGTGAGAACCTTTCTATGAAGCGTCTATAGTATGCACACATGCCTATAAAGCTTCTTAGTTCATGAAGATTCTTTGGTTTAGGCCATCCTTTTATTACCTCTAACTTTGATGGATCCATTTGGATGCCATCCTGAGAGATAATGTGACCTAAATACTGAATCTCTTGCAAGAAAAATTCACTTTTCTTTCGATTAACATAAAGTTTATTCTCTCTTAAAACTTGAAATATGACTTGGAGGTGTTGCTTGTGTTCGTCTAATGAATTAGAGTAGATGATAATATCATCAAAGAACACTCCAGTGAAGGTTCGATGAGGCTTGAACAGCTTCTCCATCAAGTGGTTGAATGTGGCTGGTGCATTGGTCAAGCCAAAAGGCATGACAATGTATTCGTAAAGACCAAATGTGGCAAAATGCGGTCTTTACAATGTCTTGATCAACTATCCTTATTTGATGATAGCCACTTTTTAGGTCAATCCTACTGAAGTAGGTCGATCCTTGTAGCTTATCAAACAGGTCTTCTACCCATGGAATGGGAAACCTATGCTTGATAGTGATCCAATTTAGTGCTCTATAGTCGACACGCATACGATATGTGCTGTCTTTCTTTTGCACTAATAGCACAGGTGAGAAAAATGGAGATGAGCTAGGCCTAACCATGCCCTTCTCAACTAGCTCATGCACTTGCCGCATAATCTCCTCTTGTTGAGCTTAAGAAACTCTATAAGGAGGTTTGTTAGGCGGTGAACTTCCTGGAAGCCGTTCAATTGCATGGTCATCATTACCTCGTTTAGGAGGTAGCTCACAAGGGATGTCGTCAATAAAAACATCTTGAAACCCCTTGAGAAAATTGGATAACTCTAATTCCTTTTGGTTGCTTTTATTTTCTTTTGCTAAAGCATTAGGTTCATTTTGAGAATCTTTAACAAAAATCATGTACACGGAAATAGAGCTCTTTATTGACTTGTTGAAAGCTGGTGTATGTACAATGGGGATAGTGTTACCCATTTACTTAGCATCTATATACATGTCTTTTTCCCTGAACTTAAAGGAGATTCTCCTTTCAGGGAATTTAACATTGGCACCCAGGCGATCAAACCATGGTGCCCCTAGGATTACATCCTCATGCTTGAGAGGAGAGATAAACAAGTCCTCTTTGTCCACAGCTTTGGACATGAAGCCTCAATTTCCCGATTAAGGGAGTGGCTGAAGCTTCTTGCCCCTTGAAAGCACTGTCTGCAGGTAGGACATCTCCCATCTCGTAGGCTTGTATGCCTAGCTTGGTGGCAAACTCTATAGATATAAAATTGTGAGTAGAACCAGGGTCAAAGAGAATAATAGCATCATGTTCTCTTACCTTTCCCCAAGCATGGCATAGAGGAGATCCTTTGTGGTGAATTTGGTGAGTCTCCTCCTCTTGGATTTCAACCAAGGTAGCTCTAGGAGGATCTTGGCGGTTGTTCTTTTGGGGACAAGCGCGGTACGCATGCCCTTGTTTGCCGCACTTGAAACACCAGTTATCCTTGCGATAACGCTCAAGCTCTTCAAGAGAGAGTTTGTTTTTACCTTTGTAAACTCCCTTCTCTTTAGCTTTGTTGGAGTTGCCCTTAGGAGACTTTTGGACATTGTCCTTCCCCTTAGGCTCGTTGGAACCCTTGTTTTCCGTGGGCTTATTATTTCTTTTTGCCCCTGTTTGGAAATTGATTCGAGAGGCCACCATAGTATGGTGTATTACCGCCGATATGGTACGTGGCCTTTGGGAGTTGACATACTCCGCCATTTCTTCGGTTAAGCCCGCACAGAATTGTTGCTTTTGCTCTCCAAAATCCAACTTTTTGAAGACAGTGGCTTTGAGTTGTAGGTCCCAAAACTTGTCTACATATTTGTGGATGGATTCATAGGGAGAGAGCTTTAAGATTCGCCATTCGGTAAGTACTTTGTCTTTGGCATCGGTGGCCAAAAACTGCTTCATAATGGAAGCTCTTAAAGTTTTCCATGTTCGTGGAGCTTCACCGTTGGCTCGTAGGCTAGACCACCATTGCCTGGCGGACTTTTCAAAGTGCATAGCTACATGGCGTAGCTTAGAGGACTCCGTGAAGCCCTCATCTCCAAACGCCGCATCAAACTGTTGGATAAAGGCCAAGACTTTGTCCGTAGCACCAAAGGTGCTATCATAGGTAAGGAAAGAGATGCTCTTCCCTCCCTCTTTGAACTTCTTCAGCTTGGACGACCTCTTCCATGCGGCATAGGATTTCCTATGGCCTCTTCTTTTTGATGGTTCAAAGGTTGCACCATCACTTTCTTCAGAAGGTGAAGAATTTGAAGAAGGTGGAGAAGAGGGTGACGTTTTTCTTGTCTTGATCGTCGTTGTGAGCGGGATGAAAACACACACAGTGCCTCTTTAATGACCCGACACACACTCTTGGAAGGATATACACACACACTATGGGGCACCACTCGGCTTACACAACACACCTGGCCGAGACAGGGAACTCACCTCTGGAGTGAGAGGAGAGAGACTATCCACTTGCCCACTCCACATAGACACACACACACACACACACCCAAAAAACTCAGCTCAAAAGAGAAGAATTTCTGATGTTTAGATACAATTGAGCTTGGGCCAACACCAATGGGGCAAATAGCTCACACAATATGGGTAAAAGAAGCCAGATACAATCACAAACTGGAGCAGAAACTTCGCTCATAGGAGGAACTTACACAGAAAAATAGCAGGAAAAGAGTGAGGAATTTGGCAAAATGGACAGCGCCATCGCGTCCGGAACGGCCCAAAACCTCAGTCTACAATGTCAAAGTGCTCAAATCCGACCTCGGATGAGCAGTTTACGGCCAAAACAGGCTCCAAAATGAGCAAAAACACACCTGCGGTTGTTCCTCCTCTCTTCTCCACGTTTTTTTCTGGTCTTCTCTCTGTTTTTTCAGTTCCCACACTTAGCTTTATTATTTGGGCACCCTTGGCCTTTTAAATGACCTCAAAACGGACCCCGAACAGGCCAAAAACTGACCTCGCAGTGCATAGTTGTCACCTTTTTGCATCATCCGCACACTTGGCACTCAGCTTTTTTCCAATAATGCATCTCGCCACCACATGAAGTGGCCCCAAAAAGTGGTCCTAATGATGACCTTTCTGCGTAACTCTCACAAGAAAACACCCACGTTGTGTCCGTCCTCATCTGCGTGCAAATATTGACCTCGTTCGCCCTCCTGACGCCACTAGATGCCATCTGACGCACCTGCTGACCTCATGTCGTCGGCCTGCGGATAGCTTCCTCGAGAATTTTTACACGCTATAAACTCCTCATTATTGTAGAAAAACACAGTGGTACTGGTAATAGTGAAAATCGATGCACTATGTACACCCTGTCCTATCTGTACACATGTGGGCCCCACATAACCACCTGGCTAAGGAAAATGGGAAATCCTTTATTTGATGCACCATGCATGTATATGTACATATGCGCAATCCCTTGCTCCAAAAAAATCCTGACATAATTTGCCCATCCCCTAGCCTGCTAGATCATTCATGATCAGCAGTAGCAAAGAGAGATATGAGACTCGCCGCATCACAGGTCTCCTCATCCCTCACCAACACTGCTTGATCCACAGACAGCTCATCTTGCTCCACCATCATCAATCTAGCATGATACAATTTAAGACGCAACCCATTTACCCTTGACTTATGTAGAACACCATCCAGGTTAGCCAGCTGATATGTGCCATTTGGAAAACACTCCACTACCTTGAAAGGGCCTTCCCACTTAATTTGAAACTTCTTTTGGAAGGTGTTGTCCAGCTTACTATTGTAGTGCAAAACCAAGTCATGTTTCTTGATACCCTTACTTTTAACCTTTTCATTTATCTTTGCCAAAGCCTTATCCTGCATCTGCCCATAATGCTCCAATGCGCTCATCCTATCCAACTGGACCTCTTGTAACTGCAAGAGCCTCTCTTTGAATGCATCACTAGGCGACCCAAGCAACTTCTCTAACATCTTGACCGCAGGCAACTCTACCTCCACAGGCAATAGTGCTTCCTTTCCATACACCAAATGAAATGGAGTAAACCCTGTACCTGTCTTCACCGAAGTACGGTAAGCCCATAATGCACTAGGCAATTCCAAATCCCAATTCTTTCCTTGGTGCTCTGTCACTTTAGAAAGAATTTGTACCAACTCACCATTGAATCTTTCATTTAAGACATTACACTGCGGGTAATAAGGAGTGGTATGCTGGTGCCTAATCTTCATCTTTGTGCATAAGAAGTCTAGCAGTTTAGCTCTAAATCCTGGCCCCTTATCTGAAAGTAGCTCTAATGGCACCCCAAACTTGCACAATATTTCATCATACACAAATTTTGCCACATCCTTTGCAGTGATCTGTTTTACTGCTATAGCCTCTGCCCATCTAGAGAGATAGTCCACTGCTGTCAAGATATAGCTTTTGCCCTTGCTTGTGATAGGTGACGGGCCTATTGCATCAATCCCCCACTTTTCAAACACATCAAACGCCATAATGGTTTTTTGTAGCTCTGGCTCCAACACTCTCTTCCCAAATGCTTGACATCTATTGCAAGACCTACACCAATGGTGAACATCCTTGTGCAAACTAGGCCATACATACCCCTCTTGCAAAATCTTATGCAAGGTGATCTTTAGAGCAAAATGGCCACCACAAGCGCCTTCATGATTCTCTTCCAACACTCTGTAAAGCTCCTCCCGCCAAGGTACACGTCTCAACACGAGATCAGCCCCTTTCATGTATAAGACATCACCAATCAATTTGTACATGTATGCTCTACGCACAAAGCCATACTTCTTAGACTTCTGAATCTCCTTTGGAATGATTCCTGTTAGCAAAAACTCCTCTTCTTGAGCCAAAATTTCCCGGCCATGATAAAAAGGTAAATTGGTCCTCAACACGAATAGCTCCCCAATCATGCCTTGAGCTGCTTCATGTGCCTCTCCATTTAGAGCACATTCAATGTGTTTGATGCTCCATGCTTCAAACTTTTTTAACAGGCCTTTAATTCTAAAGCACATTTCCTTCAATGAGGTGTTCTTGCTCTTCCACACACCCAGCACTTGCTTCACCACTAACAAGGCATCACCTTTTATGCTCAACCTTCGAACCCCATGCTTCAAACAAATGTGTAATCCGGCTTCCTATGTAGCATATTCAGCCTCATTGTTACTATGCGCATCCAATTTGAACCCTCTCTTGCATACTAGCTTCCCCTCTGGATCATAAAGTGCTATACCCCCTGAAGCTGCATCGTGGCTCTTTCTGTATGAACCATCAAAGAACAACACATGTGCATTGCTGATCTGTGGCACTTCTTCAACTACCTTTCTCACCACCTCTTCCTTAACAATAAGGGGATTCTCCTTGTAGGTCAACAAATCAGCTAGGGTAGCCCTTGTACTATCTTCCACTAGAAAAGAGAACTCAAACTCTTGCAGCTCAATTACCCATTTCTTCACCACATTTGACATGTTAGTACCATTAATTAACTGTGGCAAAAAGGCATAACTCGTCAAGAAAACAAAAGGCTGTGGTAGCAAGTAATGACGAAATTGTCGACAAGCAAATATTACACTGGCCATCACTAGCTCTACTTCCAATAACTTTCTCTCCGCTACCAACTTCACTCGGCTTGCACAATACACTGGCCTCATATAATGGCTGCCCTTCCCCTTTTGCAATAGCATGGCTCCAATGGCATCATCCCCTACTGATGGATTTACATAAAAAACTTTCTCCCAATCAGGAGCCTGCATGGCTGACAACCCCCCTAACACCTCTTTCACCTCTTGAAACACTTCTTCACACTTGTCATCCCATTGCAATGGATCATGCTTTGCCACTTGCTGTAATGGATAAAGAAGCTGCGAAGACAATGGAATAAACCGTGCCATGTACTTCACTTTGTGTATAAAGGTTGCCAATTGCTTCGTACTCATAGGTGATGGAAGAAGAATAATAGACTTAACCTTGTCTGGATCAGCCTCAATGCCATTTTCTGACACCATGTGGCCCAATAACTTCACCCTTGGCTGTGCTAGATGACATTTCTTTGGATTTAGTTGTCCTCCACATTCATCATATCGAGCCAATACCATCTGCAGCTTCTCATGGTGATCAGCCCTACTGCTATAGACACAGAAGTCATCCATAAAATCTTTAACACAACTACCAATGAATGGTTCCAACACCCAATTTGCTCTCTCTTGATAGAAGGAAGGTCCATTTGACAACCCAAATGGCAATACTGTGTAGCAATAGCAGCCCCATGGCGTAATGAAAGTTGTCTTTGTGCGGTCTTTAAGAGCAATCTTCAATTGAAAATAGCCTGAAAAACCATCACACACACTGTACCTCTCATAACCTGCCACTGAATCCAAGATCTGATCAATGAATGGAAGAGGATATGGGTTCTTCTTAGTGGCTGCATTTAAGGGTTTAAAATCTACACAAATCCTCCACTTCCCATCCTTCTTTGGACTGACTACTACTGGACTCACCCATTCTGTGGTCTCCACAGGGACTATGAACCCTGCCTTCAATAACTTGTCCACCTCTACCCGCAAGGCTTCCATTTGCTCTTGACCCATCCTTCTTAGCCTTTGCCGCACTGGCTTAGCACCTTCTTTCAGCTCTATATGCATCTCTTCACCCTTGAACCCTCTGATCTCTTCATATGAAGTAATGAACAAATCAGGAAAACTAACCAGCATATGCAAAAATATATCCTTCTCCATAGCTGAGAGGTCTCCACTAATCATTTGCGTCATTAATTCCTGCTTCTTTGACAACTCAACCTTGGTTTGCATCAGCCCTTCAATCACTTCATAAGGCCCTTCACTTTCATCTTCAACCTCATTCGCAAATGCAACTAAACCAATCTCCTGGATTTCTTTGTCCATCAAAAGAAATGCAACATCAGCATCCTCATCACTGCTGGTAGTGCTATCACTGTCCTCATCTGTCACCGTGGAAGAGTCTTCATCACTAGACTCATCCTCATCTTCATAAAGCTCCTCTAATCGTTTCCTTGTGTCCATATTATAAAGCTTCTTGGTACCTGTCTTTCCATAGAGGCTAATCGTACCATGTCGCCAATCTTGAACAGCTCCCACTGCACGTAACCATGGTCTTCCCAGTATAATAGGATATGCTCCCAACCCTGCTGGCATCACATGAAAATCAACCACTGCCTTTGCATCATATGCCTCCACTTCTAAGCTCTTTACAACACCTAAGCATTTTACTTTTTGATGGTTTGCCAATCTAATCCGAAACCTAGACACCCCAGCCACTGTGAGACCCATCTTCTCAATGCATGAGTGTGTTATGATGCATACTTGGGCTCCGCCATCCACATAACCTTGTCCCAAATTTTTCCTTTTATGCCACACATCTACTATTGGACAAATGTCTGGTAGCTCGTCCATTGCCAACACCTTCACTGAACCTCTCTCTGGCTCTTTCTCCATTGGGTTAACCATCCTCTTCCACTGTCGCTTTAGCTTAGGCACCATCTCTATAAGCTGCCCAAAAGTAACTGTTACGGCGGTTACGCCGCTAGCGGAAGCTAAATAGCGAGAACTCAACCAACAACAGAATTTGTCAGACGAGGACGGAGCTTGACCCGCAGGCGCATGGAAACAACTAGGTGGGTGTCAAATCACCTACTCGACCTTCTAATGACAATCACTACTAAGGAAATCAAATCTAAGTTCTAAAATACGCAAGTGACTGAAATCCGTACTACGAACGAATGCTATACGAAACAGGATCTAGAATCATTGAATCGATCTCAAACTCAAGGGGAAGTCTATACACTAGGTAAGAACAACACCCTAAAGACTTGAACTGCAAAATCAACCTATAACCACTCCGTGCGGCCAACGCGTATGAAGACAGGCCGAAAAATACAGGTGACCGAAACTTGACCCCGATGGTACTAATGTGTAGCTCTACTCGTTGTGGTTCTATAGATATGCTGCACGCTCTATTCCGACACACGAGTTGGAAGAAAACTCACACCAAAGCTCGTAGGAACTTACCACACATAGAAGCCGATAGCGCGCACTCTTGGTATCTGTGCGTAGCTCTCACCGTTGCTAACACAATGGTGGTGTCGCTTCTCCAATGGCGGCCCCGTAGCTCGCGTAGCAAGAAGATAAGACTCTCTCTCTCTCTCTCTCTCTCAGACACAGTCACGGCGCTCAAAAACTCACTTTGATTAATAATTGAATCTCCCTTAGGTTACAAAACTTTGGCTTATATACCTCAGCCTTGGAGGTGAGAACATCTCTAATTATTTACATCAACAGGTGAAATTACTTCGGGATTACAAGCTGGAAACTCAATTGAGTCCCGTTACTTAATGAATGGATCAAATCAAAATTAATGTCGGAAAGACATTTATTACAATCAATAGTTACAAAATGATGGGTGTGAGCAAAAATGTGGGTGTGATCCTCTGCTGGCTCAACACTTCCTCTGCTGGCTCAACACTCCCCCCCTCCGCGTTCATGTCGTCCCTGACATGACTTTTAGGCTTGGTCAATAGAGTCCTGTCGTCTTGAGCATCTGCAAATGTGATTCATAGCGTAGGTTGCCGATGGTCAAGGTTGGGCCGAATATTTTGCTTTCGTGAGTGAAAAAGCCGGTGTAGAAAGCTTCTTCGAATGTTTGCATGTGGAAGCTAGGCAAAAACATAATTCTTTGGTATAAGAGAAGTAACACCTTTGGTGATGGCTGCAATGAAAGATCATACATCATATCCGTCACTGTGTCGGCCGTCGATAGTAGACTCGAGGTAGTGGCTTTATCTGGCGCGAACACTTCAATGCATGCTAAGAGAGTCCTGCAGATTTTCTTTTGCATCTGACACGAAATGTTAGGAGAGCCAGTAAAGAGTTTGATGGTGCCCGTTAGGGTTTTCACCATGTAGGCTTTACCTATTCTCTCGCCTGCCTTTGGTCCTGGAATCCTTGGGTAATGAAGCCAATTTGGCTTCTTTTCTGCAATCCTGCCATGCTCTTTCCAGCTTCTGACTCTTGGCGCCGGGCAGAAGGTTGCATCCTCCCGAATCTCCTTTGGAGCCTCTACCAAGTAGATTAGGTAGGCTGGGTATTTGTTCAGCCAACCTTTCCTCCATCTAGGTTGAGAATCTACAATTTTCTTTGATTGTTCATCCTTTGTGATGTCGCCTTCGTAAAGAGCGACATACTGCTCCTCCTCTATTCTCTTTTTCGTCTTTATCACTTCAAATTTCATCAGAGGGAAAGGCAGGCTGGGTTGCATCCACTCTTCATGGAGCACTTTTGTGTCTAAACCTTGAAGTCTAATGGAGATGAGGAGTCTCCTTTCCCATTCCATTTCCGCCTTGGCACTTTCCTCTGTTGACTTTTCTATTTGGTCCTGGAGCCTTTGTTCTTCTTCTTCAGAGATTCCTGAAGTCAAGGCCACTTCTTGAACTGGGGCTAGATCTTCAATTGTGGTTGCCTCTCCAGTTTCTGGTAGCTCTATGGCTGCTCCCCCTGCTTCTTCTTGTGGTGGCTCTGTTTCTCTTCTTTGTTGCTCTTGTAGGTCTTGGAGCTGTTTGCGGAGGGTCTCATTTTCTGTCCTTAGTGTTTGGTTTTCTGATGTGAGCCTCTCCTCTGCAGCCAATGATCCCTCCGCCATGTGCAATCTTTGCACTTGCTCTAACCTTAGCTCTCTTTGCAAACTTCTGACCTGATCTTCCAGAGCTGGTACGAGGGCTCCCTCTTGTTCTGTTACTGCTCTGCTAGCTCTAGGGGTGGTCCTGAGTCTCGTGATTGTCCTTTCTTGAAGTTCGACTCTTTCCCTTAGCTCAATGAGCTCATCCTTGGCTGCCTCCAGCTCATCTTCTATTCTCTCCTTTGCTTCCTGTGAACTTGTTACCTCTCTTGAAGCTTCGGCTAGTTGGAGTATCAAGCCGTCTCTCTCGTTTTCTGCGTCGTAGAGTGATGCTTTATGACTCTCAGATTCAGTCATAGCATTCTCTAACTTCTTCTGCAACTCTGCTTCCTTTTGTTTTGCTGTCTCAATTGCTACTTCCTTTGCTCTGGATCTTTCTTTAATCTTGCTGAGCAGTTCATGCACCATGTGCATGTCTTTTTCATCTTCATCTGTCAACTTGACAGCTCTTTCTGCCACCACCTCCAATGGCTTCAGCTCTTCTAGTATGTTCTGTTCGTCCATTTTCTCTTCACTCTCCATTGTACCCTTTGTCTTTTCCTTCGTCCCTTTCCGATCATCTTGTTTTCGTAGGGATATCCCATAAACTGCCTCCAGGGCCTCTTCTTCACTGTATCCGATCGCTACCAGATCCTCATAATCATCTTTCTTTTGCTGAACTGGATCTATGTCCTTTTCCTTGGTCCCGGCCTCCGGCTTTTCCATAACTTCTGTTTCTATTTCTATTGTGGTCTCCTCTACAATAATTTCTATTGTGGTCTTCTTCGGGCTTGGTACATCAGTAAAGGAGGGCTGATTGTCCTCAATCATCTTGGCTTTCCCTTTGTTTGCTTGCCCGTCTTTCTCTCGAAGTTCAGTAGACTCATCTACTTCCTTCTTCTCCTTGTCGTCCTTTTTCAGCTCAGCTTTTAAAAGCTGTACTTCGTCTTCAGTATAAGGCTCGACAGGTTGCTGCTCCAATATGGCCTCCGACTCCGCATAAGCTCTAATATATTGATCATATTGATCAACATGTGGCCTGGAAGAGCTGGTTCCGACTTTAGTGGGGTCTGGCACCCACATTTCTTCAAAGTCCCCCTTTAGAGCTCTTTCCGCTCTAAACTGCTCCACCAACCTTTCCATTCTTGTGGCTTTTTGACTTTTGGTTTGCTTGGGATCAGCCTTCTTCTTCACTTTCTTCTTGAGCGGCTCGTCCACAACCTCTTCAGGTTCTGAAACTATTTCTAGTTTTCGGCGTGCTCTTGTGGACGCCCTCTTGGATACTTCTTGCTGTTCTTTCTCTTCATCGGCTTCTCTAAGCCACTCATTCTGGGAGGGAACCCATGGCCCTTGATCCCTAGCTCCAATAGCTTCATAAGCTATTCTTGTTAGGATTTCTCCTCCTCCTATGTACTTTGGCTTCTGGTTGTGCATGGCGATTACTTGCTCGTGGATGTATTGAGCATAATTCACCTCTTTTGGCATGTTGCTCTTCAGTGCCCATGTGATGGTTGTCGCAATGGCATGGGGTGGTGTAGTATACTTCTGCGGTCTTTTACTGCACACATGGAAAAACTTGTTGTATAATCGGCAAAGGGTTGTCGCTCGTTGATCTGCCATATCTCCGTAGGTTGTATTTTGTTTCTTTGATCCATAGACCTCTATGGCCTCCCTTCTTTCTCTGACAGAACTCCCTTTGTTGTGCAGCTTCAATGCATCTGCAATGAGCTGTGGAGTGATCTGTACTTCAACTGTTTCTCCATCCATGGCTGTCAACGTGGCTTTCCCATCCTTCTGAATGGATGTTGCCAACTCATACACTCTTCTTGTGTCTACACCTGATGGTCTCGAGGTGAAGAACCTGTGTAAGCCAGCCTTTTCCAGGTATCTGCTGATGTTCTCTGATCTGCTATAATCCACTAATTCTCGTGGGATCATAGGTACATCGACCGATTGCCCTTGAGGATCTCTGAAAGTCCCCTGGTAGATCTTTATTCCCTCTTTTTCTAGTACTGCTTCCTCCAACCAAGTCTTGGTTGGCTTGAGGGTTTCTGTTGGAATATCAAAAGGTTCTGCTTCTGCAAGAGCATCCTTGATGGTTGGTCTTTTTCTCTTAGTTGCCGATGACTTAGCGGAATCCATGGATCCTGTAACTCCAATTACAGAAGTTAGCGTCTTTTTAGTACTGAAAGCCGAAATGAAGCTTTTAACTATTCAAATGACTTGAAAATTGAAACATGAGCTATTCAGGACCTAAGGATGCAATGTAGGTGAAAAAATATGCAAACTGGGCTCAAAAACATGCTTGAGACATCATACGCGTATGATGTCTTTTGTGTCAGAATGACTTCATATTGGTTGTGCTTGTAGCTGATAGTGTATACATGAGTGTCATATGCTTGGATTTGAGTTTGGATCCCATTTGGTCAAGTTTTGGCTAGTTCAGTCCAGTTCAGGCTCTTGGCAAAATTTTGAAAGGGAAATGGATTTTATGATCCAAATTGGATAAAACTTGGTGGTTCACCTTCAAATGGCATGTAGATCACTTCTGTTTGGTGGTTGAAGCCCTGAGGTGCCAAAATCACATAGTGAGACATCATACGCGTATGATGTCTTTTGGTGCATTTTTGGACCAATTTTCTCTATAAGCTTGGTTTTGGCTTTAGATAGGCTTATTCAGTGGATTTATCAAGTTTGGATAGAATTTGGACTAAAAATGGCTCTGGAGACATCATACACGTATGATGTCTTTTTCATCAATTTTTCATGGGATTGGTTCTGTGGACTCTCCATGTGCTAGTGAAGGACTGTTTATACTCAAATCTTGGTTTGGACTTGAATATGTTGGATTTGGGACAAAAATAGGCTTTGTATGAAGGATTTTCTCTTAATTGGGCTAATGGGGTGATCCACTGACCAAATGGTTCCAAACTTCATATGTAGCATGTATTAGATATATATAATGGATGTATGATGACAAATGAGCATTTTTTTCTCTGTAAGTGCAAATAGACATCATACGCGTATGATGTCTTTTGTGTCAAAATGGTGCTTTTTGGTTCCAGATAGCTTGTAGATGTGTTAATCAACAATCCTACAAAGTTTCAATGAGTTTGGAGTTATTTTGACAAAATTAGGACCAAAAATCAATTCTATGGCCTACTTTGCGTCTTTTTGGCTTTCCTTGGGTTTTCTAACTCCAATTCTCATGATACTTGGTTCATAGGATGTGATTAACATGTGGAATGAGGCTATGCACTCAAATGTTGAAATGGATGTGAAAATCATGCTGTGAGACATCATACGCGTATGATGTCTTTTCTTGAAATGTTGGTCTTTTTGTGCAAAGAATGCTTTGTGCTAGTGCCCTAAGCCCTGCTAAGTAGTTTTCAACTTAAAAAGTCATCAGTTTAGCTAAAAAGCCCCCTTATAGGCATTTCAGTCTCCGAAGTCGTTTTTTTGCCTTGGAGTTGAATTTCTTCAACTTTTCTTCTTGAGAGTTGCATTTCCAGCTCATTGGATATGTTGTGAAGCCATCCAGTTGGTTGGACTTTGACTTTGGCTCCCCGTTCTCCATCTTTCTCCATTTGGTTGCCCGAAAGCGTCTTTTTCACCATCGGTAAGTGAATCAGCTTTCTTTTGGGTTTTGCTTGCAAACATAAGTCATCCATGTATATTTGAAGCTGCTTGTGAAGTTTCATGTCATTTGGTTGTCAATTTTAGCCGTTATGCCAAAATGACGCTTTGTGTGTCCGCAGCCGAATCGGTTGTTCCGACCTATTTTTGGTGATCCAAACCCGGAGATACTCCATGGTTGCATTGACCTCGATGTTGTTAAGCTTCCTGAGAAGTTTTGTGTCGTTCCGACAACTTTTTTCTGTTTTCCTCTTGCAGGCTATGTTGACCTAGGGTTTTTCCAGTCGTTCTTTCTTGAGCTTTGAGTGCTAGAAACTCATCTCCTATACTAGGGTAACCCACCTCTAAGTTCTTGCAAGGTTTGGGTAGGCGGTTGTGCCCCTACCTAGCGTTCCTCCCCATTCCCCGTCTGCTCTTGTTTCTTGGTTTTGGTGAGTTTTCGCGACAAAAGTTAACGATAAGCATCAAAAGCTTATGGCAACGAGTCTACCTCTCATGTCTGGTGTCCTCTGAGCTCTCGTAGCAGTCGTAGAAGGCGGTAGAAGGTCGGATGCTCCTGTGTGCTCTTTGCTCTCTCCAAGAAGGTAATAGTGGAAATGAGCTTGATAGTGAAGTGAAAAATACTTAACTTCGGGCTTCCAGGATCACTTGTTACCAAATTTGACATGTACTCCTATCTCGTCGTGAAATGCACTTTAGGATTTGAAATTTCTCAATTTGGACTCCGTTTGACCTGTTTCTGAGAAATCTGTCCACTTTGCCAAAATTCTGTCATTTCGGGCTTTCCGCAACTTTTTCAGAATTGTACCCAATTTTTATCCTGGGTTGCCCTTGTCATTAGGACCATCACCGTCTATTCTTTTCTTTTTTCCGATCTCATTTCACCTGCTTTTTTATTTTTCTTTTATTTTTATTAAGAAAATCATAAAAAATAAAGGAAAATAGCAAATTGAAGCCAAAAAATTCCAAACATACACGATAAATAGCTGGTAACCCTGTGTATATGAATATACACTTCTTTGTGATTTTTGGACTTGGATTACCACTTTTTTCCACTTTTTAGCTCCAAAAACACTCTTATTTAGTGATATTTACACATCTAGAGACCCAAATTCGTCATTTGATCTCTTCTTGTTGCAAAACAAGGTATATAAGGGCATAAATATTATCAATATCCGCAATCAAACATAAAAAATTGCAAAATCATGTAAGACACTGCCCTTGTAATATAATTTTTTGTTTTTCTTTGTTTTTCCCGCTTGTAGCTGCTTTGTAGCTCCTGTATACCTCCCCCCCTCCTAGTCTGAGTCCTCCCGGACGACTATGAAGTGTCTGTGGGTGAAGCATTGTAGTTGTTTTGGTCATAAGTTCCCAATGCAATTGTAGAGCGATGATACAACAGTCTTTCCAATAAAGCTGCTCTTTGTTTGATTGATGGATTGGTGGTCGGGTTTTGGGTTGGTTTTGGCAATTTGGTAGTAGAATCAGTAGATGGATTCTTCGTTACCTTGTTGTCTTTTTTCACAATCCAAATCTGCTTCCGCTTTGCTTGTGCTTGCCACAAACTCTTTGCGACCCAAACCTGCTTTGTTCTGTGTGTTGATTTCCTCGCCTTGAAATACCTAGGAGTTTTCGTTGATTGTATTGAAGGGAGTTCCTGTTTACAAATCTTTGGGATCCAAATTTGCTTGCTATAGCTTTGTGCCGTCATGAACTTCTTTGGAATCCAGATCTGTTTCACTGTCCTTGATTGTCGGGGATCACTCTGTTGTCTGGTATTGAAGACTCTGTTTGTGTTTTCTGGCACAGCCTTTTTTGGTCTCCATACCAACGTTGACTCCGTTTTATCCCAAGGTTGAGCTGTTATATTATTGCTTGTCTTCCTTATCCAATGTTGAGAGTTCCTCGTCGACGAGCAATCCAGTTGTGTAGAAACTTTTGGTTGCCATTGCTTCTTCTTTTTCTCTGTTTGTTGTTTGCCCTTGTCCGTGGATTCTTCCTTTGGAGTTGGCTCTGCTCCTTTGGTGAACTTAACTGATTGACTTTCACCTTCGTATTTGATAAACACTGAATTAGAACTCCAGTCCATCATTGCATTATATTGCTTCTGCCATGGTTGTCCTAGCAATAATGGATGTTGTGTAGCTTGGTCTTCAACCACGTAAAACATATGAGGATACACATATTGGTTAATCTGTAAATGTAAAACTGTGCATCCGACAGTTTTGATTGAATTCTCAGAGTAACTCTTTAACTCTTGCTTGGCAGTTTGTAGTTTAGTGTCATTTGTCAATTGTCTATACAAACTGAGTGAAAGTAGGTTAGATTGAGCTCCTGAATCCAATAGTGCTCTGGCTTTGATTTGGTTGGTTCCTACTTTGCATTCAATGATGGGTTCTTCTTTGTCATTATCCATTTCTGTTATACTGACTGCGTTTATTCGTATTGCTCCTTCATTGCGCTGTTTCTGACACAGTAGTCTTCTTTTCTCCATTCTTTCCTTCGCATCGGCTTGCGCTTCCTCCTCAATCTTTTTCTTTTTCTGGACACGCAGCTTTTCTTGATGTATTTTGAGAAGCATGTCTTGTGTTAGCTGCAACAGATACTTTTTCACTCTGCATCCACTAATCCAATTGGGCATTTCTTCTCCGTCTAATGTAGCAAGTTTGACGGCTCCACTTGGTGATAGATCTTTAATCACCAGAGGTCCCATCCCTCGCTTTTTAAGCTTCTTAGCATGCTGTTTCAGAGTGTAAACTAGGACATAGTCCCCAACTTTAAACTCTTTAGTCCGCACATGCTTATCAAAAAATTCCTTTTGTCGCCTTTTTTGAGCGTAGATAGAAGCTACTGCTTTTAGGCGAAGCTCGTCTAGCTTTTCCAGGTCATCTATTCTATCAGAAAGCTCGTGCCCTGTCCACTCTAAGTCCTTAGCCACCCTTAATGTTGAAATCAAGAATTCTATTGGTAAGATAGCATTTAGCCCAAAAACCATGTTATATGGGGTCGTTCCTATTGATGTTTTATATGCTACCCTATATGCCCATAATGTTGAATGCAACTTCTGGTCCCAGTCAGTTCTCGACTCAGATACAATAGTCGTAAGGACCGTGCATATGGTTTTTTTTGTTGCTTCAGCTTGTCCGTTTGCTTGTGGATGATACGGGGCTGATTTCCTATGGATTACCATGAATTCATCTAGAAGGATCTCTATCACTTCATTTATGAAATGTGTGCCTCGATCACTCACAATTTCTATTGGCAATCCATATCGTACAAAGACGTATTCATATAGAAATTGTGCCGTGGTCCTGGCATCTGCTTTTTGAGTTGCCTTGGCTTCGACCCACTTTGTTAGATAGTCTGTAGCCACAATGATGTATTGTGCATGAGTCTTATATGCAGGAGGTGAAATGGGTCCGACATAATCAATCCCCCATTTTGCAAAAGCTCTTGCCCCCATCATTGGTCTAAGCGGCATATCATCTCTTTTAAGTGGTACTTTGGTCCGCTGACAGTCATCACACCGTTTAACGTATTCCTCAGCGTCCATATGTAATGTTGGCCACCATATTCCTGCGGCTAAGACAAGTTTTGCTGTCTTATCACCTGAGAAATGGCCTCCACCTACTCCTCCATGAGCTTGCTCCAGGATTATCACATACTCAGACTCTGATGCGCAAATCCTAAGCTGGTTGTCTTTACCTCTCTTATAGAGTTGATCTCCTATTAAAGCGTAATCTCTAGCTTCTGTCTCTACAGATTTCTGACGAGCTTTTGACGTTCCTTCTGGGAAAGTTCTATTTGTGAGATATTCAACAATATACTGACTCCATTCTGGAGCGATCATTATCTGATATAATGTCGAATACTCGGCTGGCGGTTTTGATGAACATACAATACATACAGTGACATATTCATGTACGCTTTCTTTCATTCCTGGCCAATAGACTCCCAATTGTAACAAATTCCTATATGTGTTCCTTCTTGAACAATGAAATGCACATTCCTGAACATGTGCTTCGCGCAGATATATATTATATTCCTCAGGATTGATGCATAGTCGTAAAACATGATCATTTCCCAATTGATACAACCTTCCTGCAATCAATTGAAGATTCTTGGATTGCTGAATAGCAATATGTTTCAGGTTGTATTCTCTTCTATCAAACTCTCCTCCATAGGTTAATAGGTTAACGACATTTTGAGACCACTTAGGTATCATTTCTATGTTGAACAAGTACGCGTCTGGCATGTCGTCATCTACTCCTATAGGGTCTTCTCCATTCGTCAATCGCGAAAGATGATCAGCTCTAAGATGTGTTTTTCCTTTCTTTACTACTACCGTGAAGTCGAATTCCAGTAAGATAATGAACCATCTCACTATTCTCCCGGTATTGCATGGTTTATTCACTAGGTAGAGCAAGGCTTGGTGATCCGTAAAAAACACAAACTTGTTGGCTAGAAGATAATGCCGAAATTTCTTCACAGCATAGATCATTCCTAATCCTTCTCGCTCTGTTGTGGTGTAATTCTTCTCTGCATGGTTGAGCTGTCGACTGGCGTAACAGATAGGAAAATCCATGTTTCCTTCTTCTGGCTGAGCCAGAATACATCCTATTGCATATGCCGAAGCATCTATGTGCACATGGAATATCTTCTCCCAATCTGGTGATTTCAAGACTGGAGCAGTAATGAGTGCCTCTTTCAATTTCTTGAATGATTCCTCACACTCCTCTGTCCATTCAAAGTTCACTATTAGCCTGTAAAGTGGTTGGCCTATTATAGCGTACATGTAAATGAATCGTCTATAATATCCACAATGTCCCATAAAGCTCTGTACTTGTTTCGCATTGGTTGGTCTAGGCATATCCACTATAACTTTTATCTTCTCTAAATCCGTGGATATTCCGTTTTGTGAGACAATATGTCCCAGAATTCTGCCCTGTCGGACCATAAACACACATTTCTCAGGATTGAGACAAATGCGATATGTCCTACATTTCTCAAATACTTTTCTTAGGTGTTCTAGATGCTCATCTCTCAGTAGAGAATGTACACATAAGTCATCCATGTATATTTCGAGAAACAGCCTTAAGTATTCTTTGAAAGCATGCGTCATCAGCCTCTGGAAGGTTGCGGGAGCATTGGTTAGACCAAAAGGCATAACCCGATAAGCATAAATTCCCCACTCCGTTGCAAAAGCTGTTTTATGTTGATCTTCCAGTGCTATGGCTAGCTGGTTATATCCTGAAAAACCATCAAGAAAGGAGTATGCTGTTTTCCCTGATACACGCTCTAGAACATGATCAGTTATCGGCAGGGGATAATTGTCCCTGATTGTTGCAGCATTCACTTTCTTTAAGTTGACACACACTCGGAGTTTTCCGTTCTTCTTAGGTACTACCACAATCGGAGATACCCAATCAGTGTGTTCAATCTCGTATATGAATTCAGCTTCCATTAGCTTATCTATCTCCTCCTTGATTCGCTTAGCAAAAGTATCATTATATGTGTATGGTCTCTGTCTGCTAGGCTTTGCGTCTTGTTTCAGTGGGATTGAGTGTTGGCATATCGATGGGTCAACTCCCTTTAAGTCCTTATAAGACCATGCAAACACATCCCTGTACTCTCTGAGAAGACTCAAAAGTCTCTCTTCCTCGCTTGGAGACAAATCTGTGGCTATGTACACCGGTCTAGGCATCTCACCTGGAGCTGCTAAATCAACTCTTTTTGCATCCTCCGGTCCATCATAAGATTCGTTCTCCTTCCTCTCTCGAATAGGTGGGGTTAATATCACCTTCCTATCCTCTATTGTGAATTTCCTATAGTGAGAGGGAACATCCATGTTTTCCTTGATTTTGACGTTTTCGTCCTCTCCACTCTCAATTTCTGTCGTCCAAACTTCTTTTAGAGTTTTCTTGAGCTCTCTGTACTTGTTTCTACGTTCTAACTTGGACTCCGTGTATTCTCTGTTGCGCTTGTTCTTTTTTGATTTTTCTGTTTCAGTTTTCGTTCCATTCTTTTGAACTTGATTTCTTGAGCCTCTTTTGTCTTTTCGTAAGCTCTTTTGATCACTGCCTCTCATTCTTCCAGAAATCTTATCCTTAACACAATCTTCAGCCTTTACTAGCATTAGGAATTGATTTTTTCCTCTTATTCTAGGCATCGGATTGGTTCTAACCCCTTTTGTTTTTTTCTTTGCTCTATAGTGTTTCTGGCGCTGTTTAGTTTGGTTCGAAAAATCATAAAATCGGACATCCGTTATAGTTTCTTCGTTACCGCTTGAATTGTCCGTTGACTCGTTGTCTGCTTCATTTTCCCACTCTGGATGATTGGGAATGTCGTGAAACACCTCTTCTTCATCTTCTTTTTTCAGTGTATTGTTCTTTTCAGTTTTTTTTTCGAGTACAGTTCTCAACATGAAATACGGAACCACGTCGTACCCGTCCTTGTCGCAAAATTTTGTTGTGGGACCATCCGGAATTGCACAAACATCTAGGGTTGCTAGAATGTGTGTCCATTCTAATGGTTCAAACGTGTCCTCTGGAAAGGGTTCTCTTACATAAGTTTCGTCTTCGATAGCCCTTTCTAAAACACATTCTTCTCGTTTCAGACTTCCACATTTCGAAGCTCCACACATCCATAACTCCTTGGGTTTACCTAACCAAGCTGGAAATTCGGATCCCACCAAAGTAGCTGAATCAAACTCCTCTACCGGTGTTCGGTTCACATCTTTGTAGCTATGGTCTTTCAGGTTCACACGTGTAGTGGTTTCCATATTTCTCAAGTATATGTGATCGTAGCCCCAATCTTGGACCATTTTCAATTGTCTCATGAATGGTCTTCCCAATATGATATCATAGTTATTCTCCTTGGCAAAATCGACAATAGCAAAAGTATGTTCGTATTCAATGCCGCAAGAAGTCACTACAACTTTCTCTAATAACCCCATAGGTTTCTCCATGTGTCCATCTGCTAATTGGAGTTTCAACCTTGTCTTCCTTATTGCTGGTTTCCCCCATTTTTTCCAGATTTCTTTTGTAGCAATGGCTACCCCTGCTCCGCTGTCTAGTATTGCCATCGTCTTCACTCCTTGGAATTCAACTGGTAAGGTTGTATTCCCCTCTTCACCTTCGCAATACTCTCCGACCTTGTTTAAGGGTACAGGCTTAGCGTTCTTTTGTGGCTTGCTCAGCTCCTCTATGCTCTCTTGCAATCTCGATGTTGGATCTTTTATCCCGAATTTCTCCAAACATTTTCCTACAGTGGTCCACATATGTGGTCTTAGCCTCAAAAGCTCAGCTAAAGTGATAGTGCATGTCACTGGTGTTGACAAAATCTCTATCAATCCTTGCGAGTCCGTGACTTTTTCTGATGAGATTTTTCGTGAGGGAATTGCTCTAATCTCGGATTTTGCTTCATACTCTCCTAAGTATGAAGGTAAGGTTTTCAGTGAATGAGGTTTGCTCTCCATTGTTCTAACAGAGCCCCCATCTCCCCAGTAAGATTGCAGATCCAAGTCCACTTGAGATCCTGCCTCAAATTCCACTATGGGAGGATTCCTGATGTCCTTTTCCCAATTTGTCTGATTAGCTTGGCAACTTAGCTCGTTTGCAAAGTTTGCCTCTCTCACTTGTTTCCAAAATTCATTGTAATCCTCATCTTTTCCGTAAATTCTCTGTATGACTGGATGAAAACTCTCTATCTCCTGATCGGTTGTGTTCAATACTATGCGATCATCCTTTTGTGTATTTTCAGGCTTTTGTGCACTGGGAGTCTTTTCATCTACCCGTGAAACGATAGTCTCTTGCTGAATTGGGTTTTCCTTCCCACAATTCATTGTTTCTTTTGGTGGTTCTAATAAGGCTTGTGCAGTCTCGATCATTCTCTGGCACATTTCAAGTCTCTGCTTTTCCAATTCCGCGATTGGGTATGTCATCCACCTTTGTTCTTGTGTTTGGTTGTTCTTTAACCTAGCTTCGTAAGCTCTCATCAGTGCGTCCAATGGTTCATGTACTTTGTCGACTAGCACTGATCCCCTTGAGCTTAAGCTCGTTGTTTCTTTGATACTCTTTAGTTTCGTTCTTTCCGGGCTCATCTCTCGTTTCCCGTTTTGACTCTCAAGTTTTTCTAATCTAGCTTTAGTTTGCTTTAGTTCCTCAGCTAGAATAGCGTCTTCACGTTCTTTTCTCAACTTCATGCGTGCTTTTCTAGCTTTCCATGTGTTTTTCTGACTCCGAGGTCCTTGACTAACCACTTCAGTCGCTAACTTTCCATTCTCAGGTTCTCTAGTGGTTTTCTTAGCTTGAGCTCTAGTAACAACTTGCGTTGGTATCAGAGTTTCATTTTCAGACCCACTGCTGGTAGGAATAGTTTCTAACATATTCAATGTCGTCTTTTGCACTTTGTTTGGATTCTTTGAACAATCCTCAATGAAGTGAGTAACCCCACACTCAGTGCAATAAGCATTTATTCTAATGATTTCCGTATGTGGGAAAACATTCATCAGATGGTCACCTCCACACTTGTAACAGGGTCCTAGTGCTGGTCTTGGTCCCATTTGATTCGTCCTTTGTGGATAGGATGGTCTCTGTCCTGCTAACCCTCCATGAGCTATGAACATCAATGTTCTTGCGTCCAAATTGTATCTCTCTTCATCAGAAGCACTTGTAATTGTTGGTGTTCCAACATTCCCCATCATGCCCCATGGTTCTGGTTGTTTTGGTTCTTCTGGTGGGTAATACACTGTCGGAGACATGTGTGCACCCGATTCTTCGTAATAGGCTTGAACAGGCACTAAGGCTTGTTCTTCCTGATTCTCTAAGGTTGGTGCATATCTAATGCCCACTGGTCTTGCTCCTGGTAAAGGTGGTTGTTGTCCCAATACCGGTTGCGGTCTTTCTATCCCCATAGGTCCCGGTACATTTCCCGTTGGGTATCGAGGTACTGGATGTACTTGAGGTGGTGCTAATTGAGCAGGAGGTGCATACTGACGCTCCCTTACATACCCTTTGTTGTAATAACACTCCTCTGTTGGATGATTTGTCCATTTTTGTTCAATAGAACACCATTTCAGTGGTTTTGGCAATGGTTTTTGGTATGGTGCCATCCTTTTTAGAGCATCTTCTATCATTTGCTCTACATTTGGCATGGTTGTTGTTTGAACATTCTTTTTAGTGGTAGTCTCGCTCGCTACGGAGGAGGAGCTACTGGATGCAAAATCTGTATCCGCTGACACCTCTCCATAAACCGTACAGTTATCCACTAAGTACAATGCCTCTCTCGTTATTTGCTCGAAACTTGTACAAGCTTTCAAGTGCAAGTCCTTCTTGAGAGTGTCTTTCCTCAGTCCCTCAATAAAGAGAAAAGATAGTCTGTCATCTTGTGGTCGTTCACGTACTGGACATCTCTCAATGTATTGTTTGAAGCGAAGTGAAGCTTCCTTCACTTTTTCGTGTTCTCTCTGTTTAAAAGCATATATTTGTGAGACCGTATTGTGCTTAATCCCTCGTTTTGAGAATTCCTCAGCAAACTCTCTTAGAAAATGGTCAATGTCATGGAATCCCCCTATGTTCATTGGTTGAAACCATGTCAATGCAGTACCTTCTAGAGTAAGACCAAATCCCTCGTATTGTGTATGGAAATCTCTTATCTGCTCAGTTCTTAAGACTTGCTTAAAGAGTGACACATGTGCATACGGATCTCCTGAATTGGCATACACTTGGCTACTTGAGATGGTCTCATACGTCTATGATCTGCTACCAATCTCATTGCTCCTGTGTCTCGGCTAAAGCTTTCTCTAGCATCATGGACTTCATGGGTTACCCTTGTCGGTTCCTCTGCCCTGAATCTACTACTGGGAGGTAAATGTGATGGTTCCGCTTCAAACCTTGGACCTGGAGTGGTATAGGTGGGGATTGGAACTGCACTACCTCGATTCGTCTCCATTGACTCTCTGGAATGTAATGATCCCATTGGTCCGAGCTTCGAGTCCCAAGGTTGACTGAAAGAGTCAGCAACCTGAGTTCTTTGTCCTCCTGTTGTCATTGAGTTTTGCACTCCAGTTGTTGGTGCTGGTCTATGTGAGCTAGAAGTAACATAATACTGATGTAGTGGTCCCCCAAAGTATGTATATCCTTCTAATTCTTTCTTGCCCATTGTTGAGTATTGCCTGCCATACTTATCGTAAGCAGCAATTTTCACTTCCGATCCTTCTGTGTAGGTAAAGACATAGAGTCTTTTTTTGTCTGTCAACTCTCCGGTGTAGGGTTCTTCACATCTATAATAGAGATCTTGCTCCCCATTATTATATTTGTATAGCCCCACATAGATGTTATCAGTGTTGATCCTTGTAGTTTCATTCTCTCTTCTTAACCTCGCATTAGGGAAGTTCATTATTGGTGCTTTCTCCTTGAGTTCTTCATCTATTTTGGCTTTGGTGCCCATCAATCCCCACTTGTCCACAATGTTAGGGTTTAGGACTACCAAGTACATGGTACCCTCGTCATCTAGATATCTATCTCTGCTATAGCTCACAGGCACTAAGTCCTTGAACTCACTAGGTCTATCTTCTATCTTTACACAATAGCGGTCCATTCCGTCTTTGTAGATCTTTGCACCTTGCTCATTGTCGTACTGATATTTTATGAACAATAGCTTCATTGTGGCGGAAGGGTTTGATGATCCTGCTGCCATATTTTCTCTGTTGTTCCTGTTCGAGTGTTCGGTGAAAATCTCGTAAGACCTCTCCGAAGAAGTATCAGAAACACTTCCTTCAAAGATCGGCTCTAATGGTTGCACCCAACTTTGGTTTACACTTCCCTCGGTTGATATGACGCTTGCTGGTTCCCCTTGTTTTGGTTGATTATTCGGGAGATTCCTGCCCGATCTCAAATTCATCAATTCCCCTGAAGGACTTTAACTTTTCCGTCTCGGCAATTTGTTTTCCCCAAGTTTTTGTGGTCAGAATTGATCCAAACTGACTGATACTTGGTCAATTGTTTAATCTTGTCAGTTGGACAACTTCTGTTTCATCAAGTGAGAATTTTGTTGCAGTTATGCTGAAAAAGACATTATACGCGTATGATGTCTTTTTTCACAGATTTTGACTATTTTGGTTATGCTCACTCTCAATGGCCCCTTTATGCTCTGTTCACTCACAAAATTCAGTTTGAACTCTGTTTGAGCAAGTTATGGCTAGTTCAGGCTTTTCTTGGCAATTTTCTGCTTTTGACTTGTTTTTGGGTCAATTGTTATCCAAATGGGATGAAACTTGAAATATAACCTCTAGACAGCTATTACAATGGATCTGTGTTAGCAAAGTATCAGAATATGTCCAAAATTAGGTCAAAGACATCATACGCGTATGATGTCTTTTTCATCAATTTGGGTCCAAACTTGATATTTATGCTTCCTACAGTGCCTGTAACAATCTTGTCAGGTCAGATATAAAAAATAAGCAGTGGATGTGCCAAAAGACATTATACGCGTATGATGTCTTTTGTCCCGGATTTTGACTATTTTTGGTTTTAAGCCTTCTCCAATGTTTATAATTGAGTTTCAAGTGTTTTTGTCAGGTTTGAATGTAAAAACAAGATCTGAATCCAAAATTTCCTATTCTTTGCGTTTCTTGGACTCCGACTTGTCTTTTTGGGTTTCTTTGAGTGTTAATGCTCTTGTTTTAAGTTGATCTTAGGGTAAAACCCCCCTTCTAAACACTCTGGCAATGTCAAATTTTCAATTTTAGTCTCTGTTTAGGTCCTAAGACATCATACGCGTATGATGTCTAAAGTTGCAGATTTCCAGTTTTTCAGCACAGAACTCTTCCAATAGCTCTTTTAAGTGCTCAGCAACAATCAGTTGCACAGAAAATTTTTCTGAACTTTGTTTATTGCATATTTCACTACCAAAGCGACTTTTTCAGCGATCTAACATGCAATCAAACACATCAAGCAAATAGAACACCAATTGATAGCTCTAGATCAGGATCAAATCAAGCCCTACCTAAGCTACTTCTAATCATAAAATGGATTTTTTGCAATCGAAAATATAAAGAGATTTACTACCACACAAGGAGTAGCAAATGCTTTTTATGTCAACAACCACTTAAACACCATCAAAAACAATCTAATCTAAGCTAAACTAAAAATACTGTCAACACGGAAGACCCAGGAATACCCCACTTCCTAGTATCTCTCGAGACCTTCGGAGTCCACCAATCCTAGATCTTTTCTAACTAAAGTATACAAAGTAGTTTATACGACTCACCTCGTAGGATTAGTCTAAGGTCACCTACTTAGGGCTCTCGTCCCCGGCAGCGGCGCCAAATGTTACGGCGGTTACGTCGCTAGCGGAAGCTAAATAGCGAGAACTCAACCAACAACAGAATTTGTCAGACGAGGACGGAGCTTGACCCGCAGGCACATGGAAACAACTAGGTGGGTGTCAAATCACCTACTCGACCTTCTAATGACAATCACTACTAAGGAAATCAAATCTAAGTTCTAAAATACGCAAGTGACTGAAATCCGTACTACGAACGAATGCTATACGAAACAGGATCTAGAATCATTGAATCGATCTCAAACTCAAGGGGAAGTCTATACACTAGGTAAGAACAACACCCTAAAGACTTGAACTGCAAAATCAACCTATAACCACTCCGTGCGGCAAACGCGTATGAAGATAGGCCGAAAAATAGAGGTGACCGAAACTTGACCCCGATGGTACTAATGTGTAGCTCTACTCGTTGTGGTTCTATAGATATGCTGCACGCTCTATTCCGACACACGAGTTGGAAGAAAACTCACACCGAAGCTCGTAGGAACTTACCACACATAGAAGCCGATAGCGCGTACTCTTGGTATCTGTGTGTAGCTCTCACTGTTGCTAACACAATGGTGGTGTCGCTTCTCCAATGGCTGCCCCGTAGCTCGCGTAGCAAGAAGATAAGACTCTCTCTCTCTCTCTCTCTCTCTCTCTCTCTCTCTCTCTCTCAGACACAGTCACGGCGCTCAAAAACTCACTTTGATTAATAATTGAATCTCCCTTAGGTTACAAAACTTTGGCTTATATACCTCAGCCTTGGAGGTGAGAACATCTCTAATTATTTACATCAACAGGTGAAATTACTTCGGGATTACAAGCTGGAAACTCAATTGAGTCCCGTTACTTAATGAATGGATCAAATCAAAATTAATGTCGGAAAGACATTCATTACAATCAATAGTTACAAAATGATGGGTGTGAGCAAAAATGTGGGTGTGATCCTCTGCTGGCTCAACACTTCCTCTGCTGGCTCAACAGTAACATCTGCCTTCCTGCTCGTCATATCCTCCTTCAAGTCATAGCTTAATTGCCCATCCCCTAGTGGAAAATCTGAAACATGAAACTTTCGACGAGCTCTCCTTTTCCTCTTGGCCTTGACATCCTCGCCTTCATGGCTCTTTCCTTTCTTCTTACTAGGACCTGGGGCACTTCTTCCTTCCTTTTCCTCTGTGGTCCTCTTCCCAATAAGCATCACTAATGTATCCTCTAGCTTTGATGCCTTCTCCAAGGTGACTACACTTAGCACTTTTGTCTTTCCTTTTTCCTCCTGGGTCAATCTACTGGTTCCTTCGTCTCCCTTAATTTCGATGCCATAATCATTTGACCTAGTTAACACCTGTCTTGGCAATGGATACATGTCTCCCCCCATCCTTGGTGGCTTATCACATTGCGGGCTGATGTGACCCAACTCTCCACAATTATAACATGTAGGCGTCTGCCTCCAAAACCTACCATTGCTTTGTCCAACACCATTCCTAGGCCTTTCTTCACCTCCTTGCTGATTTGCAAACCTCCCTCGACCTCGATTATTTCCCACTTGACCTAGCATGTTTAGGCTGAGATTCTTCATCAAATCTACCATTTGCCTCATGTCTTGCCTTAGCCCATCATCTTGCACTGCTGTAGTGACCACTGCTGGCATAACCTGAGTAGTAACAGGAACTACTGGTTCATGATGAACCCCTGACATGCGCCCTTGTAAAGACTCTATAGGCTGAAATTCAGACCTCATTGGCAAAGAATCCACCCCTAACTGGCTCATTTTCCTCAGCTTCCACTCTTTGTTCCTTGCTACCTCTAGTGCATCCTCATATGTCCTAGGCTTCTTTAGCTCCACTCTGCAACGTATATTCTCCCAAAGACCAGCCAAGAACCTGTCCTTCTTCATCATGTCAGGCGGGGGTACCTGTGGTGCTAAAGCCTTGCACATTCGCTCCCATGCCAATGAAAACTTACGTATGTACGCATCTACTGGCTCACCTTCCTTTTGCACCAAAGCCTGTACTTCTTGCCACACCTTGTCAGGATCTTCTATCTTCAAAAACTCCACTTCCAACCCATGTCGTAGATTGTCCCAACTCAACCTTACAGGTGGATCAGCCACACACAACTCCTCTTCAAATGCTTTAGACCAAACTCGTGCATCACTCTTCAAACAAATTTGGAGAAGGCGTAACATTTGCGTAGGGTCATGAATCTGGTTGCTAATGCAGGCAACCTCCATCTTTTCCAAAAATTCTTCCACATCTTCATCACTTCTTCCATGAAACTCCGGATAAGAGAAAGCCATGGCTACCCAAATTATGATGCTTTGAGAACCCCTTCGAACACACGTGCAAGAACCCAAAACTTTTCACTACCCAATCTCCAGAAACTTCAATGGAGCTCAGCTTTAGATAAGGACAAACACATGCACATCAAATGAGTTTTCATAGTTAATCATCGGAATGACAACAGGCAAAGGACATTCCAGGATCTCTCTCAATCTTCTTGGCCCAAACATAAAGACTATGCGCTGATGGAAAAAGATCTTCCTGGACACATGAACATTAATCTGAATTCTTTGAGTTAAATGAAAAGGAGTGAACTGAGGGCCATTTTGATCATCCATTAAAGCCAACCAGGAAGCTCCCAAGAAGGCACACCTGACTCAACCTCTGATTTTGCCAAAATTTCAGCAGCATAACAGCATAAATGGCTCAACATACCAAAAAACCAGCCATCATAGCTTGGGAAAATTTCGACAGAGTTTCCCCAGAAGTAGAGCAGTAGGAACCCAAAATATAGACTGTTTATGTATGCATAAACTGTCAACAATAGAACCCAAGCATCAAGTAGGACTCACTAGTACATAGCCTATGGCGAGGTCACAAAAAGGGTGCTCCAGCTACCTGTATCACCGAAAGGATCTCTACATTTGAGAATCCCTCAGCTCAATAAAAATTTCACGCTATCGACCCTCACACGAAGGCTAATGCAAATCGCGTATAGTCAGGTCTCAGAAATGACTATCTTCCAGACCAAGTCTCACAAATGGCTGGGACTGCCAAATACAACCAAGTATGGCTCCACAAATGCGTACAATGGCAGTTTCCACAAGTAACGTACAATCCAGCAGACAATGCGCTCAAACAGGAGCCAAGTGATGCATACCCACAACAACTGCAAGTGACATCACTGCTAGTATATCACTGTACTCTAGCTACCTGTACCTGTGTGAATCACCTGTACCTATACCTGTCCCTGTCCCTGTAACCTGTAACCTGTAACCTGTAGTCTGCAACCTGCAACCTGTAATCCCGAATCTCGAAGCTTGAAGCTTGAAGCTCGAAGCAGAAGGTACTCGAAGAAGATCCTCCGTGGGGGAGCCAAAAGAATGTGAGCGGGATGAAAACACACACAGTGCCTCTATAATGACCCGACACACACTCTTGGAAGGATATACACACACACACACTATGGGGCACCACTCGGCTTACACAACACACCTGGCCGAGACAGGGAACTCACCTCTGGAGTGAGAGGAGAGAGACTATCCACTTGCCCACTCCACATAGACACACACACACACACACACACACCCAAAAAACTCAGCTCAAAAGAGGAGAATTTCTGATGTTTAGATACAATTGAGCTTGGGCCAACACCAATGGGGCAAATAGCTCACACAATATGGGTAAAAGAAGCCAGATACAATCACAAATTGGAGCAGAAACTTCGCTCATAGGAGGAACTTACACAGAAAAAAAGCAGGAAAAGAGTGAGAAATTTGGCAAAATGGACAGCGCCATCGCGTCCGGAACGGCCCAAAACCCCAGTCTACAATGTCAAAGTGCTCAAATCCGACCTCGGATGAGCAGTTTACGGCCAAAACAGGCTCCAAAATGAGCAAAAACACACCTGCGGCTGTTCCTCCTCTCTTCTCCACGTTTTTTTCTGGTCTTCTCTCTGTTTTTTGAGTTCCCACACTTAGCTTTATTAGTTGGGCACCCTTGGCCTTTTAGATGACCTCAAACGGACCCCGAACAGGCCAAAAACTGACCTCGCAGTGCATAGTTGTCACCTTTTTGCATCATCCGCACACCTGGCACTCAGCTTTTTTCCAATAATGCATCTCGCCACCACGTGAAGTGGCCCCAAAAAGTGGTTCTAATGATGACCTTTCTGCGTAACTCTCACAAGAAAACACCCACGTTGTGTCCGTCCTCATCTGCGTGCAAATATTGACCTCGTTCGCCCTCCTGACGCCACTAGATGCCATCTGACGCACCTGCTGACCTCATGTCGTCGGCCCGCGGATAGCTTCCTCGAGAGGTTTTACACGCTATAAACTCCTCATTATTGTAGAAAAACACAGTGGTACTGGTAATAGTGAAAATCGATGCACTATGTACACCCTGTCCTATCTGTACACATGTGGGCCCCACATAACCACTTGGCTAAGGAAAATGGGAAATCCTTTCTTTGATGCACCATGCATGTATATGTACATATGCGCAATCCCTTGCTCCAAAAAACTCCTGACATCGTCTTCTTCACCATCACTTTCATACGAGGAAGAGGATGAAGAAGATGGAGAAGAGGGTGTCCTCTTTCTTGCCTTTTTCTTCTCTTGATTTTTATCATCCCTCTTTGAATTATGGTGTGGAGAAGGGTGCGATGGTCTTCTCCGCTTTGGTGGTGATGGAGAGAATTTAGCCCGCCGTCTTCATGGAACCATTTTCGCCGAGGTGGCGGGAGACTCACTTCTTTCTCGTTCCTTCGGTGGAGGCTCTTGAGTTCTCCTTTGGGAAGGAGATGCATCATCAAGAAGTAAATTCTTGAGCCCTTCGTATGGATTCTCTTCTTCTTCCCGAATCGGAGAGAGACCTCTTTTGGGAGTCTCACAAGGAGGCTTCCTAGGTGTTCTCTTGTCATGGTAGTGAGCTTGGAGAATCCCGTGAGCACGGAGCTGCCGTTGCACTTCACTTTGGAGAGATGGATTGCCTATGGCTTGTTGAAGCCTAGAAACAAGATAGTTAACAAGCATCGGAGAATCATTAATAGCTTGCTCATTAGCAAAATCAAAGTTATCAACATTAATTTCACTCTCTTTACTATTGTCAGCCATTCTAACAACTTTTAGGTGTACTTTGGCACTTCAAGCCCTAGTTGCTACTCCTCTTTACCCCTTTAGAAAAAGCACTCAAGCTATTGTACCCGTGGCTCGAATACCATAAATTGCAAGGAATAGAAGAGAGGGTCATTCAACACCAAAACAACACAGGCTCCTGTCAAGCTTCTAATAGCTCAATAGTGGTTAAGCCATAGGCAAGCCCATAGGACTCCACTATTAAGACCATAGCTCTCAACGGTGATGCCCCGTTAACTGCACAAAGGCAGGCGCATTGCAAGGCTGAAAAATCCCTATTCTAATTACTCACAGGCAATTAATAATACCAACCATTTATAGCTAGCTTGAGGACCTCCCTTCTTGAGCAAGAAAAGAGAAACCTTGTGCTCTGATACCAATGTAACATTTAATGGCCTAAAAACTTGTGTGTAGCGAAAATTAGAATGAACATAGTGGGCATTTCATTAAATAGATTCCTAATGAGAATTACAAGAGTGCTTGGGTGGAGAGAGCAACAAAAAGCATAACACCTAGTTAAATAGCATGAACAATACTTTCAAAAGAGAGAGAAATTAAGCTATTGAAAACAGTTGAGGACCGGATTTGCATGGAGCCGGTCCCCCCTCCAAAAGGCTTTGTATTATGGTTTCTCCTATCAAGAGAGACATTGTACAATACAATTCTTTGTGCTCCTTCAAGACTAGCTAGTGCAATGAAGATGAAAGCTTCATGCACTAAGCAAAACACTTAGCAAACCCAACATCAATTATCCCCAGTCTCAGACCCAAGATCTCACACACCTTCGAAGATGGTGAGAGCTAGCAGGGTATGAGAGTAGATTGAGAGGAAGAAGGAGTATTCTTACGAGAAAGATGTACATCTCCTCACATAATCAGTCATATTAGCATATCTTAGCTTAGTAATTAGCATGGTAGATGAGATGAGCATGCATTGAAGCTTGGCTCTTGGTTGGATTTGCATCACAAAGCCAAGAGTTTTTGGTGTAGACCTCCCTTCTCACAAGCTTGGAGTAGGTGGTAAGCTTTCCATTAAAGCTTGAGAAGGAGAGAGAGTCTTCTTTACTTCACACATGAGATTGTGTGAGTATGTGTGTGATAATGCCTTGCAAAAATCAGCCCCCCCTCTCTCTTGGGCGACCCCTCTTGCTATTTGCTCTTGCTATCCTCTCATTGGACCTCCTTAGGGCTAGCCAATGACAATTAAGCAATATAAGTGATAGCCTTCTTACATGTGTCCCCCTTTACCCTTTTGTGAGAGCTTTAGGTAATTCAATAATTCAATTAAACTCTCATTGGACCCCTTTGCCTCCTGGCCAATAGGAATTAGGCAAGCCATTGGGATGCTGAATGCTCATTGGACCCCTTGGGAGACTGTCCAATAGTCTTCTAGAGGACTTAATTCTCATTGGTTCTTTTATTAAGTGTTTTTAAATTAATTAAACTAGATTTACTCTAGCCTAATTCTCATTGGTCCACCTCCAAGGCCATCCAATAGGAATTGGGTACACCTTGTGGGCATCTGGGCTAGGGAGCTGACATGTGTCCCTCATTCCCTTTGTGTAAAGGGAGCTTGTGTGTGTGTGTATGTGTGTGTGTGTGTGGCTTTCTCTCTCTCATCCCCTACAAGCAAGGCTCGCCCCCTCCTAAGTAGGGATTGGTAAAGACTTTTTTGGACACACACAAAGCATCCAATTCCCCTATGGTTGACCTTTGGACACAACCTTTGAATTTTGGAACCTTAGCATTTTGGAAGTCTTAATGGGCTGAACCTTAGGGTCTTTTTAGCCCATTGTTGCACGTGGATTTGCAGATGGCCCACCCTTTGGATCCCTATTTTTCCTCCTTTGGATCTCTACTGTGGCCGGTCTGCTGGCTTAACCAATATTCTAGCTTTTTCTCCCCTAGCACGAGGACAAGTCAGATGTTATTCCAGTCCCATCACAGAGACTGTCTTCCAACATGGTCATCGATTCAAAAGACTTTATAGACATTTTGTCGACACCAATCACCTGTACGATAACGTTAGCCGAGTTGCTCAAAATATGACCAAACATGTGGGCTACTATGGGAAAATGCCTAGAGAAATTTGGTGTAAAAAAACCAATGACTCAAGTCGAGGAAGGGATCAAAGAGCTAGAAATGCCTTAGCTAAACACTAGGCTAATGCCACTAAACAAGGTAGACGAGTACTATGAGGGAGAAGATGGGAGCAACACTCTTCCTATGGAATTACAAGGTGTAAAAACCATGGAAATCCTTGATAGAGAAGCTGGCCTTGCGATTGCAACAAAAGCGATATGGAAAAAATGGGGAAAACCAACAATGAGGGATACAAGGATGAAACTGCAGCTTGCAGACGGACACACGGAAAGGCCTATAGGACTGCTAGAAAAAGAAGTTGTTACTTCTTGTGGCATTGAATATGAGCAAACCTTTGCTATTGTTGACTTTGCAAAGAAGAATAACTATGACATCATTGTAGGAAGACCATTCATGCGACAACTGAAGATGATCCAAGACTGGGGATACGACCATATCTACTTGATACATATGGAAACCACAACAAGGATAAACTTGAAGGACCATATTTATAGGGATGCGAAAAGAACCCCAATAGAAGAGTTTGATTCCGCTATTGTAGCAGGATCAAAACTTTCAGCATGGTTGAGTAAGCCTAAAGAACTATGGATGTGTGGAGCTTCGCAATGCAAAAGCTTAAAGTGAGAGGAGTGTATTCTAGAAAGGGCAATTGAAGATAAGGATTATATCACAAAAACCTTTCTTGAAGAAGCATTAGAACCACTAAAATGGGAACACATCTTGTCTATTCTAGATGTGTGCGTGCTATTCAAGATGGTCCAACAATGAAGTTTTGTGATGAAGATGGCTATGATGTTGTTTCTTATTTTGCAGTGAGTGTAATCCAGGAAACAAAGCCGAGGAAGAAGAGTATTTCCATGACTTTGTAGAACACTTGGAGCTTCAAGAAGATGTCGACAATGGAAATCCAGACAACCCAGCAGAAAAGACTCAGTCGAGAAGAACACAACCATGTCAACGGGCTAACAACGCTCTAATCATTTGCTAGGAAATACCTCCTAGAAACAAAAATCCAAGAGAAAACAAACAATACCTTTCCATAACAAGCTAAACCACAAAGGGAAAGTGCTAGAATGCAACCTTGCTGAGGATATCAGTGATAGTGATGATTCTTATGACATTCCTTTCCAAAAACTCAGGTCATCACCATCACTAGCAGCTTCCATGACCACCATGGAAGGCCAAAAGAATAAAACAAGTCAGAACCAAAAAGTTCAACAAATCTGGATACCAAAGAGCCAGCTCGGCCAAAAACAGGTATGGATCAAGAAGATAAAGATATCTAATGAAAAATCACAAGATCCAACGTGAAAAGAAAAACAATCAAGTCCTGCAAGAACATCTAAGAAAATCACAAAGTTGCAAGCTTTCACATATCAACTTTGGGTTTCAAAGAAGTTTATTCAAGCATAGAGAGGTCAAGAATTTATTTGGATTCCAAAACAATTAAAGTATCAACTTCCAAAGTCTGAATCCCATCCTCAACCAAGCTTACAAGGACTTAAGCAAAGACTGCTGAAGAATCACCCAAAGACAAGGTGGATCCCAAAGAAGTCTCTTCAAACACAAATAAAGCAGGGACAAGTGTGGGTTCCTAAACAGGCATCATCAACAAAACAGCCAGTAATCACAAAGAAGTGGGTCCCAAAGGAAACCGATAAACCTACTGTCACTGCACCGTTGCTTGAATTTTTTTTCTTCCTATGGTTACAATACATTTAGAAGAGAGCTCACTTCAAGCCAGAACCCAATACTGCAGAACAGTGCCAAATACGACAACTAACCACAAGGCTAAACTGGATCCCAAAGAAGCATCAAACATATAAGTAAGCCTCCAAAAAATCTCTACAGCCTTCAATCAAGCAAGCAGCACACGAGCTCAAAAATCCTCACATTGCTTAGAATAGGAAGCCTCGCCAGCAAATGCCAATAAGCAAATTTCTTATACCCACATCTTGCACATCATAAATCTTTTCCATGCATTGATTGTGTATGCATAATAGGGCTACATTACAAGGCCTGCATAGGCACAATTTTTGGATTTCCCAAGCACAACACATACCCTTGGTGATACGCTATCGCCAAGGAGGACTCCAAATAGGAGGGGGGGATGCATTCTAATGCGGAACTAATATTATGAATATTAAAGGTCAATGTTTTGTGAGCTGCATTGAATTTTTGCGTTTGATTGTGATAATTTTTTGACAAAATTTAGAGTATATGTCCTCATAATATCTTTACAGGGGGAGTACCGGGACAAAAGTCATATATGAGGCCCTAGGGACATGTGTATAGTGTACATATTGTTTAGAATTCTATTCAAATGATTTTGCTTTTTGTTGAGTTCATTTTTGGTTTTATTTACTTATTTTTAAAAATATTTTCTTTATAAAAAAAAGAGAGAGAAAAAGAGGAGAAAAAAATCCATAATCCAAATGACGAACAAACTGGAGAGATGCTGAGCAGTACAAAGAGAAGCATGTACAGGAAAATGATGAATAGACTGGAGAGATACCGAGCGGTACAAAGAGAAGCACGTACAGGAAAATGACTAGACTTCATGAGGTATACCTTGAAAGCCATATGCACAATGGATAATGTCAAAGGTAAGAAAATAATGTTGATCAATCTTCAACACCAACATGAGGCCAAAAATGATTGAGGATGGTCATTAAACTCTGGGCCAGATTACAAGGACAAAGAAAGTTGGTGATGCGACTAAACAAAAGCACCCATCAAGTGTAAAGTCACCTGTCAGAAACTTCATGCAACTACAAGGCCGCATACAAGAAGTAGATCTTTATACTATAAATATTTTATCTTGTATGTGACTTAATGAAGCCTAACAAACAAAAGGGACTAACAATACTGACAAAAACAAAAGGGGCAAAAATGACAATCCAATCATCTATCATGATAGATGTCTGCAGGAGCAACCAATGGTCAAGCCAAATTTTGGTCATCATCATTGGTTCTACGTGTGTTTGGTAGCCAGAAGGTGTCAAAGATGCCTGTCAGTCATTTCAAGACTAAACTCCAAAAGGTTAGCTTGTAAAGCCAAATACAAGTCCAAATCAAGCCAGACTTTGTCAAGAGACTGTGAATAGAGAATACAAACTAAGGGTTATTTTAAATAAATAGAAAGTCTAACCCCTTGTCAAAGCTACAATTTTTTCAAATATAAAGCCATGATAGCCGTCTCCATACCCTAGACATCATGTATATGAGTTTTGGGGATGAATAGCTCATTGATGATGAATAATGACGAAAAAAGCCTGTTTGATGCAAGTTACTGACTTGGGGAATTAACTGGGGTTTGTCAGGCTTTAATTAAGTCATGTATCAAGTGGAAGAAGTATAATGATTTATACAGCACACAAAAGCTAGGCAAGTGCGACTTGGTTCACCTTGATGCAGGAACAAAGGAGTCACCAATGAACAAATCAGACACAAATGCTTGACAAACCAACCTTCACAAGGTTACATATCTTGTCCTCGATGAGGAAAATTGAATGCTGGACATGGGTTTTGAACATGAAATAAGACAAGTGACCTCCCAGATTTGTCCTGACAGACAGACTTGGTATTGGAGTGAAGAAGTTGATGGTTTTTCTAGAAAATTTCTACAGACTTATTACAAAGTTGTCATTGGCTCACAAGATTTGAAAGCCAATCACTCAATTGTAACGATTGTAGAAGTTGTTTCTGAGAATGAAAAATACTTAGAATCAAAATATTTGTTGGAGCAAGTGATGGATGGAACTTTATCTATCCATGGTGATAAGATTCAAACTGAACAAGATCGGGTTCTTTTAGAAATTTGATCTGGCAATAGCCCTATCATGACAACAACATATATTTCATCTCGGGGCATGGATACGAAGGACATAAAGTTTTTCATCAATCATGATTTTCATGGATCATAGTTCTTGTTGTGGGTTGACAAAAGTAAAAGCAGTGGAGCACAAGGAAGCAAGAACGACAACAAAGGCCGTATCGACATTGACAACTAGGTCATATCAAAGACGCCATGAATTCGGAGGGGGGGAGTGTTGACCCGCGGGTCAACAATATGACATAACTCAACAAAGCCTTATTTTTTGAGAGTTATGAAATACTGCAGATTATGGTCATAAACATCAATGCCAAGCATTCTTTGCGGAACGGAGCAAATGCGCTCGTGTATCTATGAGCTATTTGCGGCTGTAAGTGTATCAAACAATGTCTGTTTATTGCTTGCAAGTAGTCATTAGTATTTTGGCAACATAAGCTACGCATAGGTGCTCATAGATGCCAGTTTCGGGCACTTTCAAAATACTGCTCTGTCTTCATACGCATTTTCTATAGATGGGTCTAGAGTGAGGGTTTTGAGTGTAGAGGCTTTGGGACAGGTGTATCCTAGTGAGGGGATGGTGTTCCTTAAGTTTCATACGATTCTTGTATGGTTTAGCGAGTTTCCTTCCGTTTGTGTGCATGTGGGTTGGTGGTGTAGTTGAGAGCAGTGAAATTCTAGATTATGGTTTAGTTAGCATTCCAGAGTGTTGTATACATAGGATGGTCTCAGCTTGACAAGCTAAAGAGATTGCCTCTATGCGTCTATCGTGTAATCTGTGTCTTCAATTGACATTATGTTGATCTAGGTTGTGCTGCATGCACTTTATGGGTGGTGTGATTCGCTCCCGCAACAGATGGTTTCTAGAATATAGGGCAATGGATCTCTGACGATTATTATTTCTTTAATAGGCCATTTGGGAGTCCCCTTTTCTTTTGGTATCTCTATAAAGGACATGGTTTTACATTGAAATCAAATAAACTAAGCACTTTTTAACCAAAATAAGAGTGACAATTGCAATAAATTGAGAGATAGAGAAATGGAGGCCAACATAAATTCTCATTTTCATTGAAAAAGAAGGAATCAAATATTCTTGTCATTACAAGAGATTGAAGACACGACGTGTCTTCAATGTCATAGTTCTTGCAAACATGAGGCTTTGGGTGGTGGAAAATACTACTGGGATGTTGGAGGGGAGTACGTTTTTTGGGGGACTTCTTCACAAGAGGCGGTGACTTTGGAACTTCCGCGCTTGTCGCTTTTCCATGTTGACCTAAAACCAAAACCCAAGCTACTTACATGTTGATGAGCATGATTATCAGCTATAGAGATGAAAATATCAATGAGGTTGACCCCCACAAACTTTTTCTACGTGTCGAGATGCTTTTCCTAAACAAGCCATGAGTAAAGGAGGTCTCACCATCATTCTCATCCTTAGCCTCATTAGATGGCTGCTTTGGACTGTCCATTTGTACCATAAAGAAACACATCAATAAAAATTATTCAATGCCTGTAGCGAGCCAATTCCTATAGCCAAAACAACTTACCATCAGCATGTTTCTTTCACTTCTTTGACTTCTTCACCATATCACTAAAGAAGACAGGAGAATATAGATCTACATCACATTGAACCATACGTTGCACTCTTCAATTCCCTCTTGCACTACAAAATCTATCATTTTAACATCAACATCTTCCATTGGTTCAGTTTCCTTTGTAACTGGTTCACCTTCTATCTATTTAGAGGGCTCCACCTTAGTAGCAAGGTTTTGTTAATTGCCACATGTGAGCCTTCCTCACAAGCCAGGGTTTTGTGACTTGCCAAGGATAGGCCTTCCTTGCCAGCTGGAGTTGACTGATCATCAAACTGCATGTTTGTGTCCATGGTGTGGGTGTTTGGAGTTGCATCGACATTCATCTTTGGCACTCAACTGGTAATGTTGCCACATATGGCATATGACTGGAACCTACAACTACACCACATAAATTGTAGCTTGCGTAATCTAAATTTTTTTTTGCATTCCTAACAAACTCTATTAATCTTGACAGACATGGAGAGTAGAAAACCAACCATTATGCACAAGCATCTACTTTGACAATTTTGGAAGACTCTGCTTATAGGAGGGGCTAGCATATTCTTACTCTGACCTAGCCCATCCAACAAAACACAATGCATGCTATACATTACCACATGCAAGTGTATACATACACACACACTACTTCAAAAGCCACAAAACCTAAACCACATTCATCACATACTCCTGGAACAATCACTTTGGCCTACGAGTGACTCCCATGCTTGCCAGTTGTGGGATGTAGCAACATTGAGTCACTTCTCTTCACTTGCTCTAACAAGCTCTCACAAAATGTGACTTAAGTAGTGTAAGGTCCCTCCCTAAACCCTAGAGCCATTCAGAACTTGTTCAGCCTAGAAAATAATTTAGGAAAAGCAACACCGACAAAGAAGTCATGCGAACAACGAGACTTTACTCCAGAATAAAAAGAGAAGGATATTTCGGATATGAAATTACATCATCTCTATATTTTTCCAAAAAGATTAAGATTATGTTTATACTTCTTCGTGAAAAAGCCGTGTGGGAACTGATCTAGATTAAGAACTGGGAGAAAAAGGGACTAACTTGATTGAAAGATAAAGTTAAGAGATAAAAAAGAAAATTTGGGGTCCAATAGGAATTAAGAAGAGAATTAGGGTCCAATAGCATTTGAGAAGAGAATTGGGGTCCAATAGGAATTAAGAAGAGAATTGGGGTCCAATAGCATTTGAGAAGAGAAATAGGGTCCAATAGCACTTGAGAAAAGAATTGGGGTCCAATAGGAATTGAGAAGAGAATACCCACCAATGTCCTATATAAGCACCCCTCTCCGTTGTAATTTAGCACATTATTGCTAAGCTACTTGCATACTTTCCATGCTCAAGATTATGCTTAAGTAAATCAAGGTTTCCATTAAACCTTGCTCTTGCTCTCTCCCTCTCTTGAAGGCCAAACCCTTGAGGGTTTTGTGAAGAAGCTCCTCTCTTCTTCCTCTTCATTCTAAATCCCTTTCCTTCCTCCTTGAGCCTCACATCTCTTCAAGAAGACTTCAACCGCATTTCCCTCTTGTTTAGAGGAGGTAATCTTCATTTATAGTAGGATTAATTAATCCATGTGTTTTAATACTAGGAAGGTTTATGTGCATCATTTTAATGGTAACCTTGGAATTAGGGTTAAGTATAAATGGTAGTTATGCATCATAAAGTTAAGCTTCAAAGGTAGATTTGTACTCATAAGCTAAGCTTTAATGGTAACTTTGCACTTAGGTATAAGCTTTAGTGACTACCTTGTATTTTTAGGTTTAAGCTTTAATGGAAACCTTGCAATTAGGATCAAGTGATAAGAGTATCTATGCATCATAAATTTGAGCTTCAAAGGTAGATTTGCTCTCGTAAGCTAAGCTTTAATGGTAACTTTGCACTTAGGTGTAAACTTTAGTGACTACCTTGTATTTTAGGTTTAAGCTTTAATGGAAACCTCGCAATTAGGGCTAAGTGCTAAGAGTATCCATGCATCATTAAGTTAAGTTTCAAAGGTAGATTTTCCCTCTTAAGCTAAGCATTAATGGTAAGTTTGCACTTACGTGTAAGCTTTAGTGTATTTTAGGTTTAAGCTTTAATGGAAAGCTCGAAAACTCATAAATTATAGGACGACCTTCTAACTTCCTAAATGAAAAGATAGACACCATAAGAAAAGAGTAATTGTCTAAGCTCGATAGAAGTAGTTCAATTTTTGGTATTGAAGAGTATTTCTAAAGTTGTCAATTTCAAGTTTGTTTGTAAATATGGGATGGGGGAGATAGGGGATAACTTCCTGGAATTCATCTCCGTGTTGTTTGAACCGAAAACTCTACAAGCTTCCATGGAGATGCCCCATGGATGGTAAAGGATTGCAAAACCTGGGAATCAACAAAACGGGGATTGAACTTAAAAAGTTGGCATTTCCAACGAGACATTAACCATCAAATACCTATGGTAAAAACTCGCTTGTATTTTCTAAATAAACTTGGCTGGTAGATAATTAATGAAAGTAGGAATTAAGGTTGATAAATGAATGAACCTAGAAATTACCAATTAGGAATAAAAAAGGAATCTTGAGAGGTGATAGGGATAGCCCATTGCAAAACATAGATTTAACTAGGAGTTTTGAAGATTGTCTGGAAATGATCGGAAACCAAGATGGATCTTCTTGGAGTCAATTTGATTGAAAGGCCGGCCCATTGAGAGGATTCTCTTGGGGAACTTGACGGAGATTGGCCCTTTTTGGGTAGGACAGTGTAACCGGCAAGTTGTTTTACCTAGGTCATTCATGCCCGAGGGATAAGGGATGAATGGGTTTGTTTTATTTTTGCCTGGCCGGGTGAAGTACCAGTGGTATCTTATTGGAAATCGGCCATAATCCAGGTATGGTCTAATGCCAATAGTTGGATGATAAGGTCATACTCAGGGAGGATGATGTAAATTTAATAAAGGAAATTTGTTCGCTTGGTTGCTTAAAAAGGAACTGGAAAGGCTAGGAATATAGGGGCTATCCTCTGCATCTGTCACCAGATGGTGCTATACCTCTGTAAATAAAATACTTAGGAAGGAATGATTAAATTACTTGATGATCCTTTTCCAAACACTTAATTTTGGGAAATATTGTGAAGGTGTTTCCATTTTGATGGCTTGTAACTGATTATCTTGGCTTGAATGGGGAGGCAAGATGAATTGGTTGAAACTAAATGTATTGCCTAATTAATTAGGAAACTAGTCACAAGGTAATTATAGCAGATAAAGGAAAGGAAATGAATTAAAAGTACTTAAATAAAGATCTGGTGGAAACAACCAGATGAAATTCCCTGAACGAGGTTATGCAACAGATTGCATGCTGCTTGTTGTTTGATGATGTTTGATAGACTGCTGTCTTCCTGATTTTGTAGTAGTTAAGTACTACCTCGGGAAGGGATTTTCATGAAATGGTTCGGTGGGTGGGCGAAACCAGAGGGTCAGATGGACAAATGTTGATTTAAAATTTTTATGTTAAACGCTAGGACTACGTGGGATAAAAATGGGTAATCGGGGACGAGCAAGACCAGGTAGGATTGCAAGATCCCTCTTCTTAGGGGAAAATGATAACTGTCGTGCCTGCTTGTCAGGTAAAAGGGGTTATCACCATGAACCAAAGGAGAACAAGAAAGCAAGAGCAGATCCTCAAGTTAAAGATCAAGAGAATCAAGACTAAGGACCACGATTTTGGGTGCGAAAAGATGTCAAGGACAAATTGATTATGAGAAGAAGATAGAATCATTGAATGAAGGGATGTACCCCCTTGGGTTGGAATTTGAGATAGATCGGAGTCCTGTGTGAGTGTCGGTCGCAAGTGAAAGGGATACGTGCAAATAGATCTACGTCATTCCCTGGAATGGTCTGGAGGACTGAGGGAGGTGAGTAGCGTCGAGTCTAGGTATGGATCTCACAAGTGGTATCAGAGCCTAGTATTGAATCTTGGACCTTGGAATTTAGAATTTTGGATTTAACACTAGAATGGTAACAGGACACTTTTATGTCCTTGGACACTTTTGTGTCCTGTTAAGTGACCATTTTGCTTGAATTATTTGAAGAGTATGAAAATGAATTTCTAGGTGCTATATATCCACAAAGTTTCCTTATGAGCTGGAAAAAACTTGACATTTTTTTGGGAGTATCGATCTCACTATTAACCTTACTCTTGCACAACATTTTTGAACCTAAACTGTGTGAAAAATGGCTCCTGTTTTTGGTTTTTTTTCAATTTTTGGCAACTATACCACTCTAAACTTCATGTTTGTGAGGTTTAGATGGCTAGAGGTTAGGCCTTCATAGTTCTCAACATGTTTTGATGCTTCAGGGAGAGCTAAGTGTTAAAAGAAAGTATGACCAACTTACAAGAATTGCATAATCCTGCTTTTTGGCCAAAATTAGCACTTTTATGATTTTTTTGGTGGCTTTCTTGATATCCAAATTCAATTTTGATTGTGTAAGTGTAATGTATAACATAATGCTAATCTTCCTTGAGTTTTGGGGGAGCTAATATTCTATATACAATAGTATATGATGATGGTTGAGTTTTTTGATTGCTGAAGAATACAATACATAATAGAATAGCAAGTATAACTTTCTTAATATTGCTAGTTTCTTAGGCCAAATGTGTGTATTTTATAGGTAGTAACCATATCTAATCATAGACTACAAACTTGGCTAGATATTGAGTAGTTTCTATGGGTTTCTAGAGGTCATAATGCTAAACCCAGTTTTTTCATGTTTGCTATATTTAGCACTTTATCATTGTCCCCAAGGTTCCACTTAGTAAGAGACCCATTATCCTTTTTACATGCTCCATGGCTCCATTTGAATCCAAAGGCCCAAAGGGAACTAAGAAAACATGTATAGTATCTGTATTGAGCGTGACTATAGAAACTTTGATAATAGGTCCGTAGAATGGCAAGAATGCAACTTTTTTGTACCTTATTTTTTTGCCCAAAAAAAAATTAGTGAGGTAAAAGCAACCATATGTTTTGATCACCAGCCCATTGAAGTTAACGGGGCATTTTATCTCATGTCCTACAAAAATCATGTCTATATGCATTTAACTGTAAGAAATTGTTGTTCTGGGCAAAATGCACTAGTCCATCAACTTTGGAGGCTTGTAGTGACCAAGGGATGAGAAAACTTACAAGTTTCTCATTTTTTCTATATGTAGTAGTTCTTGAACTATAAGCTCATGAAAGGATTTTTCAAAATGAGTGGATCTACTATGGTTTTGGAAATTTTTTCCAAAACCCTAAAAGGACACTTTTATGTCCTGTTAGGTTACCATTCTAGGGTTAAGATTAATGCATGAGAGAAAAACAACTCAGTGTAGCACCCAAATTTCAATTATATTACAAAATGAAGTGTTGATGTTCCAATAAATTATTCAAAATTTTTGAAGATGGCTTGGGATCTGCCAAAAGAAATTCAGCGGCTTATCTATGAGAGGATGGAAACTGCTACGCTAGAGCGAAGGCTCGCTATGCTGGAATATTTTCGGGAGCTCTTATTTCTAGAAACCTATACTTGTCCTTGGGATTTAACCAAGTGGGAAAGTGAGTAAAGTTGGAAATCAACGATATAGAAATTTGTGAAAGAACACGTAATGCACTTGTGCGAAGACGCATGGAAGTGGCATAAATCAATAAAGACGCATGCACTTATGCGAAGACACATGAAAGTGGCCTGGATGAAACTTTTATTGAGCTTTGCTTATCATTCTCCCTTAACACTAGAATGGTAACCTAACAGGACATAAAAGTGTCCTTTCAGGGTTTTGGGAAAAAATTCCAAAACCATATTAGATCCACTCATTTTGCAAAATCCTTTAATGAGCTTATAGTTCAATAACTACTACATATGGAAAAAAGGAGAAACTTGTAATTTTTCTCATCCCTTGGTCACTACAAGCCTCCAAAGTTGATGGACCAGTGCGCTTTGCCAAAAAAAAACAATTTCTTACAATTGATTGCATATAAATAAGAGTGGGGATTTTTGTAGGACATGAGATAAAATGCCCCGTTAACTTCAATGGGTTGGTGACCAAAACATATGGTGGCTTTTACCTCACTAATGTTTTTTTGGGCAAAAAAAAAGGTACAAAAAAGTTGCATTTTTGCCATTCTGCGGACTTATCATCAAAGTTTCTATAGTCACGCTCAATACAGATACTATACACAAGTTTTCTTAGTTCCCTTGGGGCCTTTGTATTCAAAAGGAGCCATGGAGCATGTCAAAAGGATAATGGATATCTTACAATTGGAACCTTGGGGGCAATGATAAAGTGCTAAATACAGCAAACATGAAAAAACTGGGTTTAGCATTATGACCTGTAGAAACCCATAGAAACTACTCAATATCTAGCCAAGTTTGTAGTCTATGATTAGATATGGTTACTACCTACAAAATAAACACAATTGGCCTAAGAAACTAGGAATATTGAGAAAGTTATACTTGCTACTCTAAAATGTATCGTATTCTTCAGCAATCAAAAAACTCAACCATCATCATATACTATGCTATATAGCATATTAGGTCCCCCAAAACTCAAGGAAGATTAGCTTTATGTTATATATTACACTTACACAATCAAAATTGAATTTGGATATCAAGAAAGCCCCCAAAAAAATAATAAAAGTGCTAATTTTGGTCAAAAAACAGGATTATGCAATTCTTGTAAATTGGTCATAACTTTCAATTTTAACACTTAGCTCTCCCTACAAGCATCAAAACATGTTGAGAACTACGAAGTCCTAACCTCTAGCCATCTAAACCTCACAAACATGATGTTTAGAGTGGTATAGTTGCCAAAAATTGAAGAAAAGCCAAAAACAGGACCTGTTTTTTCACACAGTTTAGGTTCAAAAATGTTGTGCAAGAGCAAGGTTAATGGTGAGATCGATACTTCAAAAAAAATGCTAAGTTTTTTTCAGCTCATAAGGCAACTTTGTGGATATATAGCACCTAGAAATCCATTCTCATACTCTTCAAATAATTCAAGCAAAATGGTCACTTAACAGGACACAAAAGTGTCCAAGGACATAAAAGTGTCCTATTATCATTCTAAAATTAAGCTTAGTAATAAGGAGCAAGATTCGATAAGGTAGCTACCACATGAAGAATTAATTTTTGGGACATTGATTGGAAGATAATTTTGAGTAGTAATGAAGAAATCCAAGAAGTTCTTCTGAATAGCCACAGATAAAGGTATAAGTATATATAGCAAGACTCGTTTTGAATTATTGATGGCTTGGAATATTCAAGAAGAAGAAGTTTATAGGATAGTCCTGAAAAAATGGGGATAGACGAACCAGAGAACACGTTAGTCATGTTGAGACACCTTATCGAACTTTTCTATCCTAAGGAAAGTTCCATTTCTACTAAGAAATGGAGAACATGTGGGTCGAATGGAGTTATAGAGTTAACCCTATAGGGACGCGTACAACTATTGAATAAACTTTGGATTGCAACGATGAGAGAAAGCTGGGATTGGGACCAAAAAGATATGGTATGGTACAATCTTATTTCCAGATTTTTAAAGTAAACTTCTACTGATAGCATCTCAAGGCAAATAGAAAAGACAGTAAATGAGACGTGCTTAACAACGCACAAGGAATCAAGATGGGAAAGTGCAATAGATAAGCTCATAAATATTGCATACATTTAAACTCCAAAGAAGAATAAGAAAACAAACTTATGAGTTACCCAAGAACTCAAAGTTGGAATTTTTACTCAAGACTTTCATAGATAGAAGACCCTTTGCTGAAAGCACTAAATACAGATATCCTTAAGAATTTAATTAAAGAGGAGAGACTGACATTTGAAGACAAGGAAGTATGGACAATACTCAAATTTTTCAAAAAAGCGTTATTTCTTCAATTAAATCCAAAAAGGATTACAAGGGAGGCAGGAAGTAATTACAAGAGAGTCAAGAAAATTTATAGCTCCTCAAGATCCTCTAATATATGGTCACATAACCAAGTATCGCAAGCACCACACATATTAGGACGCTCACCCTCTGGAATGATTCTACGAGAAATATCTTGAGCAATTTCTCGGGTATGAGCTAAGAAAAGAAAAGGACCTTTAAGAGGAAGACTCCAGATGGTATTGAGGCAAATCTTGGAATAGGGATAAACTGCATAAGCAAGAACAACCTTGCGGAGAACCCACGATCTCGTGTCGAGTCACTCTTGTGAGATGTCGCCATGTCTTCCATATCGTCTGGCCGACACAAGAATTTGGCCGAGGAAAGAGGAGATCTTTGTATCGCTCTAAGAATTGTTCTTTTAACTACCTCATCTGCACTCTGCAAGTGAGAGATGCATATAGGAAGAACCAAGTCTTCTTGCCAAGACGCCATCAGATGAGAAAATGACTAAGTTACAAAAGAGTGAAGATCGCAAAAATAAGAGGATAACAAGTGCTGAGAAAGAAGGGATTACCAATAGCTTATAAAGAGGAAGTAGCGTATCAAAGAAGCCACAAATGCGATGACTTATTCAAGAAGATAGCTTAGTAAGAAAGATTTCCCATGACTCCAATATTATATTAGCAGATTTTTTGGAGATGAAGAAGTGTAAGAGAGAAGTCAAGTTGAAAGCATTAACAAGAAGTTAAGTTGCAAAACGTATCCAAGAAGCTTAATCAATTACATATTTTATTCGAGTTGAGGACAGCTCTTTTTTTTTTTTGGGGGGAGAGATGCTGCCTTCAATAGACTCAAAGACCTCTTGACCATCATTCCTATCCTCATCAACCCTGACTAATTCACTCCTTAGCTCTTCTTTACCCGAGGAAGTTCAACAAGAAATTTAGGTAGACCCCTATTTTAGACCTCTTCTGCAAGAGATTCGAGCTCAAAGCCCGAGGGAACACTTAACTGACTATACCTTAGCAGATGGTCTTTCTTTACTACCTGAAAAGCTTCAGCCCCTAGATATTCCTCAGATGAAGTGGGAATGTCTGAGTATGAACTTTGTCACTGGTCTTCAAAAGACAACTAGAAATTATGATTCTATTTTTGTCATAATAGATAAGCTCACTAAGGTGGCTCATCTAATTCCAGTCAAGCAGACAACCGCCACCATTGACATAGCCCAAGTATTTGTCAAAGAGGTAGTATGATTACATGGAATCCCACCAAGAATCATCAGTGATCGGGATGCCAAATTCACTTCTAAGTTCTGGCAAGTCGTGTTTTGATCTCTAGGTACCCAATTGAATCTCTATTCAGCATATCATCGGAGTGAATCAAGTCATTGAAGATATGCTTTGAGCATACTGCAACCAACAGCCCCAACAATGGATCAAGTTTCTTCCCCTAGTTGAGTTTGCTTATAACTCTTCTCACCATCGCAGCCTTGGAATGTCACCCTTTAAAGCCTTGTATGGTCAGGAATGTTTAGTCCCTCTTCGATTAGCCAACCCAACTCTTCATGTTCTTGTCGCTAACTCTACCCTGGAAGATATGGATCATCAACTTCTAGTCATTAGAGACAACCTGAAGAGAGCTAGTGATAGGCAGAAGAGCTACGTTGATCTTCACCGCTCCGCTAGAAGCTTTAGCAAAGATGAACAAGTTTTCCTCAGAGTCAAACCCAAACAAAACTCCTTAAAGCTAGGGAAATTGCATAAGCTTGCATTCAGATATTGTGGACCTTTTGGAATCAAATCAATATCTCCCTTTTGTCCAAACCCTTGATCATATTTTTGGTTGGTTCTTTGGAACAACTTATAATTATTCTTCAAGGTATCGATGACACTTTTGATATAATTTTTTAATGGAATTCATCTCTAGTCAGTCAATTCTTTTCAGATTCAAAGTGTCTATGGTGTTTTACAAGTCTAAATGTTATGATATGCAAAATGTCTGATTACCAAGTGAAAGACGAGGCAGTAAGCTATAGACATAAGAGAAATAAGGATGGAGGAAATAAATTGGGTACACAAGGGAGGAGATATTGCAAGATTAATTCAAAGATCAGTATGAAATTGGTAACTGTCAAGAACATGGTATCAGTTGGATGATATCAATAGAGAAATGAGTCAACCCTCAAAAATGGAAAAAGTTAAAGTCTAGGTAAGAATGGTAAGATTTTTACAAAGTGTATTGAGGCTAGATAGAGAGTGAAGTGAAAAATTGATTTTCAGACCTCACAAGAGAAACACAATCCGATCACACCAAAGGAAAAACACCTAGTTAAGTAAGATCACATTCAGCAATTAAAGTAACCCTGAGTCCTTAAGACTTCTTTATGATTAAGACTTTTGAGTCAACGCTAAAAAAATGAAAGGGAAGTGTATTATTCAAGGTCCATACTAGCTTCACTGTCCTTTAATCTAAATACCCTAAACTTGCTGACCATCTCCAATCATAAGTTGATCGAAGATCGAGTCTGAACTAAAGTATGTCCCGAGCTGACGACAACTCTTTCTTTTTGTTGGGGAGTTTTTAAGGTCCCTCCCTAAACCCTAGAGCCATTCATAACTTTTTCAGTCTAGAAAATAATTTAGAAAAAGCAAGACCGACAAAGACGTCATGCGGACAACAAGACTTTACTCCAGAATGAAAAGACAAGGATATTTCGGATAAGAAATTACGTCATCTCTATATTTTTTCAAAAAGATTAAGATTATTTTACACTTCTTCGTTAAAAACCCGCGTGGGAACTGATCTAGATCGAGAATTGGGAGAAAAAGGGACTAACTTGATTGAAAGATAAAGTTAAGAGATAAACAAGAAAATTGGGGTCCAATAGGAATTAAGAAGAGAATTGGGGTCCAATAGCATTTGAGAAGAGAATTGGGGTCCAATAGGAATTAAGAAGAAAATTGGGGTCCAATAGCATTTGAGAAGAGAAATGGGGTCCAATAGCAATTGAGAAAGAATTGGGGTCCAATAGGATTTGAGAAGAGAATTGGGGTCCAATAAGAATTGAGAAGAGAATTGGGGTCCAATAGGAACTGAGAAGAGAATACCCACCAGTTGCATATATAAGCACCCCCTCTCCTTTGTAATTTACCCGGGGCGGTCACTTTTTAGAATGTGTATGCTATCACGTGAGTTAACCGGAGAGGATTATTAAAAGATCAAAATGTATCAAAATGTATACATACAGAGGGGGGTGGGGGTTTTTTAAATAGGCATGTAGTGTAAATATAGTATGTATATTGAGGTATTATTAATAACCTCTTGAACGCACGTGATATAGGAAGCTTTTGATAAGTGACCGCCCGGGGTAATTTAACACATTATTGCTAAGCTACTTGCATACTTGCCATGCTCAAGATTATGCTTAAGTAAATCAAGGTTTCCATTAAACCTTGCTCTTGTTCTCTCCCTCTCTTGAAGGCCAAACCCTTGAGGGTTTTGTGAAGAATCTCCTCTCTCCTTGCTCTTCATCCTAAATCCCTTTCCTTCCTCCTTGGGCCTCACATCTCTTCAAGAAGACTTCAACCCCACTTCCTTCTTGTTTAGAGGAGGTAATCTTCATTTCTAGTAGGATTAATTAATCCATGTGTTTTAATACTAGGAAGGTTTATGTGTATCATTTTAGGTTTAAGCTTTAATGGTAACCTTGAAATTAGGGTTAAGTATAAATGGTAGTTATACATCATAAAGTAAAGCTTCAAAGGTAGATTTGCACTCGTAAGCTAAGTTTTAATGGTAACTTTGCACTTACGTGTAAGCTTTAGTGACTACCTTGTATTTTTAGGTTTAAGATTTAATGGAAACCTTGCAATTAGGGTCAAGTGATAAGAGTATCTATGCATCATGAAGTTAAGCTTTAAAGGTAGATTTTCTCTCGTAAGCTAAGCTTTAATGGTAACTTTGCACTTAGGTGTAAGCTTTAGTGACTACCTAGTATTTTAGGTTTAAGCTTTAATGGAAACCTCATAATTAGGGTTTAGTGCTAAGAGTATCTATGCATCATTAAGTTAAGTTTCAAAGGTAGATTTGCCCTCTTAAGCTAAGCGTTAATGGTAACTTTGCACTTAGGTGTAAGCTTAAGTGACTACCTTCTATTTTAAGTTTAAGCTTTAATGGAAAGCTCGAAAACTCATAAATTAAGGGATGACCTTTTAGCTTCCTAAATGGAAAGCTAGAAACCATAAGAAAAGAGTAGTTGTCTAAGTTCGATAGAAGTTGTTCAATTTTTGGTATTGAAGAGTATTTCTAAAGTTGTCAATTTCAAGTTTGTTTGTAAATATGGCTAGGAATATAGGGGCTATCCTCTGCATCTATCACCAGATGGTGCTATACCTCTCGAAATAAAATACTTAGGAAGGAATGATTAAATTACTTGATGAGCCTTTTCCAAACACTTAATTTTGGGAAATATTGTGAAGGTGTTGCCATTTTGATGGCTTGTAACCGATTATCTTGGCTTGAATGGTGAGGCAAGATGAATTGGTTGAAACTAAATGTGTTGCCTGATTAGTTAGGAAACTAGTTACAAGCTAATTACAGTAGATAAAGGAAAGAAAATGAATTAAAAGTTTCTAAATAAAGATCTGGTGGGAAAAACCAGATGAATTTTCCTGAACGAGGGTATGCAACAGATTGCATGCTGCTTGTTGTTTGATGATGTTTGATAGATTGCTGTCTTCCTGATTTTGTAGTAGTTAAGTACTGCCTCGGAAAGGGATTTTCATGAAATGGTTCGGTGGGTGGGCGGATCCGAAGGGTCAAATGGCCGGATGTTGATTGAAAATTTTTATGTTAAACGCTAATTTTTATGATAAAAATGGTTAATCGGAGATGAGCGAGACCAGGTAGGATTGCAAGATCCCTCTTCTTAGGGGAAAGTGATAACTGCCGTGCCTGCTTGTCGGGAAAAAGGGGTTATCACCATGTAGCAAGGGAGAACAAGAAAGAAAGAGCAGATTCTCAAGTTAAAGATCAAGAGAATCAAGACTAAGGACCACGATTTTGGGTGCGAAAAGCTATCAAGGACAGATTGATTATGAGAAGCGGATAGAATCATTGAATGAAGGGATGTACCCCCTTGGGTTGGCATTCGAAATAGACCGGAGTCCTGTCTGAGTGTCGTTCCCAAGTGGCAGGGATACATGCAGATAGATCTACATCATTCCCTGGAATGGTCTGGAGGACTGAGGGAGGTGAGTAGGGCCGAGTCTGGGTATGGCCCTCACAAGTAGCACACGTAGCTTTTGATACTGCTAGGTCAATTAGTAGTTTTTTCACCACACTTGACAAGTAAAATATTATTCCATGACCCAAAAGTACCAAGGATACACTCTAAGTACCTATGAGAGTACCTCGGACAACATCGAAGTACCAATCACAAGAATTTATCAATCACATATGAAGGTACTTTGAAACAAAGGCATATGTACTTTCCCAATGTACAACCACATGCATGGTACTTAGCAAAAAAAAGACATGTACTTTCGAAATGTACAAACACATTCATGGTCCTTTGGAAACAAGGCATATGTACTTTCAAAGTATCGACCTATGAAAGGTACTTTGAGAGATAAAGGCATATATTTTGTCAATGTACCTATTATAGGTACTATAAATCTACCAAGTAATACAACAATATGTACAACGTGCCTATGTGGATACCCCTGGTTGTACCTTGAATTTGAACTACCATATAAAAAGCTACCATATTATTTAGCTTCACAAAGTACCTTTAATCCTAGTCTAATGGTGGACTTTGTGGATTTCCACCACCATCACTAGGCTTTGTGAACCACTAGTCAATAAACTTGCATTGGTAGTTACCAAAAGTACCATTATCTACTCAATCACAATCAAATGGTGGATTTTGAGAGTTCTACCTATTTGCTACCATTTATAAGGGGGAATGTTTTTTTGTGAGCTTTCAGTTTCGAGCTTTTACAATGGGAACTGTTTTTTTGAGCTTTTGAACCCTGATTTTACACAATTTATATCATTAAGTATCATTGTGTAGCCAAAAAAACTCAAAACCTCACAGTAAAATCATTCAACTACCAAACACTTTTTAGAAATATGGAAGCATAACAATGCTTATGCAAAATGAAATTTTACAAAAAGCACCATTTGTATGTGTTTTTGAGCCTGCACATAAAACTTGAATCGAATTTTTTTTGCCAGAGTCTCCTTTGTATGGAGACCTCTTCTAAAAAGAAATTGTACACCCTTTCTTGGGCTCGCACATGGGATTTCCTTCACATAAACTCTTATTTCCACTACCTTAATGATTTTGTGATCTCACTCAAATCAACACACAAGCCAATGGTGCCAGCATAATACAACTACATATAAAAGCACAATCAAAGTCATCTCCACATCATGTGGCCATCATGTACCAAACAAACACAAAAGAAACCTCCAAATGAAATGTATGGAGCACACCAAAATGCCATGTCAATGTCATATGGCTACCATGTACATCAAAATATAAATAAAAAAATCAAGATGTGTACTATTAGAACAATGTTTTCCCTATCAAGTGTGCATCCACAATCAACATTTCACAGGTCCACATGCAATGTCGGTCAAACATCTTTCATAGAGCACATCATCTAGCTCTAGACACATGCAATGCCTCATATCTTTTACAGAAGCTCGGCCCAAACCACCACACCCCGCAAACAAGTCCAAAACATAATCCTGAGGCTCAGTAAATGTTGCTAGCAACCACCTAACCATATAAAAAGTAAATTAGAAATATAATTCAAACACATATATACCATAACATTCACAAGTATCATAATTTAGACTAATCTTACCGAAAGAACAAAGAAGACCGGTCTGCCCCGCCTCTAAGAATGACACCATCAATCTCAATGGGGAAGATTACATCATCTATCATGTAGCTACAATCTGCTAGAAACAATCTTCTGGCAATTTTCTCCCCTGCCTCTCTATCATAGTGTGTCATAGGATGGCCAATACGATACCAAAGACACATGGTAAGGTCAAGTACCTGCATTAAAAATAAGTCAAATAATGTCATAGCTATAAAGTTTTTAGTTAGGACATAAAACTATGAAACTAAGTTTGTTATCTCACCGCCTCTCTAGTGAGTGGATGCCGATATGCCTTCTTGTTACACATGACGGTCCATGTACATAACAGCACAAGTCCTACCCTAGTAGCATCTGCAATAAAATCTCCAATATGCTCGACCATGCACATGGTGACTAAAAACCCCTCATCTCCCAAAAACTCACGAGCCACATCCATGCACCCTGTCACTAGACCCCTGGAAAATGTGTTCCACTTGGGAACACTCATGCCCTCTACAAAAGTGAATGATGTTATCTAAGCATACAACCATAGTTAGCTGTACGTATTACCCCAAAGAAAAGTTACTTACCCAACAGAATAGGTCCTAGACCATCCACAAGTAAACTTGTAGGAAAATCTGCAAAGATAAGCCTAGCCACCTCACGACAAGGCACACTATCTTTGCTATATAAATTCGTATTTTGTGTCGCAAAAAATTTGTTGATGCTACAGGAAAACCAAACATGAATCATGTTCAAAAACATAGAGCAATGCAAGAAGAAAATGCAAAGAAGTAAGCATTATGGAAATCCACTTATAAAGGGCAAACTTATCAATTTGTGATATATCCACAAGCAAAAGATCTACAACGGTTTGGTAATGGAACCCTACAAGCATTATCCAAATTAGATTTGAATTAGGAACTATGAAAGACAGTTTTGCTAACAATTTTATTAAAATTACCAGCAGATCGTGTGATCGGCCTTCTCTCCCAAGCCTCTCTCCCAAGTGAGGACTCTGCAACAAATGAAGTTGTGTGTGCTAATGAGGATGTAGTCGACACATTAGAAGAGGGTGTCATTTGGGGTATAGTGGTTGCCAAAGAGGACATGCCGAGCTCAATAGATGGCACAATGGGAGGCATCAAAGAGGGAGTAGGTAATCTTGATGTACTTGGAGGCTCCATGGTCGCTTTACCCTTCTTGAGTACATTGTTTGCTAGTGGAGTACCTTGAGAGCCACTCTCAAGGGTTTTTTGAGTAACTCCAAGTGAAACAGGAGGGAGAGACTCTTCTTGTGTCTCCTCTAAGTACTCACCACTCTCTTTTTGAAACCCTTTATTCAACAAGCATACAACACAATATCACATAGATTAGCACTAAAGTACGACATACGATCTCAAAAGAAAAGAGCAACAAGTGTATAGGTACTTACTTGCTCGTAATTCAAACTCTTGCTTTGGAATAACTCCCAGTGGATAATCCAACCACCAAGGACAAACATTGGCTTCCCATCTTGTCAAATTCCTTTCAATCAAAAAGGGAGAGAACATTCTATTCTCATCAGGCACATTAATCCACTCTCTAGTGAATAATGGGGCTTCATTCAATTCATGCATCTCAATGCATTGTATAAGCCATCTACAAAATTTTAGGGCATCAACCACTTTGAAAAGCACATACACACAATACTATAACAAATGACACTTAACCCAAAAAAAAAACGCTAGAGTCTCCTTTGTATGGAGTACACTTTTTCAAAATAAACCATAAGCCTTGTCTTGGGCTCCCACAAGGGATTTAAGTGTTTTCAACATTGGAATAATACACGCCCGTAGTGTCAAAAATAACCATCCACCCCATATTGGGCTTCCATAAGGAATTTAAGGATTTTTTGAAAATAAAAAATGATATGTCACCAATCTCAATACGACCCATTGTCACCTATATATGGCAAACAAATGAAATTCTCTTATTTTGCAAAGAGTGCAAGTGGAAGATGCAAACCTATAAATCACTCTCTTAGTCGACAGCACAAGCTCCGACATCTTCTCACTAGAGTCGGAAGATTTCACCGCATCCATTAGAAAAATAAAAGCCTGCACACATAGTAACAATCAAAAAACATACTCATCTTAATCTTGTGTAAATTAAAACATGTCTATATTCTATTAAAAACAATGTTGAAATATCTACCTGCAAAATATGATTTTCATGCTAATCTTGTAGAATAGATCAAAAGAATTTGGAAGTGGTGGACCTTCTACTTGTAGCCTTTCAATCATAAGTGTAGCTTTCCCATGCAAGTGAGCCCAATAAGTCTCCTTTTTCATGTAACTTCTAAAAAGCTTGTAATCACCAAAATGAGGATATTGTGGATCCTTAGACTTAGTGAGGCTCATTAGGTGCAAAATTATCTTCTTTCTACAAGAAAAAAATACAACATATCACTCAATCATACAACAAATCAAAATGGATCAAACACAATTACAAATGAGAAATTAATAGCTACAATACCTCTCAGAAGTGATTTTAGAGCTTGTCAAACAATAGAGCTTATCTCTAGTGATCTTTAGCATTCCAAGTTCATCCCACTTAATGCTAAAAAGAAACTTGAAGAACTCATCACCATTAAGAGGATTAGCGACTGATAGGTACTTGTATCCCCTATCTTTCAACCGTTCCTCTTCTACCTTTGTGGCCTTGTCAAGTCTCTTCTTCTTCTCAACATCATTTAGTCCAAGATCATCTAGCTTTGCTCTTTATTTGCACATAAATGTAGTGAACTCATCCTAATACAAAACACTGTATTGAAACCACAATAAAATTTAGCAGCAATTACCCAACATGTAGAGTAGATATCACCTTCCACACAAGTTGTGATATCAATCCACATGGAGTATTGTACCATGCTGCAGCACCATGGTAATACCATGCCTCAATAGTCATCTCCACTCTAGACTAATCTTTCATATCGGGTGTCAATTTTTGAAGGATAGACTCTTTATTTTCCATGCCAAATATTTGAAACATATATACTTCATGAGAGATGTTTGGCATCACATGTGCTCTAGAAATTCTGCAGCAAAATATAAAACAAATAGTTAAAATCAAACATTGTTAGCAAAAAAAAGAGAGCCAACATGCAACTAACAAACTTACGCATTGGAACTGTCAAGTGCAAGAAGCAACTCTGCTTCTTTTGCTCTAGACAACTCAAGGAATTGGCAACCAACACTAACATGGTATTGACCATTGCCCGAATACTCTACCAGAAAAACAATAATCACAATTTATAAAAAATAAAGCTTTATAACAAAAGAGTGAAAAAGGTAAAAGGTCTCACTTTCTTTGATTCTTTTCCACCATGTTTTAAGCCTGTGGTTTCTATCCCATACCAGAAATTTCTTTACTTTGAGCTCCAGCCACTCTCTACCAAGTGCTCTCTCAAACTCAACATTTCTTTCACGCCAAAGTGGTCCCTATTCCTCCATATCCACCGCGGTCACGGGAACGGTATCTCCTCTAGAATCCCCGATGGACACAATAAAATGCCCCATAGTTTCTAAATACCCAACAGAATTAAAAGAGGAAATGAACCATTCTACATCATCTCTAGCAAACATAACAGCCTCATGCACCATGAGACGACAAAGTGGAACAGACGGAGGCAATGTCTTCTTCTTGACATAAAACTGACTTAGAACATCTTTCATCAAGCCAAGTGAAATTTGCTTGCCTAGGTGTTTGGAATGCTTATTCTCATCATCCCCTTCATGATCACTATCTTCTTCATTGTCATGAGGTTCTTCAATGTGAACATTGGTCTCTACATAGATAAAACACACAAACATTTAATTGTCCAAAAACATACACAACTAGGATTAGATAGCCCAAGGTATTTAATTTACAAAAAATTTACCAGAGTGTCCTTTTCACAGAGACAACTTTTTCAAAAAAATACCGCACACCCTAAATAGGGCTCTCACATGAGATTTAAGGACCTTTTCTCAAACATAAACAAAAACAGTACTTAATATTTTCTCAGCAGCTATCAATGGTATGTATACAAAAAATTATACACCCTTTCTTAATCATATACATTGTTGAGCACAACCAAACTTTCTCAGCAAAAATCAAACATCCATAGAATTTAACCGTCTATCATTGCAATTTAATTACAAAATACAGCCATAATTTACTTGTGATCTCTACATCTTCTTCAACATTATTGGAGTCTTCATCAACCTGAGCCTCATCATCAATAAAAACAAATCTTTTAAGAATCCTAATCTTTTTACTTGGGGGAGTGTCTAAATGCCGGATTTGTGATGATGCCTCCTAATCGATAGTTCCCTTTGTTATACAACCGGATCTTAGCTTCATATTCACTTGACGGTTGCTAAAAGGCGAGATTGGAGGTTTTATTTTCTTGCAATCCCTCTTTGGTGACATTATCTACAAAACATATATTATGTAGTGTTTAGTTCATATAAGACATATAATTTGCAGCTAGGTATATATCAAATAAAGTAGACTACCTTCAACTTGGAAAATATACTTTAGAATGTAGATTATAGTATATAACACTATACGTGGTATACTATATGATATGTATTAAATAGTATAAAAATTACATGTAAGTATACAATATGTTACATAAAACCTCTTCGGTGTTATATATATAATATCTACTCTACGAAGTAATCTATTGTAGAACTATATTAGATATATATCTATGTTATATATATTATCTACTATACACTCTTTATTATATACTCTGTATACTATATATTTACAATATAGAAGGTATTCTACATATTAGGTATCCTATATTATCTACTGTAAACTCTATATAATATATACTCTTTATATTATATATTTACAACATACTATGTATTCTAGGTATTTTATATTATAACTCTCTAATTCTATTATATACTTTATATTATATATATACTAATTATATTATAAATCCTAATATATATATATATATATATATATATATATATATATATAATATCTAGTATATACACTCTATATTATATATATTACATAATATATAATCTATTAACGATATATTATATTATGTACTTTATTGCATATACACAATATTAGCCTTGAACCAATTAGGTGTACATACATTATAAGATATACCACAACTCCAAATGCTAAAAAAGAGGGGGGAGACAGAGCTCCCCCATCATCTGCACGAGCACAGATGATGGGGGAGCTCTATCTCTTTTTTTAAGTTTTGAGTTGTGGTATATCCCATAATGTATTTATACCTAATCGGTTTCAAGTCAAATGGTTGTAATAAAACGCATATGATCATCAATTATCTCCTTCACTAGGTTCACTGTTAGTATATAATATATAATTACGTTATGTATATTACTATATAGTATTTATACGTCTATATATAGTATATAATATATAACTACGTTATGTATATTATTATATATAGTATTTATACGTCTATATATAATATATAATATATTATCGATATATTACTTAATATATACTATACATACGTTAATATAAAGTAATTAGTATCATATACGTTAATCATTATATGTCTAAGTTATAAAATGTTGGTATATGATAATAATGTTAAATAGCATATACAATATATGATAGTATTATATAATTACATTATGCATTATATATGATATAATAACATTAAATATACGTTAAGTATATATATGATCATAGTAATATTTTATTAGTATATTGTATGTTATATTATAGAAATGTATCATACGGCTACAATGGTAGTTATATAGAGTACCATGACATATTTAATCCTTGTTAAATGGAGGATTTTGAGTAGTTCTATCTACTTGTGCCTTGTTAAGTACCAAGACTCCATTGGCACTTGTGGAAAGTACCATGTAAAACATGATCAGAGTCAACTGGAATATTTAGAGTTGCACTTGTCATCTACTATCTGAAAACTCTATGAACCACACAAAAAGCTCACATGGTACTTACATTTCACTTAAAAGCCTAGATGCAAGGCTTAATTTTATACACAATGTATCTATCTTGATACATACCTCTATACAATCAATGTCGTCTCTAACCTTTGAGTTTCTTGCGTCAACACCAAGAGCTATCAATGCACTTGAGAGAGCAATGATCTTTGCATCAATCACCATCACTGAGAATGAGATGCTGCTCCCTCCATGCTGTCTTTTAGTGTTTGAAGCTCATTCACTTGTCCTTGAAGCACTGCTGCTGCAGCTGAAGATGTTCCATCTATCTTCCACATGCTCTAACTTTTCTCTTATAGTTGCACTTGGACTGCATTTAGTGTGCTTTTCACACTCTCTAGTGTAGTCTTTCTTGCAGAAAACATCTGCTCCACTTTCGACACAATTTGGAGGTTAACAGAGCTGCAATTCAGAATTCCATCAGGACCCAAACTGCAAGAAATAGAAGTTATCCCCCATGGTCAATGAGAGATTTCAGAGTGGATTGTGTGGTCTAAATCACTAGCTGATCATTATCATTGCAGTCAGTCCAGTTCTTGAGCTTTTTTTCCATCACGCTCACGAGCTTCTTGCAATGATCTAGAACTTGCTCACCAAAAACAACTCATACAACCTTCCGCTGACTCGTTGGACTTTGAAGGCAGCTGAGTATTTCTTATATACAAAAAAGGTTAAAGACTTGTGCGTGATTTCTTTGTTGGCTGGTATGGATTGATGTACTTTGTGAAACAATTACCTACATTCTTCTACATATTTAGGCTCCACCATATGCAAGAAGATCTTGGCACCCTTCTCCTTTTCTTTGTGAAGTCTACCAGCCAATCCTGATCAATCACATCCTCATCAGACAAATGTTGGTACAACTTGCCTTTCAAACTTAGACAATACTCCTTGTGTAGGTTATGTCGTGTAAAGTAGAATTTGGTCTACTTGGGATATTGAGCCTTCCAAGATGCTACTATTGGGCACAAAAATTTAGAGAGAAGGGAATTAGTAAAAAACACTTCCAGCACCATGTAAAATTATGCATTCAACAATAAAACTTATAAAATGTGGACATGGGAAAAATATTGGCAAACCTTGAACACCTAGTTTTTAACCTCAAAGTACTAATTTAACAAATTCATCCATTTGTGAGAAGGAAATGGGTGATTACCATTGGTCTTAGTAGAGGCAGAAAGGTGTCCTTTGACGACATACTTGCACCACTCTTGGGTTTGTTGCTGCTGGAATGCAAGCTGGTGGATGACACCTCAAATGGTGATTTGTTTGGTAAGGTGCACTTTTAGTGTCTTCATGGAGTCCCAATAAAAAAACATCAAATCCTATTGGACGCTCCTGTTGTCCCAACCCTCAGAACCCTCCAATTGTGCAAGAAGAAATTAGGTGTACCATCCCTATTCCAAGCACATTATCTTGGCAAATGAAGCATGACCAATCCTATCATCAAGCTTTACAAAGGATGGTAGCACATATGTATAATGTGTCAATACAAGAGCATGCCCAAGATATGACCACGATCCTATCACTATAGAATAAGATAACATAAGGTACAAACTAAACATGAAGAAGGCATGGTGGAAGCTCAAGTAGAAAGACAAGAAGCTGAGGATTTTAAAAGCCACTTGCTACCACAACAACAGAAGTTCACAGCACCACAAGGCGATTAAAAGCATAAGAATCAGCAAGTTGCCAAAGACACAATCCAAGAAGCACTAGAGACAAGCACTACTCCAGAGATAAGAACAAGAGGCACAAAGAGAGTCTATAGTGCTAGAGATTCTTGCTGAAAGAGACAATAGGTTAGCTGAGATTTCCATTGATGAAATGAAAGCACGAATTGCAACAGCAAAAGAAGAGCACTAGAAAAATTCAATGGAATGGGAAATCAAAATCTTACATTTAGTCAATCTTTAGCTACTTAGACCGACTAAGATCAATGAAGATTGGTATACCAGAGCCCTCCCAACCCCACTAATTTGGTATGAGTGTCTTTGTCACAAATCTGCCATTGAGTAGGAATGCAAAATCTCAATCCAGTGAGCAACAACCAAAATGGAGGAAGGCATGGATTGGAAAACATCTTGAGTGGTAGATCCACATGATGCAAGCCCACTCATCAACTTGAGCAAGATGTTACCTTTTGCCTAGTGTTGAGAGTTAGAACTTGGAGTCAGCATGAGGCAATACAGAGACACATCGCAACTGGCTGATTACCCAGCCTTGCTAGCCCTAAGACAACGAAGATTAGATGAGAAATAATTCTAGGTGCCCTCACCCCATCAGTAAAGCATTATGAAGGTTTACTAGATTTTTCCTATGTCCAATGAGCAAAGATATGCAGAAATGATGGAATCTGGCCGCCGCTATGCACGTATCTATGTTCATAACCATTGGATTCAATCCTTCTTGGAGGGAAATAAGGGCTTAGTCTATAATCTCAGCTAGCAACCACATGAGTAGATTTTGCATGGATTCTTTGCGTGATTGATGTTCATGCCCTCATATTTCATGATAAAATTTGAGGAGTCATTCTATACAAGGCATTTCACAATGAATGCCACCATTTTTGGACCATAAGTTAATAATCTTCATTCTATACAAGGCTTACCATTTTTGGAGTTACAACGCCATGGAACTCCATCAAACACACACCATCAAATTGTTTGCCCCCAACGATGCACAACAAGCAATGTAATATCAAGAAGGGCTGAAATGGCAAGCAAATTTCTACGTGAAATGTCAACCATACATTTGATAACTACCTCGGTTTTGACTCATGTGCTAGTCTCATCGAGATCTACATGTGGATATCTACATTGCAAGCGGTGGTGCAGCCAAAGTTGGTCGATCGTAGAAGATGGCATGGCAGATATGTGCAAGCTAGTAGAAGCATGGCAAAAGGCTAGAGAAGCTAGAAAGATCATGGGCAGACAGGTAGCAACGAATATGTATGGTTGATGCGGTTTACAGGCCAAGGAAGGCTCCAAAAGGGGCTAATTTGAGGAGCAAACAAAGGAGGTTCAAGGTGAAGTATTTGGGCCTAGAAATGTAGAGCTCAAGATGTTGAAGGAGTAGGTCTAGACGGCTCATCAAACTGAGCTATAGAGCCCAAGATATTGAAGTTTGAAGATGCAGCGCATTGCGGATCCAAGCTGGGTAGGGCAGCTGGGGACAGGTGGCCCAAGTGGATATCAGTGTATAGGTGCATAGTGCTCGATTTATGGATCATACCTATCGTTTTAGATTGCAGATTAGAGCTACGGATTGCTAGATATGGCCATTTGAAGTTTTGCCGGGGGCGAGTTGGTGCCCACCTACTAACCGCATGGGGAGTCATGCCATCCGTGTTTTTTGGACCTCAACAGAGTTCAAGAAGGTGCTATGTAGTGTATGGAGCTAACAGGAATTGACAGCTCATCAAATGGAGTCCGAAGCGGGAAGTTATAGAAGTCGAAAAGATCGGGTGGATTTTTTTGTGATTGATTGCAGATGAAATATAGCATTTTTGCGTCCTCGGTTTGGGGTCTTGGAGAATCTCAAAATGTGGCAAGGACGTGGAGAAGAAAGTGAATCATCTGAGCTTTTGGCCAGATTTTTGTGGCTCGATAATAGTAGTTTTATAAAAGGTATTTTGGGACTTTTTGAAGGCTTGGAGGCCATGCTATCAAGAGAAAGCCACGTGGCAAGGATTAACCCCATAGATGGATCTCAGATGAAAACCAGAGGGTATAAAGGCCAAAAAAAGGTGCCCCTTTAGTTGTGTGGAGGCGTGAGGGGAGCTCCCCTTTGTGAGGCTATTGTGCTTCCCGTGGGCGCTGCACTGGTGGCAATGGGGGCAAGGCCCGGGCATCTTGGCCAGAGAAGGCAAAGGCAGTGGTGGCGCGTCGGCCCTGGCGGCATCCCGTCGGTCTGTCTGGCAGGCGGTGTGAGCAGAGAATTGATGACAGGGTTGCTTTGTTGCCAAGGCTTTTTGCCAATGTAGGCTTTTTGCCATTTGAGCTTTTTTGCCAGAGGCTTTTTGGAATGTTGAAGTTTTTGCCGAGGGTCGTGCCAGCAGGAAATTGGTTGTACATGGTGTTGTGTATATGCAAGAAAAAACCATCATTGTGTCTCTTGAAGTCATTCCCCTTTCCCCCCTCTCTTCTCTGCTTTGTGTGTGCGTGTTTCTGGGTGTGTGTCGGCGTGTGTGCCCCTGAGGTTTGTCGTGCAAAGGGAGATAGACAAAGGTTGTGTGCATGTGGAAGGCTGTGAATTGGGCAGAGCAAAATGATTCAGTCTATTTGGTGCATTGCAGAGCATGTGTGCGTATGGCCGTGTGCAGGTGGTGGTTTGCTTTTGCGGACAGTGTCAAGTTTTGAAGGTGAACTCTAGTGGATTGGGGTGCTATGTATACCCTAGGCTATAGTGAGGCATTGTGTTGTGTATTAAAAGCATCAACAAAATGTGAAATAGCTTTGAAGAGCTCCCAATTATCTTCTTGCAATTGAAAGGTATGAAGATCACTATTAGAACCCACACCTCTAATCCTTTTCCACAATTAATAATTTTCACCTCAACTACTCCACAATTCTTTTTTGTGGTTAGAGATGATTGGAAAACATCCAATGTAGCAACAAAGAAAAATCTCTTGGATTAACAACAAGTAGGAAGATAGAGCTTTAACCATCCTGTGCTACATATCACAAAATAAGGAATGGTGCTAAACAACATGAATGTCATAGAGTACCTTATGCACTCTCTTGTTGTTGAAAATAGTTTCCTGATAAGACTTGCACAAGACCTTGTATGGTTCTTCTCCATCTCTCCATAATGCCTTAATCTCCTTGCACTTTCCACCATCCCAAAACTCATCTATTTTGGACTCAGTAGATGTTGCCTCTTTCCCAAGCAATCACTTTTTGTTTCTCCACATCTCAAGTAAATCATGAAAAATGGTTTGGCTCCTAGATAGACGCTTTAACTGTTTCCCAGTAGAGATGTACTCAAAGCACATCATTTCCTTTCAAGAAATACTACACACAGAGCATTGCTCAAAGAATTCTTTGCAATCTCTTTTTAGCTTTCTTTTTCATTGTTGATTTCTAGTACATATGCATAGTACAACATTCCCATTGTAGTTATCCTCTAGACTAGGAGGATATAACATAGGAGAATGTGTATTACTCTATGTACCTTGACACACCCTATATCTATGCATCTATCATGGCAAGCGAGGAAAACATGGTGTTTAGGTGATCCCAACATGCTAGCGCAAAGACGTCACCCAAATTCCCATCCTAAGCTAGTGGGATCTGAATCAAAAGTTTGCTCAAGCTATTTTCCTCTTCTTGCATCTTGTGTCTTCCGACACAAGAACCTCCCATGCAGGGATTTAATATTTATGTAATTACCATTTTGTGTGATCACAAGGTCTTGTTGACATATTTACATGATCACGCCGGTTCAGAGCCACCTAGAAACCCACAAAAAGCCCGCCGATATTTTTGTGGTTCCTTACGGGCCCGTCAAGATTTTGCATTTTCCCTATCGGGCCCGTCAAGAAAGCCCTTAAGCCTGGCGGGCCTGCATCTTAATATATAGAGGGCCCTGATCGGGCCCATTGGGTGTTTTTGTTGAGCCACACACACACACACACTAAAATGTAGTTATCGAAAGTGGGTACCTCACGTACACTCAATTGATATTCCACCGTGTCTATCCCCACACTGTATGGAACGGTCAGTAAATTTCCTATGGATGATGAGAGGTTGACAACCTTTTTTGTCATGGATTAGGAAATAATCTTGGCATGAATACGCTAGTCCCATATACTTCACACAAGCAATACTTGCCCAGTCTGCTAGGTTTTCTAATTGCACTCGGGGTATTTCTCATCCAATCTTGGATCACATTCATAAAGGCTAGCATCCTGAGTAGGCCCATGCTTTGATACAATATAACAACTTGCTACAAACCACTAATGGTCTGATCATGAAGTCATGGCTCCCTTTTGGCTCATACACCTCGTAGGCCGCATGGTCTCCTCTTCTATGAGTGTAGGCATGTTCCTACTCATCCTTTCCTTTGCCAGCCTTGTTCTTCTATGCATGTTACCCCTTGTACACTCCTCCTCACTCGACAACACCTCTAAGCCAACCTGTTGTTTCCTTATCTGGCTCCAGTTTGTGCTAACTACTGAATATTAGTACCGCACGCACGGCCATTTTTCCTGCTCCTCATCACTATGCCAAACGGGATCTCACCCTTGTCGGTTCCTCCTTGTTCATCAAACCCTTCAGATTGTCTCTTGGCTGGCTTGTCCTGGGGATTCTCTTACATGAAGTGTTGTAGTTTCCCATCGTTCATTTCTCTCTCCATCTCTACCGGTACACCCCTTTGTGGTCACTGTCTGCGTAGGCGCCAGGTAATCCTTGATTAGCCCATCATCACATCCTCATGGGAGGTTACTCAACACACACACACACACACACACATAGACATACAACACACACACACACACACACACACACACACACACACACACACACACACACACACACACACACACACACACACACACACACACAATCTGGCAATGGAATAGAGAAAGAGAGGATCTCAAGTCCATGCACATAGAGGTATGATTGATCAAATGCTGCTTGATCTAGCCATCTATTAGCATCGCCATATCTCATGTTATGCAGTAAAATGTTACTTTTGTGGTTCCTCTTAAGGCACACCCTGGTGATGAGTGCTTACGGCCTCAACATTACTATTGTACTTGTAGCTGCCACTTGCAAAATGCAACATACAAATGGGCTGGCATGGTTCCAACATGATAGCAAGAGGTTGGATCATACAAAGCTTGGCAATCCAACACGAGGAAGGAGGATATGCGCAGCCGCTCCTCACACATATAGTCGAAGACTCACCAGGTAGGTGCTTTGCATCTACTTAGAATGGCAGTAGTAATCTTTTACTTGGGTAAGTGATCAAACCAATTTGTGAATTCTATCAAACACCTCTTAATTTGAGATTACCCATAGGTAGGTGCCCGTGCAGCTACTTGGAATCTGGCCAATTTTAGTTTTGCTAGATAATTAAGGTGTTTTTGAAGTACAACACAATGATAATATAGAAGAATAATTTAGTACTTAAATACTTTTCATCATTGGAATATTTTGTACTTTCAACCTCCTGTGAGGGTCTCATAAGAGATAGAAGTGAATGGAATTTTTGAAAACATGATCCAAAAATAAACAAAATGCTGGAAATTTTTTTGGAATTGTGCATTGCACACACACAATGTGGAATATTATCACTCATATCATGTCGGCTACTGATTGCATACTCCAATTTATAAAATGAAATCTGTTAGAGACGCTTTTGTTAGAGGTAATCTTGTCAAAAACTTGCATAAAAAACATATAATGCTAACAAATGTGATTGTAGCTTGAATGGGGATGAGACCTGTCATGAGGTCTCCTTCTAATGATTGAATCTTATGAGCATGATTCTCTTTCAGCTATTTGAAGTCTTTTACACACACACACACACACACAAAAGCGATGTACAATGAAACAATCAAATTGACAGCTCTGTCTAACTCGGTGGTACACAGTGTTTGCAAGGTTACTGGGTAATGTATGTTGAGGTTCGGGATATCTTCATACCAGCATAATGATAATGTTAACTGATTTTCTCTTAGGCCTTGATTGATTATGTGTTGGACTTTGCATATGTTTGATGTTAATATTGGTATATCAAAAAGTTACTTTTTTACTTGTTTTTTGAGATCTTGTTGAGCTATTTATAGCGAGCTCATGCACACTCACAAGAAGGGATGCACTGTTCTCTACAAACTGACGCGCTCAAGGTTTTCTTAATGGTTGGGAATTTTAGCAGGATGTATTATTCATCGACCTTGCATAGTTTTTAAGATAAACAACGTACAGTTTTTGGACACAAAAAGATATTTTATTGATATATATATGTAGGCATACATAGTTAAAAGTGGTTTGAATTGGTATTGGTAAAGCACATCTTCATTCGGCAAAGCAAAGGTACATATGGCACATATAGGCACATAACTAATTGTAATAGATAAGATGATTTTGTTTATGATACTAAGCCTTAAACCTCCTATGGAGGGTCTCATTAAGAGAGGGCATTTACTGGATTTTTTGAAAATTGCCCCAATTATAAACAAGACTCTGCCCGATTTTGGTCACATTGTTTACATTGGTTTTTTTTTTATAAATGCTTTCAATAACAACGCACTAATACACCTGTCTCAGAAAGGGGCTCAACTTTCTTTGTTGACCAAGAGATCTACTTAATTGTTGTGTAAGGTCCCCAACCCGCCTATACCGAGATCGGGATGGGATCCTTGACATGTCTCTAGGTCTGATAAAAATCGGAGTCTCTAAACAAGAAAAATCCAAGGAATAGACCTTTACCATTGACAATGGCTTGGGTCTATAGCCTTAGAAGCAGACCTAGTCCTGTCTCGCAGCAGAAACGGGACAATGAATTCAAACGGCCTTAAAAAAATAAAAAAAAATCTTATTTAGGCCCTATAACTTCATCATTCAGATTATGGTTTCCTTAGCCAACGCTTTTTTCCCCTAACATATGTGAGGGAACAGCCGTTGGTGGATTCCTCTTCCAAGTGAGAAGTTTCTAAAACGTTTTACTGCACGGGAATGGATAGTTACCTGACTAATCAGGTCCACCCGTCCATGATTGACAACCTTAGTCAATCCCCACTTACCACCCCGCACTCACACATGATTCGTTTATCTTATTATCACATTGTTTTAACATTTAAAATAATGGTTTCTTTTTAACATTCCATCACAGTAATTCCTTGAAGACAACATTGAAAGCATTCTTTTAGAAAACAGACATCTTTAAACTTAAGACAGGGTACTATCAATCAAAACATTGTCCACAATAACAATGACTAGTACCCTTCTTGTCTCAAGACCACCTAAGGGTGAAAAACAGCACCCATTCCTTATTCAAATCCGGAGTGGATAAACCCCCACCCAAGGTTCCGGGTGCCCATACACCAAACCAGTTGCCCATACAACCGGGCAGCTCCCCTAGGATAAAAACGGTATCCTAACTTATGTAGAAACATCAAGACATGACACAGAGTAGAAACTCATCGTTCATGGGGGTAACCGACTTAACCGTGGCTAGAAAGCCAATCATTATCATCAATTTATATCAAGGAGTCGGAGGTCTTGAGACAAGCTGTCTTAAGGATGATCAAACATATCTTTCCTAATTCAACTAGTTTTAACCCAAACAATTCTTTCCTACATTATAAACAATGCATGCTGGAAGTTACCTTCCGTTTTCAACCAGTTTATCCTTCTTACGTATGCAATGCTAACTTATAAAAGAACTTAAACTAATTAAAGACTTAATTGAATAATGGGAAACCCACCTGGGATTGATTGGTCATCTGTTGTTGCGCTGGCGCCTAAAGACTCTCCTCCGTAGGCCTACTACTAGGCCCGGCTTCGCCGTCATGCAATGCTCTAGTTCGTTTTGGAGCTACGTCCTCATCATCAGATGTAGGATTTGCTCGGGTCCTTTTTGGTATCATAACTTCTTATCCTTATAAAAAGGACGTCTAATTATTAGGTAAATAGTTCAAAATCTAGACTTAACCTTTGTATTCAACCGTAACCCATCCAAGGTTAAATTTATAGTCTTAATTGGTAAATTCTTGACCTAGTAATTTCTTATATGAGTGATAGGTGGAGGTATATATAAGCTCACAGTATCGTTACCTAACTTGTAGTGTGGGTATCTTTAATCTTGGTTCACATTCATAAAGGCTAGCATCGTGAGTAGGCCCATGCTTTGATTCAATATAACAACTTGCTACAAACCACTAATGGTCTGATCATGAAGTCATGGCTCCCATTTGGCTCATACACCTCGTAGGCCGCATGGTCTCCTCTTCTATGAGTGTAGGCATGTTCCTACTCATCCTTTCCTTTGCCAGCCTTGCTCTTTTATGCATGTTCCCACTTGGACACTCCTCCTCACTCGGAAACACCTCTAAGCCAACCTATTGTTTCCTTATCTAGCTCCAGTTTGCGCTAACCACTAAATATCAGTACCGCACGCATGGCCAATATTCTTGCTCCTCGTCGCTACGCCAAACAGGATCTCACCCTTGTGGGTTCCTCCTTGTTCATCAAACCCTTCAGATCGTCTCTTGGCTGGTTTGTCTTGGGGATTCGCTTACATGAAGTGTTGTGGTTTCCCATTGTTCATTTCTCTCTCCATCTCTACCGTACACCCCTTTGTGGTCACTGTCTATGTAGCCGTCGCCAGGCAATTCTTGATTAGCCCATCATCACATCCTCATGGGAGGTTCCTCAACACACACACACACACACACACACACACACACACACAAACACACACACACACACACACACACACAAACACACACACGCACACACACACAATCTTACAATGGAATAGAGAAAGAGATGATCTCAAGTCCATTCACATAGAGGTATGATTGATCAAATGTTGCTTGATGTAAGCATCTATTAGCATCGCCATATCTCATGTTATGCAGTGAAATGTTACTTTTATGTTTCCTCTTAAGGCACACCCTAGCGATGAGTGCTGACGGCATCAACATTACTATTGTACTCGTAGCTGCCACTTGCAAAATGCAACATACAAATGGACTGACATGGTTCCAACATGATAGCAAGAGGATGGATCATACAAAGCTTGGCAATCCAGCACAAGGAAGGAGGATATGCACACCAGGTAATGGCAGTAGTAATCTTTTACTTGGGTAAGTGATCAACCAATTTGTGAATTCTATCAAACACCTCTTAATTTAAGATTACCCATAGGTAGGTGCCCGTGGAGCTACTTGGAATCTGGCCAGTTTTAGCTTTTCTAGATAATTAAGGTGTTTTTGAAGTACAACACAATGATAATATAGAAGGATAATTTAGTACTTAAATACTTTTCATCATTGGAATATTTTGTACTTTCAACCTCTTATGAGGGTCTCATAAGAGATAGAAGTGAATGGAATTTTTGAAAACTTGATCCAAAAATAAACAAAATGCTTGCGAATATTTTGGAATTGTGAATTGCACACACTTAATGTGGAATATCATCACTCATATCAGGTTGGCGACTAATTGCATACTCCAAGTAATAAAATGAAATTTGTTAGAGACGCTTTTGTTAGAGGTAATCTTGTCAAAAACATGCATAAAAAACATATAATGCTAACAAATGTGATAGTAGCTTGAATGGGGATGAGACCTGTCATGAGGTCTCCTTCTAATGATTGAATCTTATGAGCATGATTCTCTTTCAGCTATTTGAAGTCTTTTACACACACACACACACAAAAGTGATGTACAATGAAACACTCAAACTGACAACTCTGTCTGACTCGGGGTGCACAGTGTTGGCAAGGTTATTGGGTAATGAATGTTGAGGTTAGGGATACCTTCATACCAACATAATTGTTGAAGATGTTGAAACAGGAAACACAAGGAAGACAGAAACTCAGAGTAGGAAGAAGATGGAGAAGGAGAAGACACAGAGCTTGTGTACGAGATCTCTGTAGTCTCTCTCTCTCTCTGTATTAGAATAATAGTGTATACAAACTCAGAGCTACAAAGCTTATATGAAACCCTAAGAGATAAGGTCTCCTTTCACACCAGATGTCCAGGGGAAAAACCCAGTGGGAGAAAAGTGCCCCTGGTGAAGCGCGTATACACACTAACACTACTACATGTCTACAAATCCCCCCTGTAGTGATAGTGTGAATCCGTACAAGGTAGCAGATCATCATGTGTATGAGAGTAAGCCCAAAGATTTTCGGAAAGCTTCAAACTTTTCTCATGATAACGCCTTTGTAAATAGATCTGCAATGTTATCCTGTGTAGGACAGTAAGTTAGTGTGATCTCCCCTGCATGTAGCCTTTCCCTGACATAGTGGTAGTGAACCTCTATGTGCTTTGTTCTTGCATGAAATACTGGATTCCTTGCAACTGCCATAGCACTCTGACTGTCAGTGAAAATGGTAGTGGGTGCCTGTTGACACTCACAAAGATCTGCCAATAACCTGCGTATCCATACACAATCAACTGTTGCCGTGAAAGCTGCCTTGTACTCAGCTTCACAAGTTGATGTAGCCACTGTGGGTTGCTTCTTGCTTAGCCAAGATATACATGCATTTCCCAAGAAAAAACAATTGCCACTTGTGGAATGTCGTGTGTCAAAATCACCAGCCCAATCTGAATCGCTGTAACCAAGAAGCTGCATAGAACTGTGTTTTCCATACATATCCCCCCTTGGAAAGAACATGGCAAGATTAGGGGTACCTGAAAGGTAACGAAGTATGCGCTTCACAGCCTGCCAATGATGCATACCTGGGCTGTGCATAAATCTGCTTGCTTGTGAAACCCCAAATTGAATGTCTGGACGAGTGTTGCCTGCCAAATATATCAAGCAACCAACGGCTGCTGCATAAGTATGTACATCAAACGATTCTCCAGCATCGTGCATGCTCAACTTTGATCCAGTTTCTACGGGTGTAGAGATTGGCTTACAATTTTGCATACCAAACTTGTCCAAAATTTTATGCAAATATTTTGCCTGCAACATGTATATGTCATCCTCTGATTGCACAAACTGAATACCCAAGTAATAATGTAGCAAACCAAGATCAAACATCTCAAAGGTTTTTCTCAAAGCATCTTTAAACGCTTCAATTTCATCTGCACTATTGCCTGTAAGAAGCATATCATCCACATAAAGTGTTAGCATAATGAGAACTCCATCTCTCTTTTTGACATACAAAATACTTTCTGTTGGACTATTCTGAAATCCCTGGCCAATCAAATAAGTATGTATCTTCTCATACCATGCTCTTGGAGCCTGTTTGAGACCATACAAAGCTTTACGCAATCTACATACCTTTTGCTCTTGACCTTTTACAACAAAACCACTTGGTTGACTTACATAAACTTCTTCCTGCAAATCACCATTCAAAAAAGCAGTTTTGATATCCAACTGATACACTTTCCAACCATGATGAGCAGCAATTGCAACTAGTGATCTAATTGTGGACGCACAAGAAGTAGGAGCAAAGGTTTCATCATAATCTATGCCTTTCTGTTGCGCATAGCCTTTTTCCACAAGCCTTGCTTTGTACCTGTCAACAGTACCATCTTGTTTCCTTTTTACCTTAAAAACCCACTTTGTACCAATAGGCTTTTTACCTATAGGCAAGTCCACTAGATCCCATGTATGATTCTTATGAATAGAATCAATTTCTTGCTGCATAGCATCTTTCCACTGAACACACTCTAAAGCTTGTTCAAATGAATCAGGCTCATCTGCATCACAAAGAGTGCTAAAGCAAGCCAAATCTACTTGCTCTCTACCAAAAGTAGTACCAGCACGTGTTTTTCGTGGCAACGGTGCATCCAACTTGCTATCCTGCAAAGTTTTCTGAACCCATTTAGGCAAAGTTCTTTCTTCCCTGAGAACTTCTTGCTCTTCACGCACAATTTCCTCTACATCATGAGGTGTCACATACTGATCAAAAGATTGATCAAGATTATCAACCTATTGTGATTCTTGATTCTCCACAAAAGAAGGAAGAAAACCTTCAAATACATCATGTGTCTGCATATGCGGTACATCAAAAGCAACCATAGGTTGAGCAGTAGTTTCTGCAAAAATTACATCACGACTTTCAAAAATCTTGTTTGTAGCAGGATTGTAAAGTCTATAACCTTTACTTCCACTACTGTACCCCACAAATATACATTTGATTGCCTTATCATCAAGCTTCCCACGTAACTGCTGAGGGATGTGAGCATAAGCAAGACAACCAAAAACACGAAGATAACTGACTGAAGGTTTTCTATCATACCAAGCTTCATATGGAGTAATGGTATTCAAGGCACGAGTTGGACACCTGTTCAAAACATGTGCTGCACAAGCAACTGCCTCCATCCATAGCTTATGAGGCAAACTCTTAGCCTTGAGCATACATCTAGCCGTCTCCATTAAAGACTTGTTCTTCCTTTCTGCAACACCATTCTGTTTTGGTGTGTATGGCATAGTGCATTGGTGTTTAATTCCTTTCTTTCCCAAAAAATTCCTTAAATGCACCTGACATGTATTCACCTCCTTGATCGGTATGAAGAGTCTGTACTTTGCAACATGTTTAATTTTCAACCATGGCGACATAATGTTGAAAAACTGCAAACACATCTGACTTTGCTTTGAGTGGATACACCCAACAAAACCTGGAAAAGTCATCAATGAAGGTCACAAAATAAAGGATGTTTCCTATAGATGGCGTCCTCATAGGAGCACATACATCACTTTGTACAAGATGCAACTTTCGTGTCGCTCTAACTGAACCATCCTGCAAAAATGCAAATCTGTGCATCTTTCCAAGAACAACCTTCACATACATGTCTTGGTGGAATCTCCAATAAAGACAAATCATGCACCATATTATGACGTTGTAAAGTCATCAAAATGCCATAACTAACATGCCCGAATCTAGCATGCCACAACTCAGCATCCTGCATTGCCTGAGTCTTTGTTTCTGCAATACATACCTGAATCTGCTTTTCATAACGATCTAGCACAAATAGTCCATTTTCCAGCGTACCTGTAGTGATAAGAGAATAACCATTCTCTCGATCTCGTACAACACATCTGTCATCCTCAAAAATGACCCGAAGACCATTTTTTGCAAGAGAGGATACAGACAAAAAATTCTTCTTGATCCCTGGAACATATAAGACATCTGGCAAGCATAAATCTGAACCATCTGAAATGGTAATCAAAATCTTACCAACTCCTTTGATTGGATAAGAAGCATTATTTGCACATGTCACCTTCTTTCCTGCTGGAGCTGCATCCAATGAACAAAACAAATCCTTCCTTGAAGTAATATGCCTGGATGCACCACTATCAAAGTATCAAATCATTTGTGTCTTGTCAACACTGTAAGCAAAAAAATTTGAACATACTACAAAAGCATAAGAATCCTGCACAAAGTTTGCAGACTCTTCTTTAGCTGTAGAAGAATCACCAGAAGCTGAAACAACCAAACTTGACTCTTTCTTCTTTTCTTTAGCAATTCGCTTTTTACACTCACTAATGTAGTGACCAAGTTTCTTGCAGTAGTGACATTTACCTTTCTTCTTGGACTTGTCGGAATCACCTTTAGAATTCTCTGAAGATTGTCCTGCACTAGACTTGGAGTGATGAGCACTCTCTTTACCCTTGTTTTTGTTCTGTACAACAAGAGCATGATCCATACCATCCACCTGTAAAGACTTGTTCTTACGTGATTGATCCTCCTGCAATAGCAAAGCCACTAACTCTTCAAAATGAAGAGGCTCAGGATTAGCTCGCAAAGACAGAGTCAAAGAAGTCTGAAAAGTCAAATAAGATGGTGTTAGTGATTTGAGTGTTTTGGAAACCAAGTCCTTCTCTGGAATCACTTCATCAATGCTAAGCAATTGCTCTTTAAGATCCCTGATTTTTGTAAGATGCTCGACAATATCGTCACCTTAGTCCATCTGTATTTTGTCAAGTTGTTTCTTCAAAAACTCTATTCTGGCAGCGTTTCTTCCTCCAAACATAGCTTGCAGAGTGTTCCAAGCATCCTCAAAAGTTCTGCAAGATCTGATATGTGGTGTTATTATCCTCTTTATGGTTAAGTCAATCACAACCATAGCTTGTGCATCTTTAGTATCCCATCTCTTTTGCTCTGGAGTGACTTGTGAGGGTCCTGCACCAACACGTGCACCACGACCAGGCGTGGCAGGTGCAATGCTACCTGGACGAACTTCATCTCCAGATACATAATCCCACAATCCTTTACCAACCAAAACATTTTTGGCCATAGAAGACCAAAGAGAATAGTTGGTACCATCCAATTTGTCTTCGGATAAACGCACCAAAATCTCTTCTCCGTAGATTGAGCCATACTGTGGATGCACACAAGAGAGCAAAAGAACCTCCAAGAGATTCAAAAATCTCCTCTCCAATGCAAGCAAAACTCTACACAAAATCTCAGCACAAAGCTAAGACAAGCTGCTTCCCAAAAGAACTGTTTACCTGAAGAAAATCTGTCAAAAAGCACACCCTCTTGATCTAAACGCCTCCGAAAAGTAACTTCTGCTACGCTGCTCAGAACAAAATTCTAAGGGCTCGAACGGCTTCGAAAGGGAGGTAAAACCTCAGGTCACCTACTCAGAATACTCCCGGAACGTCGAGGATGCTCCCACGAGCAAATTTTCCGAAAACTGCCTGAAAACTGCGATTGCGCGTGCGGACGCGAAAACGCAAGTAGAGGCTCTGGAAATCACCTTGCTCTGATACCAATTGTTGAAGATGATGAAACAAGAAACAGAAGGAAGACAGCAACTCAGAGTAGGAAGAATATGGAGAAGGAGAAGACACAGAGCTTGTGTAGGAGATCTCTGTAGTCTCTCTCTCTCTGTATTAGAATAATAGTGTATACAAACTCAGAGCTACAAAGCTTATATGAAACCCTAAGAGATAAGGTGTCCTTTCACACCAGATGTCCAGGGGGAAAAACCCAGTGGGAGAAAAGTGCCCTTGGTGAAGCGCGTATACACACTAACACTTCTACATGTCTACAATAATGATAATGTTAATTGATTTTCTCTTAGGCCTTGATTGATTATGTGTTGGACTTTGCATATGTTTGATTTTAATATTGGTATATCAAAAAGATACTTTTTTACTTGTTTTTGGAGATCTTGTTGAGCTATTTATAGCGAGCTCATGCACACTCACAAGAAGGGATGCAATCCGGGTGCCACTTGTTCTCTACAAACTGACGCGCTCAAGGTTTTCTTAATGGTTGGGAATTTGAGCAGGATGTATTATTCATCGACCTTGCATAATTTTTAAGATAAACAATGTACATTTTTTGGACACAAAAATATATTTTACTGATATATATATGTAGGCATACATAGTTAAAAGTGGTTTGAATTGGTATTGGTAAAGCACATCTTCATTTGGCAAAGCAAAGGTACATATGACACATATAGGCACATAACTAATTGTAATAGATAAGATGCTTTTTGTTTATGATACTAAGCCTTAAACCTCCTATGGAGGGTCTCATTAAGAGATGGCATTTATTGGATTTTTTGAAAAATTGCCCCAATTACAAACAAGACTCTGCCCGATTTTGGTCACATTGCTTACATTGTTTTTTAAAAAAAACTTGATTTCAATAACAACGCACTAATACTCGTTTCGTAGAAAGGGGCTCAACTTTCTTTGTTGACCAAGAGATCTACCTAATTGTTGTCCACTTTTAGCAAAAAAGACTAGATCTTAACTTTGATAGGTATATTGACTTTGGTACATAGTTAAAAATCAATGATAATCCATAGGGTAGGCTTTAAGCTAATTCTACAGGTGTGACATGGATAACAAATGGACCTAGCTTTGACACCTATAATACGCACAAGCATAGCCACTTCTAATTGAATGCTTCTGTATGGATGCAGGTAACAGCTGGATCCTTCTCCTCGTAGGATTAGTGGAGGTTTGTCTCTATGGATTGGATATCGTCAAAGTGGATCAAAATTATAGCAATACCTGGAGAAAGGAATATCTACATCAAACATTTTCTCATTCAATAGAGGTTTAAGCTAATGTAAACATATCTTTTGGGTATGTTGTCAATGTCCTTGTACATTCATCATTACCCTTATCCATATGTTAAGTCTGATCTACTCCATTGTATGGTTTAATTGTTTGTATAAACAAACTATTGTTAGGTATTTCATTTCAAACACACACACACACACACACACACACACACACACACAGGACCATCTTTGCAGGTAGCTTGTAGATGCATTAGCACACGTACTCTGATTCATGAGGAATGCTTGGCATTGTTTTGTAGCTCTCTCTTAGCCAATCATGATGGGTGGAGTTGAATCTCCAATGCGACGAGCGAGTAGGAAGTAGCATCAAGATGAAGCTCACACTCTCTCTCTTTCTCTCTCACACACAGTCAGCGACAACTTAAAACTTTGATTATGATTTAGTTCTCTTTACAAAATGACCTAGGGTACCTTATATACTAAGGCTACCATAGGTTAAACCAAAATAAAGTTCAAGGGGTCAAATGGCTTTGTATTAATAATCTCAAAGTGCCATTGCACCTCGGCTTCTACAACTAGAATAACTACCCATTATAAATGGTGTTTTAACCACAATCTGCACCATTTCATAACTCTCAAAAATTAGACTTTGGTATGGAAATGGAGTTATGTCGTGTTGTTGACCCATGGGTCAATACTCACCCCCTCCGAATTCATTTTGTCCCTAATATGACCTCATTGTCAATGTCGGTGCATTCTTTGTTGTCGTTTTTCTTTCTTGTGCTTTATGTCTTTCACATCCAAACCCCAAGCTACAACATCTGTTGTTGTCATTATAGCGATATTGCCAAATCTAAATTCAAAAAGAAGCCAATCTTGTTCATCTTGACTCCTATCATCATGGATAGATAAAGCTGCAAATTCATCCATTCAAAGTTGTCTAGTAACTTGATCACAACCTTTTTTTGTTTCCATAAAGATATCACTTTACTTCCATCCATCATTTGCTTCAGTAAATCTGCCAATTTTTAGTATTTCTCATTCGAAAAAACAACTTATATAATCTGTAGAATTGAATGATTGGCTTTCAAAGCTTATGAACCAACGACAACTTTGTAAGGATTTTGCAGAAATCATATGGCTAAACCTTCAACTTGTTTAGGTTAAGTTATAGTCCAATACTACGTTTGTCGTTTGGGCAAATCAACGGGATTTTTATTCTTTGCCTTCTTCATATCATTCGTGCCAACATTTTGCTCCATTGATTCTAATTTAATACTGAAGACAAAGAACTAGATGCTCAATTTTAAAAATAAGTTTTTTTCTTTTCAATATAAATTAGAAAAACAATCACTAAGAAAGAAATAAAATCTACACAATATGAGATTTGCAATGCACTCTAGTCAATTCCACATATCAACCACATATGTTTTGAGCGAACATACACAATGCAATGCACTCTCTACATGGAATTATGCATACAACAATGATATGAAATTGTCAATGAAATTATAAATATAATGATTAGTTTTGAAAACAATAATACACAACTATTAATTTCACATGCTACAAATAATAATCAACTTCTACATTGAAACAATGATAATTATTTGCACAACACACACATAAGAAATAATGTCGATGATTGGCCATCTCATGCACTAACAATATTTCATAATACATAATGCAATCCCTATATAAACCAATGCATACAACAAGGCAATGAAATCTTCAATACAATCATACAATTGAGAACTACTTGTACCCAATCAAAGACTGTAGCCCCCTTTTGAATCCAATTCAATATATAAAAAATCTAATTTCACCCAATTAAGGATTATAGCTCTCATATTGTGCAGTGGCAATGTATATCAATTCAAATCTATGATGGTGAAAAATGCAAGACCTCAAGGATCTTTATATACCCAGTACACTAGTACAGGGCATCGACCCTTGACTATCAACTCGTTATCTAAATATGCTCATCCTCTGAAACCATCTTTGGCACTTTTATGGACCAATGGCTTCGTCACAATGAGCACAACTCTCCAAAGTTTTTTTTTTTTTTTTTTGGCTTCATACCTTTGCTTTTGGTGAAGGATTTAAATATTTTTAGAGTGGTTACCGTATTAAGAATCACGCTCGGCCCAAAAAAGGACCTATGACTTTGTAGCCTTAGGTCGCGCTCGGATACACTCCCCAAGGATTTGCCTAGTTAAAATGCCAAATAAGAAGAGGCTTACTATATATAGCTTCCCGCTGGGCTTTTTCATTTTCCCAGCGAGCCCGACGAGAAAATGAAAAAGCTCGACGGGCCTATCAGCTCTATTGGTTTTTGCAAGTCACCATCAAGATCACGTTTACAATTAACGTGATTATGTCTTTTTTATATGTAATTACTTGTGTTATTAACGTGATCAGATGATCGTGATCTCGTAAGTGAAATCCCTGCTCCCATGTCCCCAAAAAGGATTCCCATCTTGAAAAGCTATGGATGCTTGATGCTCATCCGAAAGAGTTTGCAATTGAACTATCTTTTCTAAGATCTCGCCATACAAAGATAGCTCAAGTGGACTTTCTTCCACATGTACTGGGTTATCTCCATGAGATTCAAGAGAATCATTGATAGAGTTCTCATTTTTAGGGTATCACATGGACACATTATCATTAAGTGTCCGATGATATGATGCCTTCATGATGAGAAGGATCTATTGTCATATCACAAGCAGAGGCTAGAGAAATTTCTACATGGCATGTCACCACAGACATTGCTCAAGAAAGAAGTGTCAAATCTCTCACTCATCTTTTGAGGATGTGTGAATGTAGCAAGGTGGGGTGCATAGCGTAGTGCAGGTCATCAACAAGGAGCCTTCGCCTGCTTCAACCAGACCTAAGAGAGCGCACTGATGCAAGCACCCCTAGCAAAAATAAGCACGCACGCACACTAGGCCTACAGAACGTGAAATGGCTGCAATTGACATCATTGAGCTGTGTTAGGAATTGGATCGTGCTAGCTATGGTGGATGAAAGAGAAACATAGTGTCAATGCGTGAGTGTGTGTGTGTTAGCAAGGTTATCACTCAAGTGAATTAGGTTCCAAGATAGAATTAGCTTGGACTCATAAACACAATCTTGAGTATTGACTTAGCTTAGCAAAAGCTCACCATAGACAAGCATGTAGTGCAAGATAGAGTTGTTGTTTATTCATTCATGAAATGAGCTTTAAGTAGCTCTACAGCCTTGCTCCAGAGTATGTGGGATAAATCCACTCTCCTCTCCTTGACTCACACTTTAGGACAAAGCTCACACTCTACAATCCTCCCCTTTAGGTTTGGACTATGACAAGATACTGAAGATGCATGAACCACACATGATGATAAGCTGGTATCCACACAGGATGGTAAAATCCACACAGGATAACAAAATCCACATAGGATGATAAAATCCACAAAGGATGGTGATGTCCACACAAGATGATAAGATCCACACAGGAAAAAGTCCTCCCCTACAAGTAGACAGTCTACATCTTCAAAATGGGTCTTCATAAAAGACAACTTTTCTCTCGTCTTCATCCTTTTTGTCTTCTACTATGTGAGTTGATCCTCTGTCAGGTCTCTTGCCTTCGTTGCTTCTACTGTTGCTTTCAACTGCTTCATGGTATGACTTTGTATCCTCCCCTTGAACGAGTGCTTCTTCTGTCCCACTTTTTGTTGTGCAATCAGGCTTTATTCCATGCGTCATAATGACATGCAACAAAATGCTAAAATATCCTATGAAAAGGTTTATGCAAAAAATTAATGCTTTCTCTTCCATCTTGGTCATACTCCGAGAGCCCAAGCATGCGGTATTTCTCACACTCATTGTCACAAAGTCTTCACACATGGAGAGGTTTTAGTAATTTGGAGACTCTCCAATGCCAATGTCTATCCCATTACAAAAGCATATAATGTCATCCATGTAGACAAATACAATTACATACATGGCAAGAAGTTGTGCTTGGCTGCAACATTGCAATTTTAATGTCTTCTTAACAAAACTCTCTGAATGTGAAGTACCTCTTCACTCGAGGTGAAGTCACCCTTCACAGCCTTGAGTTCTTCTTTGATGATTGGAATGAGCCTTTGAAGTTGTCTTAGAATACTTTCGGAGCTCCCTTTTAAAATCTTTGTATGCTCGAAGAAGCGTCTTCTACCTTTCTTCTTTAGTGCTTGAGGCCGCCTTTGAATGTCAAAGAGAATGGTTTCCTTTGTGGGCTTGGGAGAACTAGTTCTTTGATACCTTTTGAGGCTTTGAAAGCTTTGATTTATTTGCCTTGGGGAAGCCCTTGAAGCTTGGCAGGGTGCTTTGCTGCAGCTTGGTGGGAGCAAGCTCTTAAAACCTTTCAAAGGTTTGAGGCAGCAAGCTGTGGGAATGTGTTCCAAGCAATGGCTTGGTCAAGGGCGGGCCTTAGTAGGCGTGGGAAGGGGGGCCCAAGAGGGGCGGACCCGAAAAAATCCTCAAAAGAGGTTGAGCGCATGGGTCGGGGCAGGCATGGGGTCAGGTCGGGCGGCCAGTCGGGCAGGCGCGGGCAGAACGGACGAATGCGCGCAGCTGTCAGTTTTTATGCATTGCAACCGGCTGGTAGCGGACCCGCCTTCAAAAAAATTCGGAATTTATTGCATGCCTCAAATCCGCCGGCCTTGCTCATTTGAAGAAGGCCTCGTTGAACCCATGACCCTCCAAAGCCACACCAAATATAGTGTTCAAGCTAAGCCAAGGGGCCCATGGGCTCCATGTGAGTAATAGGCCAAAAGAAGGATACTTGAAGTTCGGTTCTGCAGGGCTTCTCCCACACAAACTCACATACACACCTAAATATAGGCAATTTTGAGGGTGAATTTAATGGAGTTCTCGGGCTCGGATAGCTTGAAGGCTCTATGGGAAGCTTGCGAGGAAAGATTCAAGATGAGATGATTAAAGCTTGATGAGTACAAAATCGGGAAGATTAATTGAAGATGCAAACAACTAGAAAATTGACACAAAAATGACTAGAAATGCAATAATTGGATACTAATATTCTCCCTAATCAAGCCTATCTAGCCATGGAGGGTAGTGGCCTCTTGGGTGTGCCAAGGACATGCCCACACATAACTAGATTAGTGCTTAATTAGTGAGATGCAACTAGTTATGAAAATGTCAATGGGCCGTAACAATGAAATGCTAATCGATCTAATGGAGATGCTAATAGTTAACACACACTAATGCATAATGACAAATCCTAGCTAGCACACCATGGCTCTGATACCAAATGTTAGGAATTGGATCATGCTAGCTATGGTGGATGAAAGAGAAACATAGTGTCAATGCGTGAGTGTGTGTAAGCAAGGTTATCACTCAAGTGAATTAGGTTCCAAGATAGAATTAGCTTGGACTCATAAACACAATCTTGAGTGTTGACTTAGCTTAGCAAAAGCTCACCATAGACAAGCATGTAGTGCAAGATAGAGTTGTTGTTTATTCATTCATGAAATGAGCTTTAAGTAGCTCTACATCCTTGCTCCACAGTATGTGGGATAAATCCACTCTCCTTGACTCACACTTTAGGACAAAGCTCACACTTTACAAGCTGCTCATACATAGCATCATACACGTGCTCGCCGATGAAAGCACACAAGGGTTGGGCTTTGAGCTGCTACATTAGTAGCTATAGGGTGCTGTATGTTCTATGAGTGGTCCTTTGAGTGCAATGGAGCACGTGCAAGCAGCAATGAAGAAGAGATAATTTTAGCACCAATGAATTTAAACCTTGGATCTATCTCTATACAACCCAGCACCATCATGACCAAACTATCTCACCACATGCAACCAAAAAATGACCCAATTATCTCACCATATGTAGCCCAAAAAATGGATGTAGCAAAATAAAGCACATTGTTGGCAAAAGCCAGAGGTTTAGTATTATTGAGCGACTAGTATTTGCATTTTCGAGTTAGATTTCAAGCTTGTCTTGAAAAAAACACACAAAAATCCACAAGTATTTGTGCAAACACCAAAAAATGCTTCAAATTTTGACTAGAAATTGTGATATTAAGTGCACCCTTATTGTCTTTGGTTAGGAATATCCTGACTAGATTTCAAGGTTGCCATGTAGGAAATTGGCAAAATTTCATGAGTTTTAATATATCTAGCGACAAATGCTTCAAATTTTTGCGAGTCTCAATGTAACTACTCACAAATGCTACAAATTTTGACCAAAAACCCAGAAGTTTGAAGAGTGCCATGGTGAGTGATCGGTTTGACAGGTTTTAAAATTTACTAGAAATGGCTTGCGGGCATTATATCACCCTACAACATAGCTTGTGACCCTTGCAAAGACACTTTGATGAATATTTTGGAAAGTCAAATTTGAGTGTGTTTATGGAATTCTCGCTATCTAACTCTTCTTCCTTGAATTTTGGGGAACCCTAAATCCTAAATAGCAAACAACACAAAGGTAGGCGTTATTTTCAATTCTACCAAAATCAGACTCCTTTTGAGTTAATCATATGTTGTCTCCAAGAACATGGTTCAAGGTTAGGTCTAAATATTACCGTTAAATTCAAATTTGGCACTACCTTGATAGGTTTATATATGCCATAGGGAAGGCCACATTGTGGAAGCTAGCTTTTCATCCATGCAATTTTTATAGTTCATACATGTGTTCGAAATTGTGTTAGGAAGACATGTTTTGATGCTTTTTGTGCTTGAACATGAAGATAAAGAGCCAAAGTGTGTAAAGTGATTTGTGTACGCATAGAAACATTGATGATAGGCCATAAAATAATTTCATTCCATAAAGAAACTAGCTTTAGGGTGTTAGGAAATAAGACGTAGCTAAATAGATAATTGAGTAGATTACTTAATGGAGAGAGACAGATTTACATACACGAGATTATAGAGTAGAGAGAGAGAGAGAGAGAGAGTACACACGATATACGTGGTTCACCCAATGTGGGCTACGTCCACGGGAAAGCAGCCACTCAATGGCTTTAGTACTTCAAAACAAGAAGTAATTTACAAAGGGATTATACCCTTAATGGAGCTCCCACCTTGCTTCACTCTCACCACCTCACACTCACCTTGTTGCATCAACTTCACACTATGAAATGTGTGTAGAAATGGCCTCCTTTTATAGGCCAAAAGGGCTGCCCTCTCTTATGAGAGACAGCCATGTGTAGCCGCCCTTGTGCGAATAAGTCCAAATCGGACCCTCCAATCCGCCCATGTGTGGCCGCCCTTGAGAAGACAAGTCCGCTTTTGAATTCGGCCACCGGCCATTGAATTCGGCCACTGGCCACCGGCCATTGACTTCCGACCACCGGCCACCGACCATTGACTTCCGACCACCGGCCATTAACTACCGGCCACCGGCCAACCAACCGGTTGTTTTCCGACCACTTTCCGACCGCCGTCCGGCCATAATATTCCGGCGAAAAAGAATATTCCGGCGAAAAAAAGTCTCGGGGGTCTCCGCCCCCGAGGCCTTTAATGTTGCCCCTGATTCTTGTCCGTGAAAATTTTGGTTTCCGGTGAGTGATTTTCCTTCACGCACGATGGCTTCTCCTCATAATGGGGGCCTTACAAATGTGCGCTTTTACCACAGAAAATTACAAGGGTAAATCAGGCTCCATACTTAACATAGGGCACAAATGCTACTAAGTCAAGGGCCAAATTTAGTTTCTACTACTCACGATGTAGACAAGATTGGCTAAATCTCCACTACAATTGGGTTGTTTCCATTACAAGTGGATGGGGCAATCAAGCTTCATGATACGTCTCTCCTGTGCTTCAACCAATCTTGACTACATCGTGCATGATTGCTGCAAACCTTTGACACTCTTAGAAAAATTAAACTAAATAGAGGTGCCATGGTCCATACACACGTACACATCAATCCTAAAACTCCTTCGATCAATTTCAATATATTGAATTTGTGACATTTCTTTATAATTTGTTTTGCAAGTCCATTGGCCAATTTAATACATGGAATATGTAAATCTTTTTTATAATTCCTTTTGCATGCCATTGTGAGGTCTCACCTTGCTTGGAGTCTCTACGTTGGAATTTCTTTAGCTATTGGGCTATGGCATTAGTGAAGTCATGTATGATGAGAAACCATTGGTAGTAGAGCCCCGTTCATGCTGATAAGGAAAGAGAAAAAGGACTATGCTAAATATGCTCTCTCTTCGACCAACCAAACTCTAGCATGAGTATGAGGAAAATCATAAACCAAACTTTGACATTAAGGTCATACTGAGGCATTAAGGGCATTCTCTCCCACAAAAATCCACAATATGAAATTTTAGATAGTGCTTTTGTGATATTATAGTCACTTGGAGGTAGTTAACTTCAATGTGGGGAATTGATTTCTTGTTAGATTTGGCTAGTCTTTTTTAGTAGCAAAAGCACAAATGTGAGATAGCAACTAGATTGGCCCTTGACTTAGTAGTAGCTAAGCCCTAAAAACTTTCTTTTATGAAACAAAGTTATTGTGGATCAGGTTCTAGAAGCTAGGAACCTGCATCTCAATTTGACTACAACTAGATTCTAAATTCATTCCAACACCAAAAGCCTTGTTCTTGTTAGACTAGATATCTAGTTGTCAAAATAGTCAATAAGAAAATGGGCAATATTTTATGTATTTCTGTGAAGAACAATAGATTTTAATAAACTTCACATGAAAATTGAGTGATTCTTAGCATTGGGTTGGTGTTTGTCTTCGTGAACAGACAACTTTTAAGAATTACAAGAGGATATATATAAAGAAATTATAAATTAAAGGTGTTGATATCCACAAAGGTTTTTTCATGAGCACTAAAACAACTAATTGATATTTTTGTGGGCCATCAATTCCTTATATAAAAGTGCATTATTCTCTTTACCTTGATTAAAGTGAGATTGAGATGACAATTAAATCTCAGCCTTCACAAAATCACTTTTTGTGTCTATCAATCCAACAATGTGGAACTTTTCTTCCTTTCTAAATTGTATTTGTTTCTAGTCAAGCTCTCAAGAAAATTAAAATTTGAAGGTTTCTATTTTGTAAACTTTTCATTTTTAGTTTTTCAAAGTTGTATATTTGTCTTAGAATGTTGGTTGGGAACCCACATATTTGGCTAGCCAAATATTTAATCATCACATTATACGTAGTTTTTTGGGATTCCTTAGAGAGAGAGAGAGAGAGAGAGAGAGAGAGAGAGAGAGAGATGAAGATAATGGTCAAGAAGACTTTGGTGGACTAAAAAGGTGCAATTGTCACCTCATACAAAATTTTGTAGACTTCCTTTTTCTTTTTCTTTTTTCTTTTTTTTTTGGGGGGGGGGGGGGGGGGAGAGAGAGAGAGAGAGAGAGAGAGAGAGAGAGAGAGAGAGAGAGACGATGCCATAGGGGTAATTGTCAAGAAGGTTTTGTTAGACTAAATAGATTCAATTAGCCTTTGGAATGTGGAAAATGCATTGCTCAAGCCAAATGACATCACTCAAGAAGATAATATGTCCCATTTTGTGGCAAATGCTATCTTATAAGCTAATCCTCTGGCTTCATAGTAAGTTGACTATAGCTTGAAAATCCATTAAGAAAGTTATAATCTTCCTTGCCCACAACTCGCTCAACCACATGAGCAATAATTGGTAGGGGATAATTGTTTCAAATAGTGCCCACGTTTACTAGTTTGAGATTCACACAAACTTGCAATTTTTTGTTCTTCTTGGGAACTACCACATTTGATGACACCCAATTTGTGAGCTCGATCTCGTGGAAAAGCTCTACTTCCTTACGCTTGTTACCATATACATGTGGTAGTGATGTGTATGAACACACTTAGGACTGTCGGGGCATCTTTTCCCTCACTAGGAGTTTTCTTCCTCCGTGCATTGTATATACGCACATCACTCTAGGACTATCTTATCTTTCCATTGCACGCTAAGTAGTACTACTCTCCGTTTTTCTTCCTTGAGCTTCCTTTGTCTTCTCCAAGCTATGTGTGTGTTTCCCTGTAACCCTATTTTCAATAGTTGGTATCAGAGCAGGTTGCGTCCTCCTAGGTTCTGTTATTTTGTGTAAAATTTTTGTTAGTGCTATTTTGGGCATAACGGGTCCCTTACAGTCTTCTACCGGTTGTGCTATATAGCATGTGTTGGTACCGCTTCATTTCTCCTCCTTTCATGCAATTTTCACATTAGGTACAAGCATGGCTGACAACAACATGAAAGTATTCAAGATGTTTGCTGCTGAGGATAGATTGGATGGGGACAATTACCCAATGTGGGCTTACATGATGCAACATGTTCTTGTGTAAAAGGGTGTTTGGAATATTGTGCAGGGCATTGATGTAAATCTTGGTTCTCCGGATACAGTGGATGTTGCAGGTTTTGGTGTCAGGATTGCTGCTGCTAGAGATGTTTTGCCCGCAATTATAGCAAGCTCGTTGGGATGTAAGAGATGCGCAAGCTCATGCATTGATTGCATTATCTATGAAGTGCACTATTACTCCTCACATTCATTCAACTAAATCTGCAAAACATACTTAGCAAGTCGCAATTCAGCTAAAATTGCATTGCTACGTAAAGAGCTGGAGTCAAAGATTATGCATGAGAAAGATGAAATGGACACTTTCCTTGCTAGTATCAAGGATATCAATGAGAAACTAATTTCTACAGGCAAAGTCAATTCTAACAGTTCCCTTGTGCAAACTGTTCTGGATGCTTTATCATATTCTTACCAGACTTTTGCTAGTACTTGGAGACTTATGACCCAAGGAAATCTTGAAGCTGTCAAGACTGATGCATAATGCATAATTGCTAAACAGTGTGTAGTTGAACATGCCTTTATTTTTGCTCAAAGAAAAAGTGGTGATAGCAATGTAGCCACTCCTCATGGTTCTTTGCAAGTGGAAAGGAACCTGTTTTTAATGCTTCTACTGACAGAACTTCGTCTGGAAATTCTGGTGAAAAGGGAAAAAAGAAGATGCATTGCCATTATTGTAAAGCCAATGATCACTTGATCAAGCAGCGTCCATAATTGAAGGCAAAAGAGGCCAAGAATAAAGAGGCTGGTTCCACTACAAGTGCAGCTATTGTAGAGTCTTCTATGATAGGATATTGTGATGCTAATGTAGATGCAGAATGGGCTTTTAATGTAGAGAGCACTTATGATCCTTTGGTCCATGATGCATGTATGTCAGTTGTTGAAGATGCTCATGTGGTACTTTGACAATGGTGCTACAAAGAACATTACCTCTCATTGTGGCTTGTTTTCCTCTCTTGAGGATGTCCCTCATGGAAATTCAGCCACTTGTGCCAACAGTGCCTCTTATCCGGTCAAGGGAGTTGGAAAGATTGTGCTGACTGCTGCAAATTGCAGTTCTTTCACACTTGTTGATACACTTTATGTACCTGGGATAAAAAAGAACCTTTTGTCTACATCTATACTTTATAGACTTGGTCTTGTTGTGAAATATGTGGATGACAAATGTACAGTTCATGATCTCAATTTTGGTGGGATGAAATTGTGGCATCTGGTATTCTATGTCATGGACTGTATAAGCTCACTTTGTATGACAAGTGTGGGTAGAATTTTGCAAATGCAGTTGTGGATTCAAAGGCTATTTCGAATGCAAAACTTTGACATGCACGTTTTACGCATCTGACTTTTATCAATTTGCTGGGTTTGTAGATATGTGATATGGTTGATTTGTATATGTCTCATGAATTAAATGCATTTCTCTCTAGTCGTGGGATAAAACACCAATGTACAGTTTCGTATACACCTCGACAAAATGGTGTTGATGAAAGGAAAATTAGGTCACTTACAAAAATAGCATAATGTATGGTCAAAAGTCAAGCTTTGCAACATTCATTTTGGCTTGAGGATATAATGTGTGCCACTTATGTACTTAGCAAGTGTCCTACAAAAGCTTTTTAGTCTATGACTCCTTATGAAGCATAGCATGATAGAAAGCCTTCTATTGAGCACATGTGTGTTTTTGGCTGTTTGACTTAGGCTTTGGTTCCACAAATGCAATGCAAAAAATTGGATGATAAGGCTGTCAAATGCATTTTTGTTTGTTATTGTGCTAAAATCAAACATTATAGGTTGTACCATCCACAAACAAAGTGTATCTTGGTTTCACAGGAGGGTGTGTTTGTGGAAGATTCTGTTGAGTCCTTATTGTCATGTACTAGAGACAGTAATGTTAGCTCACATGACATTTATGATAGTTTGTTACCTCTTTTCAATGGTGGAAGTTCGAATGTAAATTTAAATGAGGAAAATTTACAACCTATGGGGTTTTTTGAAAATGCTATCAATCAGTCAATTTCTCATGTAGATGTACATGATGTACTTGATGACGAAAGGGTTGAGAATGAGCAAGCTAGAGGTATGCCGAAATCGCTGGTGCATATTTTGCATGACAATAAATTGGATGCACCTTTGTCTAGTCGTACTTGTTCAGGTTCTTGCCATGCATCTTATGCATTCGATTGTTATGCTTTGATTGTTTCTAGCATATGTGATGTTGACGTGCTCTGCCATGCAATCAGAATATGGTGCACTTATAGAAAATGACACATGGGCTTTATGTGATTTGCCTCTTGGAAAAAAGACCATTGCTACAAAGTGGGTTTACAAGTTGAAATGTGAGCCAGATGGTGAGATTGATCGTAATAAGGCTTGACTTGTTGCAAAGGGTTATGCACAAAAAAATTGCATAGATTATGAAGAGACTTTTGCTCCCACTTATTGTATGACTACTGTTAATTTTTTATGTGCATTAACAACTAATTTTGGATAGGATGTACATCAATCATATATTTTTACTACTTTCTTAAATAGTGACATATTTGAGGAAGTTTATGTAACACAACCTTGCGGTTTTGTCATTAAGAAAGGTTTTTATGGGTTGAAGCAATCTCCTCGTGCTTGGTATGAGAAAGCTGACCCTCATTTGATCAAAAAGTCTTTTATAACAGTCCAACAGAAGCACATTGTATGTAAGGCATGAGGGCAATATACTTCTCATTTTGTTCTATATGTGGATGGTTTGCTGATCATTGGTACGAATGAGGCACATATTGCTAAATTTAAGACTGATTTTAATACTACTTTTAAGATGAAAGATTTGGGCATGTTGCATCATTACTTGGGTATACAGTTCAAGCAGTGTGATGGTGGTACTACCTTGTGTCAAAAAAGTTACATAAAAACATTGCTATGTAAGTTTGGACTTGAGGATTACAAACCTATTGCCATTCCCATGAAAATAGGTTTGAAATCGAGTGTTCATGATAATGGTGATCCTGTTGTTTTCACTGTTTACCAATGTATGCAGCATGAGGCCGGATATTCAGTTTACAGTCTCACAAGTTAGCAAATGTATGCATAGCCCAAGGTCTAAGCATTTGCAGGCTGTTAATCGGATCTTTTGTTACTTGAGTGGCACTTTAAATCTTGGGTTGTTTTATCCCAAGGGGAGATCATTGCCGCCAGATTTACATGCTTTTTTGAACTTAGATTGTGCTGGTTGTTTTGACACACAAGTGTCCAAAAGTGTTTTTCGTTTCATGCTTGGTTGTCCATAGTAGTTTTCTTGTGTACATCAAACAAGTGTTTTTCGTTTCATGCTTTTTTGAACTTAGATTGAGCTAGTTGTTTTGACACTTGAACACTTTTTGAAAACTTGAGCAAGAAGCAAACTACTATGGCCATGAAAAACTACTACCTTGTGTACATCAATCATATATTGTTACTTGTGTCATGGTTGAGCAAGGCTTATGTGCCAACGCAAGACAACTTTGTAGATCTTTTCATGAAGGCATTGTCTCATTGGAAGTTCGAAGATTTTTGCAAAGCTTTGGGCTCTCCCCTTTGTGGATTGATCATGTACTTAGGGCATGACACTTCCCTATACTCTATGTGCCAGCTCTCGTTCATCACATCACTTCTAGGGGTATTTTTTACCATACACATGTGGTAGTGATGTGTGTGAACACACTTAGGACCACCAGGGCATTTTTTCCCTCAATAGGACGTTTCCTCTCTCATTGTATATATGCCCATCACTCTAGGGCTATCTTATCTTTCCATTTCACACTAAGTAATAGTACTCTCTATTGCATTCCTTGATCTTCCTTCATCCTCTCCAAGATGTGTGTGTTTCCTTGCAACCGTATTTCCAACAAGGCTTAAATATCTCCTATTTGATATTTTTGGCAAAAGTTTTATTATATGTATAGGAACATTGTCTACAAGGCGTAGAAACACTCTTAAGGGGTATGGTGTGTGACATATGCTCCGATCTACTCCCTTAAGTTCCTTGTATGACCATGCAAACACGTCTCTATATTGTTTGAGTGTAGCTATCAATAGCTGCTCTTCTTCCTCTGTGAGGTCAGTCACAATGTATGCCATATATCTCCTATTTGATATTTTTGGCAAAAGTTTTATTATATGTATAGGAACGTTGTCTACAAGGCTTAGCATCACTCTTAAGGGGTATGGTGTGTTGACATATGCTCAGATCTACTCCCTTAAGTTCCTTGTATGACCATGCAAACACATCTCTATATTGTTTGAGTGTAGCTATCAATAGCTGCTCTTCTTCCTCCATGAGGTCAGTCACAATGTATGCCAATTTTGATTCCTCTCCAGGATCATCTAGGTTTATGTGCTTGGTATTGTCATGTCCACCATCATAAGTTATCCCTAGTTCTTTTAGTTCTCGCATCAATTGTTGAGCCACGATCTTTTGATCTTGTATCATATAATTTTTTTAGTGAGAGAGTGGGTCAAATTTGTTGACCTTTGATCCCTATTCACACTCCACCTCTACCTTCCAAACGTCTTTCAATGTTTGTGTTAACTTTTGATATTCTTGTTTGCACTCTGCTTTTGTCATCCTAGATGACATTTCAATTGTGTCCTTGGTTTTTAGTTTGCCTCATTTCTTGAGATTGGTCTTTGTTGAAGCTTGTTTTGCATATCTTCGCGTCACTAACCTTTGACAAAGTTGTTTGCTTCTACAACATTAGATATTGCATCTTGCTCTTTATCAAAGGCATAGGTTTTTCCTGCACATGTCTTTGTTTCCTCACTCCTCTTGTGCGGTATCTTTCTTGTCATCTAGGTTTCTAGTAAGGGAAATAATAAAAGATCGCCTCTTTCTTGTTTGGTTTTGTAACATTTAATGGCCTAGTAACTTGTGTGTAGCGGAAAATAGCATGAGCATAGTGAGAGTATTTCATTAAAATAGATTCCTAATGAGCATAACAAGAGTGCTTGGGTGAAGAGAGAAACAAAAAGCATAACACCTAGTTAGATAGCATGAACAATACTTCAAAAGAGAGAGAAATTAAATATATGAACACACATGAAGACCGGATTTACATGGAGCCGGTCCCCCCTCCAAAAGGCTTTGTATTATAGGTTTCTCCCATCAAGAGAGACATTTTACAATACAATTCATTGCGTTCCTTCAATACTAGCTAGTGCAATGAAGATAAAAGCTTCAAGCACTAAGCAAAACACTTATAAAACACAACATCAATTATCCCCGGTCTCAGGCCCAAGACCTCACACATCTTCGAAGATGATGAGAGCTAGCGGGGTATGAGAGTAGATTGAGAGGAAGAAGGAGTAGTATTATGAGATATTAGCATAGCATAGCTTAGTAATTAGCATGGTAGAGGAGATGAGCATGCATTGAATCTTGGCTCTTGGTTGGATTTGCATCACAAAGCGAAGAGTTGTTGGTGTAGACCTCCCTTCTCACAAGCTTGGAGTAGGTGATGAGCTTTCCATTAAAGCTTGAGAAGGAGAGGGAGAGTCTTCTTGCTTCACACATGAGATAGTGTGAATGTGTGTGGAATAATGCGTTGAGAAATTCAGCCCCCTCTCTCTCTTGGTCAACCCCTCATGCTATTTCCTCTTGTTGGCTTTCCATTGGACCCCTCCAGGCTTAGCCAATAGGATTTAAGAAGCATAAGTGATAGTCTTGTGATATGTGTCCCCCTTTCCCCTTTTGTGAGAGCTTTTGGTAATTAATAAATGCAACTAAACTCTCATTGGACCCCTTTGCCTCCTGGCCAAGAGGGATGAGGCAAGCCATTGGGCTGTTGAATGCTAATTGGACCCCTTGGGAGAATGTCCAATAGTCTTCTAGAGAGCTTAATTCTTATTTGTTCTTTTATTAAGTGTTTTTAAATTTATTAAACTAGATTTACTCTAGCCTAATTCTCATTGGTCCACCTCCAAGGTCATCCAATAGGATTTGAGTACACCTTGTGGGCATCTGGGCTAGGGAGCTGACATGTGTCCCTCATTCCCTTTGTGTAAAGGGAGATTTTGTGTGTGTGTGTGTGTGTGTGTGTGTGTGTGTGTGTGTGTGTGTGTGTGTGTGTTTCTCTCTCATCCCCTACTTCCAGGGCTCGCCCCCTCCTATGTAGGACTCATTGAAGACTTTTTGTACCCACACAAAGCATCCAATAAGCTTTGACCTTTGGACACAACCTTTGAATTTTGAGTCTTAATGGGCTGAACCTTAGGGTCTTTAAAGCCCATTGTTTCACATTTCTCTTTTGCAAATGCGCCCCCCTTTGGATTCCTACTATGGCCGGTCTACCAGCTTAACCAATATTCTAGCTTTTTCTCTCCTGGAACTTCCCCATATTAAATGATCAGATTAAATTGAGAAAATCATTTAGGAGAATTAGATATTAGTTATTATGAAATTACCTCTCTCTTGAAATCATAGTCATCATCGACTATGGAGTAGAGAAGATAAATCCTATGCATTAGTCTTTTTTCTAGAGGGTAGAGGATCCCTATCTTGACATCATTCCAGAATGGATGACTAATCCATTTGGCGCTTGAGAGCCTAAGACTGCCGCAAGCATGTCTGCACATTAGTCCTAGCAATCTTCCATAGTAGAGTGACAAGCTCTACTTAGTGTTTGGGAGACGTCGTCTCCGCAAACTTGATCTAAGCATGCATACTACTTCACATTTGTGCACAGTAAAGAAAAAGAGAGTCTTATAAGACAAAAACTTTGTTCATTTTAAACATTTGTACATTTGTTTACTCTAGGGAAGCAATGTAAGCATTGACAAGGTTTAGGTTATCCTTTGCACACATACCTATAAAGCTTCTTAGTTCATGAAGATTCCTTGGTTTAGGCCATCCTTTTATTACCTCTAACTTTGATGGATCCATTTGGATGCCATCTTGAGAGATAATGTGACCTAAACACTGAATCTCTTGTAAGAAAAACTCACTTTTCTTTCGATTAACATAGAGTTTATTCTCTCTTAAACTTGAAATATTACCTGGAGGTGTTGCTTGTGTTCGTCTAGTGAATTAGAGTAGATGATGATATCATCAAAGAACACTCCAGTAAAGGTTCGGTGAGGCCTAAATAGCTTCTCCATCAAGCAATTGAATGTGGCTAGTGCATTGGTCAACCCAAAAGGCATGACAACGAATTTGTAAAGACCAAACGTAGTGCAAAATGCGGTCTTTACAATGTCTTGATCAACTATCCTTATTTGATGATAGCCACTTTTGAGGTCAATTCTACTGAAGTAGGTGGACCCTTGTAGCTTATCAAATAGGTCTTCTACTCGTGGAACGGGAAACCTATTCTTGATAGTGATCCTATTTAGTGCTCTATAGTCGACACACATATGATATGTGATGTCTTTATTTTGCACTAATAGCACATGTGAGCAAAATGGGGATGAGCTAGGCCTAACCATGCCCTTCTTAACTAACTCATGCACTTGCCGCATAATCTCCTCTTGTTAAGCTTGAGAAACTCTATAAGGAGGTTTATTAAGTGGTGAACTTCCTCGAAGAAGTTCAATTGCATGGTCATCATTGCCTTGTTTAGGAGGTAGTTCACAAGGGATGCCGTCAATAAAGACATCTTGAAACCCCTTGAGAAAATTGGATAACTCTAATTCTTTGTTTATATTTTCTTTTGCTAAAGCATTAGGTTCATTTTGGGAATCTTTAACAAAAATCATGTACACGGAAATGGAGCTCTTTATTGACTTATTGAAAGCTTGCGTTTGTACAATGGGTATGGTGTTACCCATTTCCTTAGCATCTTTGTACATATCTTTTTCCCTGTACTTAAAGTAGATTCCTTCAGCTTGTACACCCATTTGTTTTGAAGTTCCCGCTTACCTTTAGGCAACTCAACCAACTCCCATGTTTGGTTGCGATGTTGTGAGTCCATCTCCACTTGCATGCTCTTCGTCCATTCTTCTTTGGATTCATGTTGCATAGCTTCTTCGTATGATTCCGGCTCTCCAAAATCTGAGATCAAGAGATGGTTGAAGGAAGGAACAAACCTTTCTGGAGGTCTACTTGCTCTTGTAGATCTTCGGGGAATAGGTTGAGGCTCCTCATTTGGTTGACGTTGTTGCACATTGTCACCGTTTGCAGTCCTTGAGTCTTCACCATCCTCAAGCTCCATGTACTCATCACTTGTTTCTTTTGTTTGTTTTCTTTCCAAGTAATCTTTGTACATATTTTGTTCGTTAAAAATTACATCCCTACTCCTTAAGATTTTACCATCTTCAGGATTCCATAGGCGATACCTAGAGTCACGTTCTCCATAGCCAATGAAGAAACACTTTTTGGACTTTGCATCTAGCTTTGATCTTAGGCTTCTATCTATGTGCATGAAAGCCTCACACCCAAACACTTTGAGAAATGCATAATTCACCAGTTTACCTATCCATGCCTCTTCTGGAACTCTCCCATCCAATGCCGTTGAGGGTGACCGATTGATTAAGTACACAGACGTACTTACAGCTTCCGCCCAAAGCTCAAGTGGTAGGCCTGCATGTAGCCGCATGCTTCGTGCTCGCTCCATGATTGTCCTGTTCATCCTTTCCGAAATCCCATTTTGTTGAGGTGTCCTTGGGGTTGTCCTTTGCCTCTGAATGCCATTGATATCACAAAAGCTTGGCTGCAATATTCGCCTCCATTGTCGGATCTGAGGCATTTAACCTTGGTACCTGTTTCATTCTCCACAAAGGCTTTCCGCCTTTGAAATATGGAAAATACATCGGACTTATTCTTCATGACATAAACCCATGTTTTTCTAGTTGCATCGTCTATGAATGTTACATAGTACAATGAGCCACCAAGTGATGGTGTACTTGCAGGACCCCAAACATCAGAATGAACCAACTCAAGTTTTTTATTTTTTCTTTCATTTCCTGATTTTTGAAATTTCACCCTCTTTTGTTTACCATAAACAAAATCTTCATAGAACTCTAAGTCCACTTCTTTCAAACCTGGTAGAAGCTTCTCTGTTTGAAGGATTTGCATTCCTTTGGCACTCATATGCCCAACTCGGTAGTGCCACACCGCACTGTCAACTTCTGTAGCTGTTGCACAAGCTGAAGGTTGCGTGCTCATAGTACACAAGTAAAGTGTACCGACCTTTTCTCCCTTGGCAACCACCAAAGATCCCTTTGAGATCTTCCACCGTTTGTTTCCGAATGCAATGTTGTGACCTTCATCGTTCAATTGTCCTGTAGAGATCAATTTTTTGCGAAGAGAAGGAACATGCCTAACATCTTTAAGCTTCCATTCATTTCCGTTAGCAGTTTTGACAGAAACTGTACCTTTGCCGATAATCTCACAAGCTTCATCATCTCCCAAGTATACATACCCAAAATTACCTTTGGTGTAGTCTTGGAAATGTTGCTTGTGTGGTGTCGCATGGAATGAAGCCCCACAATCTACTATCCAGGAATTAGACACCTTGTCTAATGAGAGAATTAGAGCATCTTGCTCTACTTTACCTGCCACATTGGCCTCCGATGTTGGCTTGTTGTCTTGAAACTCAGTCTCCTTCTTCTTCTTGGACCAACAATCCTTCTTGACGTGGCCCTTTTTGCCACAGTTCCAACATTCAAGAACTGACTTTGTGCGTGACTTGCTCTGTCTTGAGCGATCACGACCCTTTTGGTTTTTGAACCTCTCCTTAGGCCTTCCTCTTGTTTCCATTGACAATGCAACACTTGATGATTCTCCTGTGCTTCTCCTTCGTATTTCCTCGCTTAGGAGAACACCCACAACATCATCAAACTTAAGAGTATTTGTGCTAGAAATAGAATTACTTACAGCCATCACAAGGATGTCCCAACTATCCGGTAGAGATGATAGTATAAGGAGAGCTCGCACTTCGTCATCGAAATTGATTTTCACCGATCGAAGTTGACTTATGTTTGTGTTAAAGTCATTTAGGTGTTCTGCAACTGAACCATTCTCTGCCATCTTTAGATTGAACAAGCGCTTCATAAGAAATACCTTATTGCATGCCGATGGTTTCTCGTAGAAGTCATCAAGTGACTTCATCAAGTCCTCCGTGGTCTTCATCTCCGAAACATTGAAGGCCACCGTTGATGCCACGCTTAACCGGATTGTTCCAAGTGCCTTTCGATCAAGGACAATCTATGCTTCATCTGCCATTGTTGCGGGCTTCTTCGCAAGACCGCCTAGTGACAAATAGAGGTCCTTCTGGTAGAGATAGTCCTCAATCTGCATCTTCCAATGTTGGTAGTTTTTGCCGTTGAACTTCTTAATCTTGAGCTTCCCTTTCTCCTCCATAACTCCCACTCAATTCAAGGAATCCTTTCCTTGATATAATTTAGCTACGAGCAAACCTTGCTCTGATACCAGTTGCTAGGAAATAAGACGTAGCTAAATAGATAATTGAGTAGATTACTTAATGGAGGGAGACAGATTTACATACACGAGATTATAGAGTAGAGTGTGAGAGAGAGAGAGTACACACGATATACGTGGTTCACCCAATCTGGGCTACGTCCATGAGAAAGCATCTACTCAATGGCTTTAGTACTTCAAAACAAGAAGTAGTTTACAAAGAGATTATACCCTTTTGGAGCTTCCACCTTGCTTCACTCTCACCTCCTCACACTCACCTTTTTGCATCAACTTCACACTAGCAAATGTGTGTAGAAATGGCTTCCTTTTATAGGCCAAAAGGGCTGCCCTCTCTTATGAGAGGCAGCCATGTGTAGCCGCCCTTGTGTGAATAAGTCCAAATCGGACCCTCCAATCCGCCCATGTGTAGACAAATCCGCTTTTGAATTCGGCCACCGGCCACCGACCATTGACTCCCGACCACCGGCCACCGGCCAACCGACGGTTGTTTTCCGACCACTTTCCGGCCGCCGTCCGGCCATAATATTCAGGCGAAAAGGAATATTCCGGCGAGGGAAAAAAAAGTCTCTGGGGGCTTCCGTCCCCGAGGCCCCTAAAGTTGTCCTTGATTATTGGCCGTAAAAATTTTGGTTTCCGGCGAGTGATTTTTCTTTACGCACGATGGCTTCTCCTCATAATGGGGCCTTACAAATGTGCGCTTTTACCACAGAAAATTACAGGGTAAATCAGGCTCCATACTTAACATGGTTCATGCAACTTTTAAGCATACTCTCCAGTCGGATTGAGTGGTTTGGAGTCTTTTCGTGCTATTTCTAAACGTAGACCTGCAATTCTGCAACTTCCAATAACAACTCACGATGATCCTTTTAGAGAGAGCAATGTTCTGAAATCCAACTCGGATCTTACTTACCCTACTCCTAAATTCTCATGCAATGGAGTTGTGGAAAGTGTCCACAAACACTAGTTTTCTTGTTTTTTATGGTTCCCTGAGCATTGATCTTTAGACTTGTCTCGTCTATCAATCATTCTCAAAATTCTACTCTATCTCTACAATCCTACAATTCTAAAGGTACTTGACAAGTACGATTACTTCCAAGCTACCTCTACACAACAAAAGATGACAATTTTAAGCTATGCGGTTTTTAAAAAGAAAGTTTTACTCTAGTGAACCTAGAGTAAGTTAATGGACAACTACACAAGACGCTTGTGTTTTCCCTAGTTTAGGTCTATTCGTCCTCGACAGCAGTGCCAAATGTGAGACGCATGTCTAACCTCACCATCCTATATTGCAGTATTAGCGAGAACCACGATTAAATTGTCAATCCATGGGACGAAGCTGACTCGACTAGTGCATAGAGGCTACAAGAGGTTGTCAATCTTTCGGAAAACAACTAACAACTTGCATCTAACTCAAGCTACACTCAAGTGACTGAAATCACCAAAAGCCAATTGCTCATCGGCAAACAAATCACATTCGTTACAGCATCAAATGACATCCAAACGTAATGAAACTTCTAGGACATGTTTATGAGACCTAAGAACACATGATTATGGTCTCAAACCCCACTTTAGGTCAAGTTCCAAAATCGCGATTATTAACAGCAATGGATTTTTGACTTAGTCGTTTTCGACACAGAATGCCTCTAAATGCTTAGCAATGATGCCCCAATACCCCGCATATGTTTAGTTTTTTAGTTGAAAGTGTAAATTCCTAGCTATGATGAAATTAGGCCGCGGGTCGGCGACTCCAAAAACTACGAATTACTGTGATGTGTTTACGTCAATGCGTAGAGCTCTTACCTTCGGTTGCAATGCAACAAACGTGACTGCAATGTGACAACCGGGGAGGGAGTAAGAAGTGCGAGAAGGGGAGGAGTGAGCGTCGTTAGCTCACGCTGTGTATTTCATTATCCAAAAGTTAATTAAAACTTTACAAAGTTGGCTTTTATACTTTAGCCAAGGTCTAAAATGTGTAATGTCCGGCGCCCAAGACTTTTGAAGCTCCACACTTATTGTATCTGCAACCTAGGTACAGTAACTGACCTATGCTTTACACCTTGGAACTCTTATGGAAGACCGTAACACGTTACAATTATCACAATGGCTAAATAATTTGCGAAATTATAATACATGGCCATTTTTTGAAAAATGTGAAACTCCAATCTTCACTGCTTCTTCATATTCATCTTCGATGTGCATTAATAAGGCTTTGATCTTTAGTAGCTCCTGTTAACTGATGTCGGCTCAGTTAACAAGCGCACAGGTTTCCCCTTTTGGCTATCACTCAAAGGAATGGCTTTATGAAAATTCCATTAAATGCCATCAAAATGTAGTTTTAGCTCTTTAAGTTATATCAAGTTTGAATAAATAGATGCCCGTAAATAAATTTCTATCATTTTCCATGTTCAACAAGTTAGGAGAATGCAACGTGAGTAGATCTTTAGGCCAAAAAAACAATCATCCTTCATTGAATGCTTCTTGATAAACACTTAAAATTTCTTCCCAAGCAATGATCTCCATAATTATAGCAATGTCTCATCTTTTAGCTTGCTGGTATCAAGGCAAAAGGGTTATTTCTCTCCTAAGTTTAGACCGAGATGTCCATCGCTTTGATTAAATCCCAAGCTCATTTTGAAAAATAAATAGATGCATAGTTTTCGTTGCTGCTTATGGCCGAGGTAAGGCCACTTAAGAAGCGGGAGCCAATAGAGGGACATTCAAATTGGAATGATTAGATCCTATGCTGGGATTGATAGTTTTGAATGAACTTTATGTGAAAATATAGCACATAGAAAACTCTCCTCATTCCACATGCCATACCCATCATAATTTTCGTGTATCTTGAATTTTTTTGCCATTTGATTCAATGTTGTCCTTGTATTGGACCCCGGTCCGTTATTGGCCCCTTTACCCTAGTACTTCTAATGTAGAAGGTAAAGTTTCCAAAGACCTTTTTCAGATTTGTTTCCTACTAGCCATCTGATTCGTCCTATGCATGCATCATCAGAATGGTTTCCATCAACCAAAATTTTTCTGCTTGTAAATTTTTTCTTGTATTAGATGAATCATCTCTTTCCTTCATATAGTTTTACACTTTCATTTCAATCCTTTTGCTTGAATTCCATATTTTATGATACATGCTCAATCTAGATTTTTGATTCCTTTCGGACATGGAGCTCCTTTAGCTTTTTCCATGTTGGCTTTTTTCCACGCTACTGTGATGAGGTCATTGGGGCATGTGGTAAAAAAACCCCTTTGTCGATTCTTGATGAACAAAAGATGTGCTTTGTCAGAGGCTCCATGCAAGTTTACTGCCATGCTACCTTCACTGTGCATCTAATTCTCACAATCGCTCTCTCTCTCCCCAAATGATTTTGCTTCCCCTCCTCTATCTGCACTTGTCGGCCACATTGTGAGTTGATGCTAGCTACCAGAAAACCCACCATCCATGAAACCTTAAGGTCTGTCATGCCTGCCACAGTGAAGGTATCTAAAAAATGGAGTTGAAATGAGAGAGAGAGAGAGAGAGAGAGAGAGAGAGAGAGAGAGAGAGAGAGAGAGAGATGCTGCATGCAAGTTTCTTGGCAGGTATACTGTAGTCCTAAAGATCAAGGTGGTATGGGAATTTTGGATGTTCATAAGCTTTCTAACGAGCTAGCAAGCAAATGGATAATGAGGGCAACATATTCTAAAGATTTTTGGGCAATTCTTCTCAAAAGAAATACTCAGTCTTTTTACATTTGAGGATACAAAGCATGGACTGGTTTATCTTTCCAAGGATTGCTAACTTCTTATGTGGATTTTTTCCTTGGAGGTTTTGTTATTTTTTGCAGGGGTTCTAGAAAGCATGGAAGTTTCTAAAACATAAATGGAATCCTCGAGCTAGCTGGATCTGCTCAATTCAATTCTGTTTGTAGGAATCAATTTGATTTGGCAAAGCTGATGTCAAAGGAAATCTTGCTCATAAGTGCTTTAAAGCGGGTATCAGATGTTGGAAAGATGTATATAAAGATGGGCTCTTTCTCTCTGTTGATGTTCTTAAGGCTACTTTTCACATTTCACAAGGTTGTAGTGAGGTTGTCCTTTCAAGATGTGCCAATTTCCAATCAAGGGTACAGGGTTGCTTTAAGGGACACTCAATTTCCTTGGCTCAGATGCATGTTCACATTTACCAGAATTATGATCCTCAGCAGGCAATGAACCCCAGTCTAGTTAAGAAACTTAACTTCACATGGGCTAATGGTGTTATAGGTTCAAATGCATATGGGCCTACCCCCTCAACATAAAGGAGATTTGTTTGATGTGGTTGTTACTTCATTAAAGCCTCTACACAGGTTCTAAAGCAAAAAAACTCTAAATTGTTCATGGCATTTTTCTCAGATGCAAGGAAGTTGAAGAATCTTTGAATCACATGTTCATTCATTGTAAATACAACACACACTTTATTTTTTAGCTACAAAGTGTTACTTCATTAAAGCCTCTACACAGGTTCTAAAGCAAAAAAACTCTAAATTGTTCATGGCATTTTTCTCAGATGCAAGGAAGTTGAAGAATCTTTGAATCACATGTTCATTCATGGTAAATACAACACACACTTTAAAGTGTTTTTAGGGCTGATAGGTCCAAACTCAATTGGAGTTTCATTTTTCTTGGGGAATGTACTTTTAGTGATGTTCCACTCTGGACCTGTATAAAAGGTGTCTTTCTTCACCACATTTGGAAAGAAAGGAATAATGCTAACTTCGGCCATTCCTTCTCCTACTATGATATCCCCTTGGCCTTTAGTTTCAAAGTTACTATGAAGGAGATGCTCAATCAGGTAAAAGAAGCTGCAAATGTTGTCATAAAAACTAATATCTAATTCTCCTAAATGATTTTCTAATGTTAAACTGATCATTTAATATGGGGAAGTGCCAAGGGAGAAAAAGCTAGAATATTGGTTAAGTTGGCAGACCCCGGCCACGGTAGGGATCCAAAGGAGAGAAAATAGGGATCCAAAGGGGGGCCATCTGCAAAAGAGCAATGTGCAACAATGGGCTTAAAAGACCCTAAGGTTCAGCCCATTAAGACTTCCAAAATGCTAAGGTTCCAAAATTCAAAGGTTGTGTCCAAAGGTCAAACATTAGGGAAATTGGATGCTTTGTGTGTGTCCCAAAAGTCTTCATGCATCCCTACATAGGAGGGGGCGAGCCCTAGTTGTAGGAGATGAGAGAGAAACTCACACACACACACACACACACACACACACACACACACACACACACACACACACACACACACAAACACGCACAAGCTCCCTTTACACAAAGGGAATGAGGGACACATGTCAGCTCCCTAGCCCAGATGCCCACAAGGTGTACTCAAATCCTATTGGATGACCTTGGAGGTGGACCAATGAGAATTAGGCTAGAGTAAATCTAGTTTAATAAATTTAAAAACACATAATAAAGAACCAATAAGAATTAAGCTCTCTAGAAGACTATTGGACAGTCTCCCAAGGGGTCCAATGAGCATTCAACAGCCCAATGGCTTGCTTGATTCCTATTGGCCAGGAGGCAAATGGGTCCAATGAAAGTTTAGTTGCATTTATTAATTACCTAAAGCTCTCACAAAAGGGGAAAGGGACATACATGTCAAAAGGATATCACTTATGCTGCTTAATTTCCATTGGCTGAGGGTGGGGAGGTCCAATAGGATGTGAGCATGAGCAAATAGCAAGAGGGGTCGACCAAGAGAGAGAGGGGGCTGATTTTTCAAAGGCATTATTGACTAACACACTCACATAATCTATGTGTGAAGCAAGAAGACTCTCTCTCTCTCTCTGTCTCTCTCTCTCTCTCTCTCTCTCTCTCTCTCTCTCTCTCTCTCTCTCTCTCTCTCTCTCTCTCTCTCTCTCCCCCCTTCTCAAGCTTTATGGAAAGCTTACCACCTACTCCAAGCTTGTGAGAAGGGAGGCCTACACCAACAACTCTTGGCTTTGTGATGCAAATCCAACCAAAATCCAAGCTTCAATTCATGCTCATCTCCTCTACCATGCTAATTACTAAGCGAAGCTATGCTAATATGAGTGAGTATGTGAGGAGATGTACATGTTTCTCATAAGAATACTCCTTCTTCCTCTCAATCTACTCTCATACCCCACTAGCTCTCACCATCTTTGAAGGTGTGTGAGGTCTTGGGTCTGAGATGATGAGGGAATTGATGTCGTGTTTAATAAGTATCGTGCTTAGTGCTTGAAGTTTCCATCTTCACAGCACTAGCTAGAATTGAAGGAACACAATGAATTGTATTGTAAAATGTCTCTCTTGATGGGAGAAACCATAATAAAGCCTTTTGGAGGGGGTACTGGCTCCATGCAAATCCGGACCTCAATGGTTGTCAATTGCTTAATTTCTCTCTCTTTTGAAGTATTGTTGATGCTATCTAACTAGGTGTTATACTTTTTGTTGCTCTCTCCACCGAAGCACTCTTGTTATTCTCATTAGGAATCTATTCTAATGAAATGCTCACTATGTTCATGCTATTTTCCGCTACACAAGTTTCTAGGCCATTAAATATTACATTGGTATCAGACCACAAGGTTTCTCTTTTCTTGCTCAAGAAGGGAGGTCCTCAAGCTAGCTATAAATGTTTGGTATTATTAATTGCTTGTGAGTAAGTAGAATAGGGATTTTTCAGCCTTGCAGTGTGCTTGCATTCGTGCAGTTAACGGGGCATCACCGTCGAGAGCTATGGTCATAATAGTGGAGTCCTACAGGGCTTGCCTACGGCTTAACCATTAGTGAGCTATTAGAAGCTTGACAGGAGCCGTTGCTGTTTTGGTGTTGAACGACCCTCTCTTCTATTCCTTGCAATTAACGGGTACAATAGCTTGAGTGCTTTTTCTAAAGGGGTAAAGAAGAGTAGCAACTAGGGCTTGAAGTGCCAAAGTACACCTAAAAATTTTACACCTAAAAGTTGTTAGAATAGCTAACAATAGTAAAGAGAGTGAAATTAATGTTGATAACTTTGATTTTGCTAATGAGCAGGCTACTAATGATGCCCCGATGCTTGTTAAATATCTTGTTTCTAGGCTTCAACAAGCCATGGTTAATCCATCCCTCCAAAGTGAAGTGCAACAGCAGCTTCGTGCTCATGGGATTCTCCAAGCTTCCCACCATGACAGAGAGCACCTAGGAAGCCTCCTTGTGCGAGACTTCCAAAAGAGGTCTCTCGCCGATTTGGAAAGAAGAAGAGGATCCATATGAAGGGCTCAAAAATTTACTCCTTGATGACACATCTCCTTCTCAAAGGAGAAATCAAGAGCCTCCACAGAAGGAACGAGAAAGAAGTGAGTCTCCCGCCACCTCAACGGAGATGGCTCCACGAAGACGGCGGGCTAAATGCTCTCCATCACCTCCAAAATGGAGAAGACCATCGCATACTTCTCCACACCATACTTCAAAGAGGGATGACAAAAAGCAAGAGAAGAAAAAGGCGAGAAAGAGGACACCCTCTTCTACATCTTCTTCATTCTCTTCCTCTTATGAAAGTGATGGTGAAGACAAAGAAGATCAAGGCAAGAAAAATCTGAGAAAGAGGTCACCCTCTTCTCCATCTTCCTCAAATTCTTCACCTTCTGAAGAAAGTGATGGTGCAACTTTTGAACCATCAAAAAGAAGAGGCCATAGGAAATCCTATGCCGCATGGAAGAGGTCATCCAAGCTCAAGAAGTTCAAAGAGGGAGGGAAGAGTATCTATTTCCTTACCTACGATGGCGCCTTTGGTGCTACGGACAAAGTCTTGGACTTTATCCAACACTTCAATGCGGTGTTTGGAGATGAGGGCTTCACGGAGTCCTCTAAGCTACACCATGTAGCTATGCACTTCCAAAAGTCCACAACCAATGGTGGTCTAGCCTATGGGCCAATGGTGAAGCTCCACAAACATGGAAAGCTTCAAGAGCTTCCATTATGAAGCAATTTTTGACCACCGATGCCAAAGATAAAGTACTCACCGAATGGCGAATCTTGAAGCTCTCTCCCTACGAATCCATTCACAAATATGTAGACAAGTTTTGGGACTTACAACTCAAAGACATTGTCTTCAAGAAGTTGGATTTTGGAGAGCAAAAGCAACAATTGTGTGTGGGCTTAACTGAAGAAATGGCGGACTATGTCAACTCCCAAAGGCCATGCACCATATCAGCGGTTATACACCATACTATGGTGTCTTCTCGAATCAATTTCCAAATGAGGGCTTAAAGAAATTCTAAGCCCACAAAAAACAAGGGTTCCAAGGAGCCTAAGGGAAAGGACAATGTCCAAAAGTCTCCCAAGGGAAATTCCAACAAACCTAAAGAGAAGGGAGTTTACAAAGGCAAAAATAAATTCTCTCCTGAAGAGCTTGAGCGTTATTACAAGGATAACCGCTATTTCAAGTGTGGCAAGCAAGGGCATGCGTACTGCACTTGTCCCCAAAATAATACCCACCATGAACCTCCTAGAGCTACCTTGGTCAAAATCTAAGAGGAGGAAACTCACCACAAAGGATCTTGTCTATGCCATGCTTGGGGAAAGGTAAGAGGACATGATGCTTTTATTCTCTTTGACCCTGGTTCTACTCACAATTTATATCCATAGAGTTGGCCACAAAGCTAGGCATATAAGCCTATGAGATGGGAGATGTCCTACCCGCAGACGGTGCTTTCAAGGGGCAAGAAGCTTCAATGACTCCCTTAATCGGGAAATTGAGGCTCCATGTCCAAAGCTATGTGTACAAAGAGGACTTATTTATCTCTCCTCTCAAGCATGAGGATGTAATCCTAGGGGCACCATGGTTTGATCGCATGGCTGCCAATGTTAAATTCTCTGAAAGGAGAATCTCCTATAAGTTCAGGAAAAACGATATGTACATAGATGCTAAGGAAATGGGTAACACCATACCCATTGTACATACACAAGATTTCAACAAGTCAATAAAGAGCTCTATTTCCGTGTAGATGATTTTTGTTAAAGACTCTCAAAATGAACCTAATGTTTTAACAAAAGAAAATATACACAATCAAAAGGAATTAGAGTTCCAATTTTCTCAAGGGGTTTCAAGATTTCGTTATTGACGACATCCCTTGTGAGCTACCTCCTAAACGAGGCAATGATGACCATGCAATTGAACTTCTTCTAGGAAGTTCACCGCCTAACAAACCTCCTTATAGAGTTTCTCAAGCTCAACAAGAGGAGATTATGTGGCAAGTGCATGAGTTAATTGAGAAGGACATGGTTGGGCCTAGCTCAGCTCCATTTTGATTCCTGTGCTACTAGTGCAAAAGAAAGACGGCACATATCGTATGTGTGTCAACTATAGAACACTAAATAGGATCACTATCAAAAATAGGTTTCCCGTTCCACGGGTAGAAGACCTATTTGATAAGCTACAAGGGTCCACCTACTTCAATAGGATTGACCTAAAAAGTGGCTATCATCAAATAAGGATCAAGACATTGTAAAGACCGCATTTCGCACTACATTTGGTCTTTACGAATACATTGTCATGCCTTTTGGCTTGACCAATGCACCAACCACATTCAACCACATGATGGAGAAGCTCTTCAGGCCTCACCGAACCTTTACTGGAGTGCTCTTTTATGATATCATCATCTACTCTAATTCATTAGACGAACACAAGTAACACCTCCAGGTAATATTTCAAGTTTTAAGAGATAATAAACTTTATGTTAATCGAAAAAAGTGAATTTTTCTTACAAGAGATTCAGTATTTAGGTCACATTATCTCTCAAGATGGCATCCAAATGGATCCATTAAAGCTAGAGGTTATAAAAGGATGGCCTAAACCAAGTAGTCTTCATGAAGTAAGAAGCTTTATAGGTATGTGTGCATACTATAGACGCTTCATAAAAAAGTTCTCACTAATAGCCCATTACATGACCTAACAAAGAAAAACGTTAGGTACACATGGTCTGCCAAGGAGAACAATGTTTCCAAAAAGCTCAAAGAAAAGCTTATCTCTCAACCTGTGCTTACACTGTCGGATCTCTCCAAGACATTTGAGGTCCAATGTGATGCTTGTGGTGATTGCCTTGGAGCTGTTTTGCTCCAAGAAGGGCACGCCATAGGCTATGAACGTCGAAGGCTTGAGCCTGTAGTCATATATGAAAAGGAACTTCTAGCAGTTCCACATGTCTTAGAGTCATGGAAGCACTATTTATTGGGGACTCCTTTCATTCTGCGAACGGATCACCAAAGTCTTAAGTACTTCATGACGTAGACAAAGCTCTCCCACAAAAAAATGAGGTGGGAAATTTTTCTTTCGCAATTTCATTTTCATATTGCTCACATTGCTGGCAAGCATAATCAAGTAGCCGATGCACTCTCAAGATGGCCGAGAGTGAGTGCGGTTTCCATAGCAACTCACAATGATCTATCTTCAATAATAGATGAGTATGCTATTGGTCCCGATTTTAGAGATGTGATTTCAGCCCTTGCATTAGGGAAGAAAGAGGAAGCATTTACTTTCCAAGATGGTTATCTTCTCTATAGCAATAGACTACGCGTTACTTACTCACTACGTGAGAAAGTAATGTATGAATCTCATGCTCTTCCTTATGCGGGGCATAGAGGGATTCAGTTTAACCTAAAGGGGATTGAAACATATTTATATTGGCCTACCATGAAAGAAAAGAAGCAAGAGTATGTTTCTAAATGTGTGGTATGCCAAAACACAAAGTTTGAGAGAGGGAAGCAACTTGGATTGCTTCAATCTTTTCCAATCCCTAATTCTCCATGGGAGAGCATATCCATGGATTTTATCTTTGAATTGCCTAAGTCTATCCATGGAACGGGAATATGGATGATAGTAGACAAGTTCAGTAAACAAGCTCATTTTATACTTGTCAAAAATACTATCAAAGCCCATCAAATGGCAACCCTCTTCATTTCAAAAATCTTCAAGTACCATGGCTTGCCAATGTCCATAGTGTTGGATAGAGATCCTAGAATGACCAGTAATTTCTGGAAGGGTCTCTTTGAGAATTTAGGAACAAGGATAAATTTCTCTTCGGCCTATCATGTGCAAATGGATGGCCAAAGTGGAATAGCTAACCTAACAATTCTCGATCTACTAAAAGCCTATGTAATGGAAGTAGATCAAAGATCCCAATGGGAGAAGTACTTACCCTTAGTGGAGCATGCCTACAATAAGATTGTACATACTTCCACGGGAAAAGCACCTTTTAAGGTAATTCAGGGAAGATCAAAAAGTCCCCTGCTACTTAAGGTACACGGGAAGATCTTCGCTGCAAATGAGTATAGCCGAGACCTACAAGAATCTTTCAAAAGATTAAGGATGCCATCTCTATCTCACAACAAAGGCAAAAGGCTACTGCTGCTGACAAGCACAAAAGAGCCCAAGCCTTTAAAGAAAATGATTGGGTGTTATTAAAATTTCCCAAGTCTCAATTAAGGCACAGGACGGGCAAGAATCCTATGAGACACCAAAAGTACTATGCTAAGTTAGCAAAAAGGTACTATGGTCCCTTCCAGATTCTTAGGCCAATCAATGAGATGGACTATTAACTCAAGTTGCCCAACCATTGGCTCATACACAATGCTTTCCATGTCAGCCTATTAAAGCCTTACAAAGGCGATCCACCTCAAGAATCAACTATTGAAGACCCACCGAAGATCAAGGACTAAGAAGAGGTGCTGCAGCCCGAGTCCATTCTTTGACACGAAGACAAGGTACTAAGAGGCGGCAAGACTATCTAACGATATCTTATTAAGTTTAAGAATTATCCTTTTGAAGATGCTAGATGGATGCAAGGCATACAATTAAAGGATAATCTAAACCTTGTCAATGCTTACAATGCTTCCCAAGAGTAAGCAAATGTACAAATGTTAAAAATGAACAAAGTTTTTGTCTTATAAGACTCTCTTTTTCTTTATTGTGCACAAAAATGAAGTATTATACATGCTTAGATCAAGTTTACGGAGACGACGTCTCCCGAACACCAAGTAGAGCTTGTCACTCTACTATGGAAGATTGATAGGACTAATGTGCAGACATGCTTGCGGTAGCTTAGGATCTCAAGTGACAAATGGAATAGTCATCCATTCTGGAACGATGTCGTAAGGTAACATAGGGATCCTCTACCCGCTAGAAAAAGGACTAATGAATATGCTTTATCTTCTCTACCCCCTAGTCGAGGACGACTATGATTTCAAGAGAGAGGTAATGTCATAAAAACTATTATCTAATTCTCCTAAATGATTTTCTTATGTTAAACTGATCATTTAATATGGGAAAGTGCCAGGGGAGAAAAAGCTAGAATATTGGTTAAGCTGGCAAACCGGCCACAGTAGGGATCGAAAGGAGGGAAAATAGGGATCCAAAGGGGGGCCCATCTGCAAAACAGAAATGCACAACAATGGGCTTAAAAGACCCTAAGGTTCAGCCCATTAAGACTTCCAAAATGCTAAGGTTCCAAAATTCAAAGGTTGTGTTCAAAGGTCAAACATTAGGGAAATTGGATGCTTTGTGTGTGTCCCAAAAGTCTTCATGCATCCCTACATAGGAGGGGCCGAGCCCAGTTGTAGGAGATGAGAGAGAAACTCACACACACACACACACACACACACACACACAAGCTCTCTTTACACAAAGCGAATGAGGGACACATGTCAGCTCCCTAGCCCAGATGCCCACAAGGTGTACTCAAATCCTATTGGATGACCTTGGAGGTGGACCAATGAGAATTAGGCTAGAGTAAATCTAGTTTAATAAAGTTAAAAACACTTAATAAAAGGACCCATAAGAATTAAGCTCTCTAGAAGACTATTGGACAGTCTCCCAAGGGGTCCAATGAGCATTCAACAGCCCAATGGCTTGCTTGATTCATATTGGCCAGGAGGCAAAGGGGTCCAATGAGAGTTTAGTTGCATTTATTAATTACCTAAAGCTCTCACAAAAGGGGAAAGGGGGGCACATGTCAGAAGTCTATCACTTATGCTGCTTAATTTTCATTGGCTGAGGCTGGGAGGTCCAATAGGATGTGAGCATGAGCAAATAGCAAGAGGGGTCGACCAAGAGAGAGAGGGGGCTGATTTTTCAAAGGCATTATTGACTAACACACTCACATAATCTATGTGTGAAGCAAGAAGACTCTCTCTCTCTCTCTCTCTCTCTCTCTCTCTCTCTCTCTCTCTCTCTCTCTCTCTCTCTCTCTCTCTCTCTCTCTCTCTCTCTCTCTCTCTCTCTCTCCCCTTCTCAAGCTTTATGGAAAGCTTACCACCTACTCCAAGCTTGTGAGAAGGGAGGCCTACACCAACAACTCTTGGCTTTGTGATGCAAATCCAACCAAAATCCAAGCTTAAATTCATGCTCATCTCCTCTACCATGCTAATTACTAAGCGAAGCTATGCTAATATGAGTGAGTATGTGAGGAGATGTACATGTTTCTCATAAGAATACTCCTTCTTCCTCTCAATCTACTCTCATACCCCGCTAGCTCTCACCATATTCGAAGGTGTGTGAGGTCTTGGGTCTGAGACCGTGAGGGAATTGATGTCGTGTTTAATAAGTGTTGTGCTTAGTGCTTGAAGTTTCCATCTTCATAGCACTAGCTAGAATTGAAGGAACACAAAGAATTGTATTGTAAAATGTCTCTCTTGATGGGAGAAACCATAATACAAAGCCTTTTGGAGGGGGTACTGGCTCCATGCAAATCCGGACCTCAACTATTGTCAATTGCTTAATTTCTCTCTCTTTTGAAGTATTGTTGATGCTATCTAACTAGGTGTTATACTTTTTGTTGCTCTCTCCACCAAAACACTCTTGTTATTCTCATTAGGAATCTATTCTAATGAAATGATCACTATGTTCATGCTATTTTCCGCTACACACAAGTTGCTAGGCCATTAAATGTTACAAATGTCAAGGTTTCAACCCTTCAGAAACTTCTCAGATGGCAGAGATGGAGAAAAGTTATTCTGGCCCATTATAATCACACTAGATTGTTTCTTATTTTTAACTACCTCAATGTATAAGTTTAGTTAGTCTGGATTCCTCTTTCCATCCCAAGGGCCTTTTTGTATTTCTTTCCTTTTATTAATTGATTTTGTCTTTCAAAAAAAAAAAACGCTCCTCATGTGGCTATTATTTAATAATGACTCGGAGAAATTTCCCTTTATAGATTTTTAATAGACAATCATATATGAATCAACAATGTGTTTGGCTATTCATTTTGAAGTTGAAATTAAAGTTTCATTGGTTGTGTCTAAACAAGATTCTTGGCATGAGTAGCATCCAGCAAGGCATCCACGAGCATCAGAAAAATAGGGCAATAAAGTAGTCAATGATATGAGACATGTAGCCTTAGATCAAAGAGTGCTTCAAAATGAAGTTGTTGAACTTCAATGGATCCTATCCTAGTAATATTTTGAGCATATCCACTGGTTTCTGTAGTAAATATCATGAGAAAGTGGTCCAAGAAAAAAATTGTAAGAATTCCATATTTATAGGTAAGAACTCTGGCAAAAACCCAACATTGCGCATTAACCTACAACCTACCCAATCAACTTCAAAAAGTGGGTATATTGTGTAGAGTGGAATGCATAGCTTGAGTCACCCAAAGTGTAACCAAGACCACAGTTGTTGCTTGGGTACACATCATTGGAGGGTTGATCAAGCCCTTTGCTTAGGCGGTTGAGAGAGAGATGGTTTTTCAATTATAGCGTACATGTAAATGAATCGTTTGTAATATCCACAATGCCCCATGAAGGCTTGAACCCCCTTGACTGTTGTTGGTCTAGGAAAATCAACAATAACATGAATTTTATCCATATCAATAGCTATGCCATTTTTAGACACTACATGTCCAAGAATTTTTCCTTGTCTACCCATGAATGTGCACTTCTCAGGATTTAAGCAAATCCTATAGGTCTACATTTTTCAAATACCTTTTTGAGGTGTTCAAAATGATAAGCTCGGATTGATGAATGTACGCATAGGTCATCCATATATACTTCCAAGAATTTCCTTAGATATTCTTTAAAAGCATGGCTCATCAATATTTGAAAGGTGGCAAGAGCATTAGTTAACCCAAAAGGCATAACCCGATAGGCAAAAATATCCCATTCCGTTGCAAAAGCAGTTTTATGTTGATCTTTTGAGTCAACCAAAAGCTGATTGTATCCTAAAAAGCCATCTAAAAAGCTATAAGCTTCTTCTCTTGCAACTCGTTCTAAAACATGCTCAGTGATTGGAAGAGGAAAGTTGTCTCTAATGGTAGCTGCATTCACTTTCTTGAGGTTGACACACACTCGTAATTTTCCATTTTTCTTGGGTACTACCACAATTGGAGACACCCAATCTGTGTGTTCAATTTCATAAATGAATTCAGCCCCCTTTAGTTTTTCAATCTCTTCTTTGATCTTTCTGGTGAATGTTTCATTGTATGTGTATGGCCTTTGTCTACTTGGTTTTGCATCATCTCTCATGAGTATGGTATGTTGACAGATTTTTGGATCAACACCCTTGAGATCCTTGTAAGACCAAGAAAAGATATCTCGGTATTCTTTCAATAAGCTTAACAAAATCCCTTCTTCTTCTTCTTCAATAAGGTCATTTGCAATGTAGGCAGGTCTAAGCTCTTCTCTTGATTCGGCCAAATCTATCTTTTTTGCGTTTTGAGGCCCTTCGTAGGACTCGTCTGCTTTTGTAGTTCTCTAACAGGTCGTTCGACTATGATTTCTTGATTTTGGAGAGTATATTTCTTGTGATGGGATGGAACATTCATAACATCTTCACCATCCTGTTTTGTGGTTTGCATTTCAATTGTATATATCTCCTTTAGAGCTTTTTTCAACTCTTGATATTTCTTTCTTCGTTCAACTCTTGTCATGGTTGATCCTTGTCCTACAGGGTTTTTAGGTTTCACTTGAGTTTCCTTTCTCGTTTTTCTCGACGTTTTTGAGATTTTTGGATTTTCATTTGAAGGATATCTGACAGTGATTTTGTCCTTGACACAATCATGTGCATCTATTTGCATCAGGAACTGTGTTCTACTGGAGACTGATGGCATAGATCTAGCTTTCAAATTTCTAGTGTCTCTTTTTCATCTATACCATTTCTGTCTTCTTGGTTTCTGGTTAGGAAAGTCAAAAAACTTTTCCTTCCCTCCTTTCATGAGTAGCTTAGCTCTCACATATTATTTTTCCGACCCCGAATCATCTGAGGTAGCTGAGTGTTCTTCTAACTCATTTGTTGCATCATAGTAGAGGTTTGGAAAGGATTTTTGAGCTTTCATCAAGTCCATGGTTTTTTGAATTTCATCTTCAATGTGGAGGGTTGAAATAATTTGTATGGAAATTATGTCATAGCCGCCCTCATTGCAAAATTGAGTAGGCATAGACGTATTTACACATACATCCATTGTTGCTAAAATTTGAGTCCATTTAAATGGATCAAACAAATGCTCTAGAAAGGGTTCAGGTACATAAGATTCGTCTGTGCAATCCCTTTCTAAGATACTCTTCTCTTTTTAAACTCCCGTTTTTTGAAGCTCCACATATCCAAATAGGAGTATCTTTGTTCAACCAAGATGGAAGTTTAGTTTTGGCCGAAGAGATTGAATCGAACTCTTGTATGGGCATTTTCATGACATCTCTATAAGTGTGATCTTTTAGATTAACCCTTGTTATTGATCCCACTTGCTTCAAGTATAGATAATTGTTTCCCCAGTCTTGGATGAGTTGTACTTGTCACATGAAAGGTCTTCCCAATATGATTTTGTAATTGAGTTTCTTTCCAAAGTCTACTATGGTAAAAGTGTGTTGATATTCAATCCCACAGGAATTAACTATCACTTTTTCCAACCACTAATAGTCTTTCAATGTGTCCATCAGCCAATTGCAATTTCATTCGAGTTTGTCTAATGGATGGTTGCCCCCAGGATCCCCATACTGCTTTTGTGGCTATGGCTATGCCTACCCCACTATCAATTATTACCATGGTTTCTATGTCATTATATTTCACTGGAAGGGTTGTGTATCCTTCTTCCCCTTCGTAGTATTCTCTAACTTTATTCATTGGAACATATCGAATCTCTTTGTTATTCATTTCGTGTTTTAAATTTCCCAAATTTTTTTGCGATTAGCCCCGTTATTCCCACCTTCTCTAGATTTTTTGTAGATCATTCCATAGATATGGCATGATTTTCAATAGTTCTCCCAAAGTAAGAGTGCATTGGATGGGTGTAGACATGATTGAATGAATGTTGTATACTTCTAGGGTTTGTTCCGCTCTTTTTACTTGAGTGGTCTTACACACTATGGATTCATCCTCGTTATCTCCCAAGTAAGAGGATAGTGTTTTAAAGGTCAATGGTTTAGAAATTCCTGAAGCTTCAGGTCCGCAATCCCCATACAAGGATTGTACATCCATGTCCATGTGAGGAGGTAGATAGTCTAGCCAAACTTCCTCTATAGGAGCTGACTTCAGTGTTAGGCTCCCATCATTGATCTCTCTAACTTTTTCCCATAAGTGTTCTGGCTAGTCTTCTTCTACGAACGGAATTCCGTCTGAGGAATCTTCGCTGTCCGACACTATAAGTTCTGGCTCTTTTGTTGCAAGGTGGGGTTCTGCCACCACTTTGGATTTTTCTTTATTGTCTCTTACCTTGTCATAAAATCTAATATATAATATCTAACACCCCCCAAATGATTTTCTCATATTAAATTGATCACTTAATGTGGGAGAATAAACGGGAACAAGTGTTAAGATATAGACATGTGCTTATAGATCTATCTCAACATGGGGCCAATGGTAAAGGGGCCCAAATGAGAGATGGTCTATCAAAGAGCAAGGCTAACAAATGGAGCATAAGAACTTAGGGTTAGCTTCATTGAAGACCTCCAATAATATGTGGAAAAGGCCTTTGACCTTAGGTAAGCTAGGCCTGAACTTGAGGCGCGGGAACCCGACCCACCTCGAGGTGCTTGTCCTGCTTGTCATGCTTGATGACTAAGGTGCTTGAGGTGCTTGAGATGCTTGATGTGCTTAATTATTGAGATGCTTGAGGTGCTTGACATGCTTGAGATGCTAGGGTTGCACTTGAGGTGAGAACCCACCCCAAGCTTAAAGTGCTTATGAGCCAAGCTTCTGGTGGGAATTGGGCCTATGCATGAGGGGTTGAGGTGTCAAAAAGTCCAAGATTCAATCCCTACAAGGAGGGGGCGAGCCCTACATGAGGGGGGATGAGAGAGAACACCCACACACTCACACAAGGCATGCATGGTACAAAGAAAGCAAAAGGGACACTTGTCAAGTTCCTCCTCATGTTACCCTCATGGTGTGCCTGAAGCCTATTGGTTGGCCTCCCAAGGGGTCCAATAATAATTTAGGATATTTAATTAAATGATTTAGAATTTATCTAGCCCTCTCTCTCAAAGGGGAAAGGGGGACACTTGTCTCAAGGCTACCCTTGCTGCTTGTAATGCCTCCTGCTTGTGATTAGCTAGGCTTGGAGGGGTCCAATGAGCTTCGAGCATGAGCTACAAGGGGGGGGTCGACCCAAGCAAGCTAGGGAGTTTCTTAGGGGGTATACTCACCCACACACACTCACAAACACTCTCATTGTGTGCTATGCAAAGTGCAAGAGCTCCCTCTCCTTCTCCAAGCAAGTAGAGGTAGAGAGCCTACACCAACACTCTTGGATATGGAGTGCAAATCCAACCAAGAGCCATGCTTCAATGCTTAAGCATTCCATCTCCTTCTTCTTCATTACTATGCTATTATGTATGCTAGCAACAAGAGTTATGATAAGTGAGGAACTAATTCTTTCCCCTACGAAATGTTTCTTCTTTCTCTTCCCTACCCTCATTCCCTGCTAGCTCTCTCCACCTTGGAAGGTGTTTGAGGTCTTGGGACTGAGGCTTGGGATAGTTAAATCTTTCTTCAAGATTATGTTATGTTTGTGATGCATGAAGCTTTCCATCTTCATTGCATCACCTAGGTCACAAGGAATACAAAGATTGTATTGTAACAAGTCTCTCTTAATGGGAGAAATCATAATACAAATGTCTATTGGAGGGGGGACCGGCTCCACATAAATCCGGTCCTCAACTATTGTCATGTTCTCTAAATTCTCTCTCTTGCAAAATTATTGTTCATGCCAAGTTAACTAAAGGCTAAGAGGAGTGGCAACTAAGGTTTTGAATTGCCAAAGCATACACTAAGTACATACATAAATTTTGTTAACATGGATGACAATAATCAAGAGAGTAGAATGAACATTGAAAACTTTGATTTTGCACATGAAGGTGCTAATGATGATGCTCCCATGTTTGTGAATTATCTCGTCACTAGGTTGCAGCAAGCTATGGCAACCCTGCTTTGCAAGCCGAAGTTACTCAACAACTTCGTGGTTATGGAATTTCCCTTCCTCTCCAAGAGGAGAGAGACCTTAGGAGGCCTCTTGAAGAGACCCCCAAAAGAAGACTCTCTCCCATTCGAGAGGAGGAATCCAAAGAGCAAGAAAGCAATGAAAGTTTAAGTTCCTCTGAAGATGTGGCTCCACGAAGACGGCGGTCTAGACGATCGCCCACTCCTCCCAAGAGGAAAAGATCAACACATAGTCCTTCTCCTCATCACTCTGAAAGGCAAGAGAGGAAACAAAGGAAGAAAAGGGCTAGGAAGAGGTCACCCTCTTCTCCTTCTTCTTCACCTTCCTCCTCTTTTGACAAAAGTTATGGTTATTCTCCTAGAGAATACAAGAGGGGAGGACATCGCAAATCATTTTCTGCATGGCGAAGGTCACAAAAGCTAAAGAAGTTCAAGGAGGGAGGAAACAGTATCTCTTTTCTCACCTATGATGGCACCTTCGGTGCTACCGACAAAGTGTTGGCCTTCATCCAACAATTTGATGCGGCCTTTGGAGATGAGGGCTTCACTGAGTCCTCTAAGCTACGCCATGTAGCTATGCACTTCCAAAAATCAGCTCGTCAATGGTGGGCTAGCCTTCGTGGAAATGGTGAAGCCCCAAAGACATGGAAAACTCTACGAGTTTCCATCATGAAGCAATTCCTTGCAAGCGATGCAAAGGACAAAGTGCTTACCAAATGGCGCAGCTTGAAGCTCCTCTCCCATGAGTCTATCCACAAATATGTAGACAAGTTTTGGGATTTACATCTCAAGGCTACTATCTTTCAAAAGATAGACTTTACCGAGAAAAGGCAGCAATTTTGTGCCGGATTACCTGAAGAGATGGCCGAATACATCAACTCTCAATGGCCTGGTACTATTAGCAAAGTAATCCATCACACCATGGTTGCTTCACGCATCAATTTCCATCAAGGGGCTAGACGTAATGTCAAGCCCATGGAAAACAAAGACAAAAATGATGCAAAGGGGAAAATCAATGTTCAAAATACTTCCCAAGTCAAGTCCAACAACAACAATAATCGGTCCAAGGAGAAGGGAGTTTACAAAGGTAAAAAAAAACTCTCTCCTGAAGAGCTTGAAGCTTTTTGCAAGGACCATAAGTGTTTCAAGTGTGGGGAGCAAGGAAATGGCTATCGTTCTTGCCCCAAGAAGAATACTCGCAATGAGACTGCTAGGGCTTCCACCATCGAAGCTCCAAAAGAGGATGCTCATTGCAAAGGATCATCACTTTCCTATGCTTGGGGAAAGGTAAGAGAGCATGATGCCTTCATCTTGTTTGACCCTGGCTCTACTCTTAACTTCATATCAATGGAGTTGGCCACCAAGTTGGGCATTCAAGCTTTTGAGATGGGAGATATAGTAGTGGATGATGCAGTTTTCAAGGGACAACAAGCCTCCGTTAGTCCCTTGATTGGGAGGTTGAGGCTTCATATCCAAAGCTATGTCGAGAAGGAAGACTTCTTCATCTCTCCTCTCCAACATGAGGATGTTATCCTAGGGGCACCATGGTTTGATCGCATGGCTGCCAACATGAAGTTCCCTGAAAGGAGAATCTACTTCACCTACACGGGAAAGAACATGTATATAGATGCTAGTGAGTGTGGTTGCACTATTCCACTTGTAAATCCTCTTGCTTTTGATAAGTCAATGAAGAGCTCAGTTTTTGCGTACATGATTTTTGTCAAAGAGTCTCTAAAAGATACTAATGTTTCATCAAATGTAAATGGTAGGAATCAAGAAGATTAGACTTGTCTAATTTTCTAAATGGATTCCAAGATGTGTTCATCGATGATATCCCTATGGACTTACCTCCAAAACAAGGGGATGATGACCATCGTATTGAGCTCCTTCTTGGAAGCTCACCACCTAACAAGCCTCCTTATCGAGTCTCACAAGCTCAACAAGAGGAGATCATGAGGCGAGTACAAGAGCTGGTAGACAAAGGGATGGTGAGGCCTAGTTCCTCTCCCTTTTGTTCTCCAGTCCTTTTAGTGCAAAAGAAAGATGGTACATACCGTATGTGTGTGGACTATCGAGCACTAAACCATATCACTATCAAAAATAGATTTCCCGTACCTCGGGTAGAAGATCTGTTTGATAAGCTACAAGGCTAGACCTACTTCAGTAGGACTGACCTTAAGAGTGGCTATCATCAAATAAGGATAGTGGATGAAGATATCTTAAAGACCGCGTTTCGCACAACGTTTGGTCTTTATGAATATCTAGTCCTGCCTTTTGGCTTGAGTAATGCACCAACTACGTTCAATCGTTTGATGGAGAAAATTTTTAGACCATACCGCAAATTCACTGGAGTGTTCTTTGATTATATCATCATCTACTCCAAGTCTTTGGAGGAACATAAGCAACATCTCCAAGTGATTTTTCAAGCATTGAGGGAGAACAAGATTTTTCTTAACCAAAAGAAAAGCGAATTCTTCCTTCAAGAGATTCAATACCTAGGTCATATTATCTCTAAAGATGGTATCCAAATAGATCCATCAAAGTTAGAGGTAATAAAAGCATGGCCTAACCCAAGAAATCTACATGAGCTAAGAAGCTTTGTTGGTATGTGCGCATACTATAGACGCTTCATAACAAAATTCTCTCAAGTAGCAGGAGCACTACACGACTTAACTAAGAAGAACGTTAAGTTTGTATGGACTGCTGAGGAGCAAAACGCTTTTGAAAAGCTCAAAGAGAAGCTTACTTCCCAACCAGTCTTTGTGCTTCCGGATCTCTCAAAGCCATTTGAGGTCCAATGTGATGCTTGTGGTTATTGCCTTGGAGCAGTTTTGCTTCAAGAAGGGCATGCCATAGCATATGAGAGCCGAAGGCTCAATATTGATGAACGAGTCTTGGGCATTTATGAGAAAGAGCTTTTAGCTGTTCTACATGCCCTAGACACATGGAAGCACTACCTATTGGGGACTCCATTTATCGTACAAACCGACCACCAAAGTCTCAAGTATTTCATGACGCAAACCAAGCTTTCCTACAAACAAATGAGGTGGGAAAATTTTCTTTCGCAATTTAATTTCCATATTTCTCACATAGCTGGTAAGCACAATCAAGTGGCTGATGCACTTTCACGACGACCAAAAGTTAATGCGGTGTCTATAGCTACTCTCAATGATCTATCCTTTATGATAGATGAGTATGCTACTGACCCTGACTTTAGAGACATAATGTCAGCCCTTGCTTTGGGGAAGAAAGAGGAACCATTCACCTTGCAGGATGGTTATCTTCTCCACGGCAATAGGCTATGTGTTACCCATTCCCTTTGTGAGAAAGTTATGTATGAATCCCATGCTCCTCCATATGCGGGGAATAGAGGTATTCAACCTACTCTTCGAGGAGTAGAGACGTACTTCTATTGGCCTACCATGAAAGTGGACATACAAGAGTATGTTTCAAAATGTGTAGTATGCCAAAAGACCAAATTTGATATAGGGAAGAAACCTGGATTACTCCAGCCATTGCCTATCCCAAATTCACCATGGGAGAGTATATCCATGGATTTCATCTTTGGATTACCCAAGTCTATCCATGGGAATACAGGAATATGGACAATAGTTGACAGGTTTAGCAAGCAAGCACATTTTATTCTTGTCAAAAAGACTATTAAGGCACATCAAATGGCAACTCTCTTCATATCTCAGATTTTCAAGCACCATGGATTACCCACATCCATCGTGTCAGATAGAGATCCTAGAATGACCAGTAATTTCTGGAAAGGTCTCTTTGAAAATCTAGGAACAAGATTGAATTTCTCTTCGGCCTATCACCCACAAACGGATGGCCAAAGTGCGATAGACAATCTTACGATACTCGATCTACTCAAGACTTATGTTACCGAAGTAGATCAACGCTCACAATGGGAAAAGTACTTACCTCTTGTAGAGTATGCTGTACATACTTCTATGGGAAAAGCACCTTTTGATATCATTGAGGGAAGACCTAAAAGTCCATTGCTACTCAAAGTACATGGGAAGATCTTCGCTACCGATGAGTATAGACGTGACCTACAACAATCTTTTCAAAAGATTAAGGAGGCTATATCCATCTCTCAACAAAGGCAAAAAGCTGCTGCTGGTAAGCACAAAAGAGCCTTAATGTTCAAAGAAAATGATTGGGTCTTACTCAAGTTTCCTAAGGCTCGATTAAGGCAAACGACGGGCAAAAATCATACGGGCCTTCAACAGTATTATGCTAAACTAGCAAAAAGATACTATAGTCCTTTCCAAATCTTGAAGCCCATCAATGAGACGGCTTATCAACTCAAGTTGCCCAACCATTGGCTCATACACAATGCCTTTCATGTAAGCCTACTTAAGCCCTACAAAGGAGAGCCATCAACTGAACCAATTATTGAAGACCCTCCCGAAGTTGAAGACCAAGAAGAGGTGCTACAACCCGAAGCTGTTCTTCGGCATGAAGACAAGGTACTACGACATGGTAAGATTATCTGACGATATCTTATTAAGTTCAAAAATTATCCTTTTGAAGATGCTAGATGGATGCAAGGAATACAGCTTAAGGATAGTATGAACCTTGTCAATGCTTACAATGCTACATTAGAGTAAGCAAATGTACAAATTTCTTTTAAATGACTCATGTTTTTGTCTTATAAGACTAGTTCTCTTTTTAATTGTGCACAAATTTAACTAGTATGCATGCTTAGAATCATGTTTATGATGACGAAGTCTCTCAAACACCAAGTAGAATTTGTCACTCTACTTTGGGAGAATGAAATGGACTAAAGAGCAGACATGCTTGCGGCAGCTATGTCTCCCAAGCACCAAATGGATTAGTCATCCATCTTGGAAAGATGTCGTAGGGTAAAAAGGGATCCTCTACCCACTAAGTAAAATTGACTAATGACTAACACTTTATCTCTTCTACCTCATAGTCGAGGACGACTATGATTTCAAGAGAGAGGTATTGTCATAAAATCTAATATCTAATATCTAACCAACCCAAATGATTTTGTCATATTAAATTGATCACTTAATGTGGGAGAATAAACGGGAACAAGTGTTAAGATATAGACATGTGCTTATAGATCTATCTCAACACGGGGCCAATGGTAAAGGGGCCCAAATGAGAGATGGTCTATCAAAGAGCAAGGCTAACAAATGGAGCATAAGACCTTAGGGTTAGCTTCATTGAAGACCTCCAATAATGTGTGTAAAAGGCCTTTGACCTTAGGTAAGCTAGGGCTGAGCTTGAGGCGCGGGAACCCGACCCAGCTCGAGGTGCTTGTCATGCTTGTCATGCTTGATTACTAAGGTGCTTGAGGTGCTTGATGATTGAGGTGCTTGAGATGCTTGAGGTGCTTGACATGCTTGAGATGCTAGGGTTGCACTTGAGGTGAGAACCCGCCCCAAGCTTAAAGTGATTATGAGCCAAGATTGTGGTGGGAACTGGGCCTATGCATGAGGGGTGGAGGTGTCAAAAAGTCAAAGATTCAATCCCTACAAGGAGGGGGCGAGTCCTACATGAGGGGGGATGAGAGAGAACACTCACACACTCACACAAGGCATGCATGGTACAAAGAAAGCAAAAGGGACACTTGTCAAGTTCCTGCTCATGTTGCCCTCATGGTGTGCCTGAAGCCTATTGGTTGGCCACCCAAGGGGTACAATAATAATTTACGAGATTTAATTAAATGGTTTAGCATTTATCTAGCCCTCTCTCTCAAAGGGGAAAGGGGGACACTTGTCTCAAGGCTACCCTTGCTGCTTGTAATGCCTCCTGCTTATGATTGGCTAGGCCTGGGGGGGGTCCAATGAGCTTCAAGCATGAGCTACAAGGGGGGGTCGACCCAAGCAATCTAGGGGGTTGCTTAGGGGGTATACTCACCCACACACACTCACAAACACTCTCATTGTGTGCTATGCAAAGTGCAAGAGCTCCCTCTCCTTCTCCAAGCAAGTAGAGGTTGAGAGCCTACACCAACACTCTTGGATATGGAGTGCAAATCCAACCAAGAGCCATGCTTCAATGCTTAAGCTTGCCATCTCCTTCTTCTTCATTACTATGCTATTATGTATGCTAGCAACAAGAGTTATGATAAGTGAGGAACTAATTCTTTCTCCGACGAAATGTTTCTTCTTCCTCTTCCCTACCCTCATTCCCTGCTAGCTCTCTCCACCTTCGAAGGTGTTTGAGGTCTTGGGACTGAGGCTTGGGATAGTTAAAGCTTTCTTCAATATTATGTTATGTTTGTGATGCATGAAGCTTTCCATCTTCATTGCATCACCTAGGTCACAAGGAACACAAAGATTGTATTGTAACAAGTCTCTCTTAATGGGAGAAATCATAATACAAATGCCTATTTGTATGGTCTCTGACCCCGATAAAAAAGAGCACCCTTGTACCATGAAATGAATACAATGGAATAAGTTACTATTTTTAGCAGTTTTCCAAATTCTGTCAATCCATGATGTTTAGAATTTTTTAAAGCTTCGAAATGTGAATTAAAATAATTATTGTAAAAAAAATTCCAAAAATAGTAAGTTTTTGGTCACCCGACCCGTCCAGTTTTGATCGTCTCGAAAAACTGCACCCGTACCCCGAATTTCAAAAAAAAGCATTTTCGGACCCCCGGGGCTGCTAAATATGGCAAGTACTCGGGCCACTACGCCTTAGTTAGAGATTGCTATAGAAATTTTCGGCATCAAAATCCGACTTGTATGACCCGTTTTAGCCTAGAACCAAATTTCCTGAAAATTGAGCAGGGAGGCATCGGAGCCCGGGACTGTGTGGGTACAGGTCCCAGACCACTCCAGATCAGCTTTAGCAGCTAGGGGGCGCCCTCTTACCTTGTGGGAGTCCTGGGGAAGCTGCCAAGCTAGTAACTAAGTCTTAGAGTAAGTTAAACTAGCCAACCTGACACTTGGTGAGTAGGGAACTAGACTTGCCATGCTTAACTGGAGAAGCTCCCATATGCATTTAGCAACCCAGGTCGATTTTTAGCCTGTAGGAGCCTATTTAAAGACCTGCACACACACACACTTATGCTCATACACACACACCTACACACACTGGGAAGGTGATACCGGTTCACACACCTTTTGAAGGAGAAGCAAGGAGGGAGGTGCTGCCGAATTCTCGCCTGAAGAAGCTCGATTAGATCAGAGAATCGAGAAGATTATCAGCCCTTAATCACGGTAACCATGGTTAAATTAATGCTATCTGTAAATTCTTTTCTCTACCATCTAAATTTCTCGTCTATTATGCTTATTTCTAGTCGTAATTCTCTATAATTACTCTCTAAATTCTCCTTAACCATATTTTATTATGTAATCATCATCCCATAGCTGAATTATCAGCCATTCATCACTCTTAATTAATGATTAGTGCACGACTATTAGAATTTTCTCTCTCTAGGAAGCATAGAAATTAATCGATAAGTTGGTAATTGTGTAGATTGATGAGAGTCACTCTTTCTATCACGCATTAATATTATATCTGATTTAGATTCATCTATGTTATGCATTAAGATATAATTAAGGTAAGATTAATCTGTCATTAAGTCTCTAAGAGGTGGTTTTTCTCACACCTATGCATGCGATGATTCTGCACCCTCTAATTGCTAGGAAAGAGATTAATCGTGCTTAATTCATCTCTCTGGTAATCCCATTAGTAAACTCCTAATTATCCTTAATCACGGTAAGCCGAATAATTATCTTTAGAGCCGGTTCCCATAGGATTATGTGTCATCCATAATGATTACTATATGGAAAATTCTAAACCTCGCATATAGGAGGAATTAATTTATGTTGCTAATCTACCTAATGAATTGTTATGACACTTGCGAACCTTAGTTCTTTCTCCGAGCTAATCATTTAAAGTAGTGAGAAATGGCCCCGGTTAAGAGAACTCGCTTCGGTGGTGCCCATGACCGCGAGGCGGGAACCAGCAATGTCAACGGGAAGGGGAAAGCTCCCATGGAGGAACAAATACCGGTCATCGCACGGTCCATCGGTGAAGAAATGGAAGAGGTAGGTCATATTTTCATTTAAGTTGTTTAAATTAACATTGCATACGTTAGTTAGGAACGCACATATCCCCAAACATGTTGGAGAAATCCGACGGAAACCGCGGCATTGAACTCATTGTAAATTAAGTTCTAAAGTAGGAAGGTAATGCTTGCTGGGTATGCTGTTTGAAAGAGGAAAGAATGTCTGCTAGGGAAAATTTAGCTCGGCTTGTTCATTTTATTTCCAATGTTGAATCAATCCTGACCCCCCTACTGATCACAGGGGGCAGAGTTCCTCGTTAAAGGGCTCTTGAATCCACGAGTTGCTTTTTATGCGGTGGATACCCACGACTTGCTTTCTATGCGGTGGGAACCCACGTCTTGCTTTCTATGCGGTGGGAGTGTCCATGACGTGCTTTCTATGCGGTGGACATACCTAGTTGTATGGGCAGCTAGGCGACAACGGGAGGAGTGAACTCTCGCTGGAGGGGGGATGTTGTACCTCCAGAACATTGGAATTTTTATGAATAAGTTTGAGTAGAATTATTACTAGAATTCTGTCTTGGTGTTGTTTGCAATACTGGTTGAAGGGCTGTTTTAACGAACAATGTGATTCGGAATTAAGAAAGGAATCTTTATGTTGAACAACCTTTGTGGTAGTAATTAGGTCACACAAGGAAGTGTGAGTATGGGGCTGGAATGTGGGGGCTTGGCTCAGGTTCCCAATGCCTACAAGATGGGTGGTTCCGATTGGTCGGGAACTCTCTGTCCCCATAGTGCTTACTCGATATTAGTAATGCTCATTGCCCCTAGAGTGGGGAATTCTCTAGAGTACGTGCCTCTGAAACATGGGGAAAAAGGTACTCGAGGCTTCTCTCCTCTTGGAAGGTGGGTCTTAGGATCGCTAGATAGCTCAAGTACGCTTCCCCGGCGAGGTGGAGCTAGATCTCCCTGCTAGTAGGCTCGAACTCGACTCACTTTGTGATGAGAGATCATCCGCTAGTCGAACCCCGAACCATTTTGTTTGCTTCCGCAATAGATCTAGTGGCCACTAGGTTCACCATCAGATCCGCCGTTGATACGGTGGGGTGGGGACCTCACACCTGGTATCAGAGCCTAGGTTAGGCTGGGAAATAAAGTCGTAATGTTTGAATATTTAAATAAGGATCTGAAAGTATATAGGTAGTTGATCGGAATTCCTTGCATTGGTGTTGCAGGAAGACCCCGTGCTCGAATATCGGAAGTTCCAAGTGTTTGAGCTTATTTATGAGCAAGCTCGAAGATCCCCAGTTTACCAATTCAGGCGAGATGTCATGGAGATACCGTTGAAGGCTTATACGCCACACTCCACTCGCATTGATAGAGGATGGGAACTTGATTGGACATTTCCAGGAGGGGTTTACTACATCAACACTCGGAAGCTAGGATGCCTAGCTACCGACTTGAGGAAGATACGTTGGGGAGAAGAGTTGAGGGTAATAGAGATATTCTACTTGGTGCCTACACGATTGGACCAGACTGTTTCAGACAACTCCAATCAAACCATCAACGACTAGCTCTTGGAGAAGGTCACCAATGTGATCCCAACGAACCGAGTCAAAACCTTTGGATTACTGAAAGCGGAACTCAGGCTCGATATCTTAGCTTATTATCCACTCAAGAATGAGTATAAGAACTATTACACGAATGAAGTAGTGCATCATGTCAATACCATCTCCTAGGCGTATGTTATACGCAAATCCATAAAGCCATGTAATAAGTTGATCATCAGTTATCCTAAACCTTGAAGGGTTCGATTGTAATAAATTTTCATCAATAAAGCGCTTTTGTCTCTGAATCTCTGTCTCTTGATAAAGTGGAATTTTGAATTTTATTAAAGTCTCGTGTCTATTTTGAAATCCAAGTAATGGTATCAAGAATTTGTATAATCCATGTAGGTACCGCCTCTTGCTCTGTACTCGGAAGCGCAAGAGAAGAAACTCCTCCTTAAGCAAGCCCAACCTCCGATCTTTAAGGGCGAGGCGGCAAATGTGGAGAGAGATGCGGAAGTACGGATGGAAGCCATGGACGAATACTTTGACGCTGCGGGGACCCAACCCGTTAATCAGACCATGCTTGCGATGTTCCGACTGACTGGCGATGCCAAGATATGGTGGAAGAAACATTGCAGGGACATGGATATTAAGGGATCTTCCCAGTCCTGGGAAAACATCAAAGCTGCAATAATGGGGCGATATTTACCGCCTGCCTATAGAACCTTGAGGATGAATGAATTCTTTTCACTTCGGTAGCTGAATTCATCTGTCGAAGAATATTATGCAAAGTTTGTCACTCTTCGGAGATATGCTCCTAAGATGACCTTGGAACAACAGGTGACAAGGTTCTGCCAAGGACTAATCGACCCCCTGAATACTCGGTTGGAAGCTCTCAGGCCGACGACGCTACAGGATGCCTTGTTGAGGGCCAAACCTCTAGCTCTCGAAGTACAAAAGGCTAATCAGAACAGGAGGAATCATTGGGCAAAGAGGGCAAGACGACTGCTTGGGATAACAGACCAGCCAACCAAGCGTACAACCAGCGCCCTATTGTGGCTACCACGACAACCATGGAGTTCCCTGATATTCGATGCTATGGTTGCGGCGAGCATGGGCATTACAGATCCAATTGCCCCAGGAACATTCAAGCAACCAACGCCAATGCCATACCCTTGAATACCCGTGGGCGTGGCCAAGCTAATGGAAGAGGAGGACGAGGAAGGATGAACAGAGGGCGAGGGCGTGGAGCTACCACCAGAGTGAATTCCACAGTGGTACAACCAACTGTGGGTGACGAAGCAGTGGAGAGAGCAACCCTACATGCTGCAATTGACAATCCCAATGGTTGCGAGCAATACGCAGTCATTCATATGCCAGGATCTCTCAGAGGTGAACAAGTTAACTTCCTTATAGATTGTGGTAGTACTCTTTCGTTTCTTTCACCCAGATGCATGAGGAAGCTAACGTTAGATAACTATCCAACAAGCAAGCTAGTTGTAGAGTTAGCAAACGACAAGGAGGTAGTATCTCAACACTCTGCAGGCAACATTGACTTTGATTTAGGGGGACACCCAACTTCTGCCCAATTTCAAACCTTACCCTTAGGATTCTTTGATGGGATACTAGGGATGGATTGGCTAAAGCAAAATAGGGCCCACATACATTGTGCACAAGGGAATTTTACCTTTACAGATAACTTGGGTAATGAATCCTTAATCCAGGGGGAAAATGGGAGACCTAAGGCTACTCTAGTTAAGGCCAACAGACTTTTGAAGGGACTAAGGAAGGGTCAACAAATTTATGCGGTTAAACTCAACAAGGTGGACCAATCAGATAACTCACTTCGGCCAAACTGGTTGAGGGAGTATGATGATGTATTTCCTGAAGACCTTACGAATCTTCCACCACACAGAGAGGTAGATCATGAGATTGAGACTATCCCTGGGTGTGAACCTATCTCAAAAAGACCTTATAAAATGTCACTTCCAGAGGCCATCGAACTCAAAGAACAGCTTAGGCAACTCATTGAGCAAGGATTCATTCGACCCAGTACTTCTCCTTGGGGTGCTCCAGTTCTTTTTCAGAATAAGAAGGATGGAACCTTAAGGCTATGCATAGACTATCGTGGACTGAACCAGGTAACTGTCAAGTACAAGTATCCAATTCCAAGGATTGACGAACTTTTGGACAGACTCCACGGTGCCAAAATGTTTACAAAGATAGATCTAAGGTCAGGATATTACCAAATCAAGATCAAGGAATCAGATATTCCAAAGACAGCTTTCAATACTAGGTATGGGCACTACAAATTCACAGTAATGTCTTTTGGTCTAACAAATGCTCGTGCAAGCTTCAATCGACTTATGTAGGATATTTTCAGACCTTACCTGGATGATCTTGTCTTGGTTTTCTTTGATGACATTCTGATCTACTCTAAGAATGAGGCAGATCACGAAGAACACGTTCGCAAAGTACTTGATCTTCTTCGAAAACACCAACTTTACGCTAAAGAGAGCAAGTGCACTTTTTGCTCACCAAAAGTCAACTATCTTGGATTTGTTATATCGGATGAAGGTATTTCAGTGGACCCAAACAAGGTCAAGGACATCATTGATTGGCCTCAACCATCCACTGTCAGCGAAGTAAGAGGATTTCTTGGGATAACGGGATGGTACAGGATTTTTGTCAAGGACTATGCACGTATTGCTGCACCTTTGACGGAACTCCTGAAGAAAGGAATGAGGATCGAATGGAAGACCGAGTACGAGTCTAGCTTTGCTAAGCTAAAAGAATTCTTGGTCTCAGCTCCTATTTTAAAGCTTCTAGATTTCAGTAAGGAATTTGAAGTAGCGACCGACACTAGCAAATTCTCAAGAAGGAAGACCAGTGGCGTATACTTCGCGAAAGCTGAGAGATCATGAGAAGAATTATCCTACTCATGATTTGGAACTTCTAGCAGTTATTCATGCGCTGAAGTTATGGAGACATTATCTTCTCGGACGCAAGTTTCAACTGGTTACAGACCACAAGAGCTTAAAATGGATTTTTACTCAACCTATTTTCAATAAGCGACAACGACAATGGATAGAGCTATTACAAGAATATGACCTTAGCATAAAGTATAGAACAGGGAAGGAAAATGCAGTTACAGATGTTCTTAGCCGAAAATCCTTTCTCAGAGCTATCTCTATTCCAAATAACCCTATCTGGGATAGAATCAAAGAAGCATCCTTGGTAGATCCAGAGTACCAACGTGTAGTATCACTGGTTCAGCAAAATAAGATGCCTGAAGCTAAAGATTACTCTCTTATGGGAGGATGTCTTTACTACAGACATAGACTCTGTGTACCCAGAGACCCAGCTCTAAAGAAAGCTATTCTGTATGAAGCACATGATAGCCCTACATCCGGATATCCAGGCTATGCTAAGACTCTTCATGCTGTCAGGAGGAGTTATTTTTGGTCTGGAATGAAAGGGGACATACTTCGCTATGTGAGGCAATGTCTTTCTTGTCAGCGGATAAAGGCCAAAAGAATCAAGTTACCAGGGCAACTTCAACCTCTTGACATACCCCAAATGAAATGGGAATGCATCAGTATGGATTTTGTTACAGGATTACCTTCTACAGGAGGTTATGATTCTGTTTTCGTGGTTGTTGATATGCTCACAAAAGTGGCTCATCTAATACCCGTAAAGACAACCTTTTCTGCTTCAGATGTTAGTCGGGTATTCATCAAGGAGATTTCTAGGTTACATGGTCTGCCCAAGCGTATCGTCAGTGATAGAGATGCCAAGTTTACATCAAAATTTTGGACTTCTCTTTTCCAATCTATTGGGTCACAATTAGCCTTCAGTACAACGTATCATCCACAGAAAGATGGGCAAACTGAAAGAGTTAATCAAGTCATCGAGGACATTCTCAGAGCCTATTGTTCACAAGAGCCAAAGAAGTGGTTACAATATCTACCTTTGGTGGAGTATGCTTATAATTCTGCCGAACACAGAAGCATTGGAATGTCACCTTTCAAAGCTCTTTATGGACAGGACTGCTTAGCACCACTGAACTTCTCAGATCCAACCATCAGGGTAGAAGCCTCTAGAATGATGTTAGAAGATATGGAAGCACAGACTAGAGCTATTCGCCAGGATATTCAGGCCGCTCAGTATAGACAAAAGCACTATGCAGATAAGAACCGTTCAGAAAGAACTTTCAAGGAAGGGGATAAAGTTTTTCTGCGAGTCCCGACCAAAGAAAAGCAACTTATCACTAGGCAGATATAAGAAGCTCATCCCAAGGTACTGTGGACCATTCGAGATCGTTAAGGTTGTGAGTGACCAAGCCTACAAGCTAAAGTTACCTACAAACTTGAAGGTTCATGATGTGTTCCACGTCAGCTTACTCAAGCCCTATATTCCTAACCCTGATCAATTTTTGGACTCAGATCAGATAGTCATGCCAGCACAAGGAGTCCTCGAACTCCAACCTGACTATGTACTTGAAACAAGGGAAAGGAAATTACGCAACAGAACTATCACGGAGCATCTAGTAAAGTGGAAGGATTACTCTGAAGAAGATACAACTTGGGAGGACGAACCAATACTCATAAAAGACGACCCAAACACATTCTTGAGATGAGGACATCTCAAATTTTTCACGTTGGGGAGGTTGTAAGGTCTCTGACCCCGATAAAAAAAAGCACCCTTGTACCATGAAATGAATACAATGGAATAAGTTACTATTTTTAGCATTTTTCCAAATTCTGTAAGTGCCATGATCTTTAGAATGTTTTAAAGCTTCGAAATGTGAATTAAAATAATTATTGTAAAAGAATTTCCAAAAATAGTAAGTTTTTGGTCACCCGACCCGTCCAGTTTTGATCGTCTTGAAAAACTGCACCCGTACCCCGAATTTCAAAAAAATGCATTTTCGGACCCCGGGGGCTGCTAAATATGGCAAGTACTCGGGCCAGTACGCCTTAGTTAGAGCTTGCTATAGCAATTTTTGGCATCAAAATCCGACTCGTATGACCCATTTTAGCTTAGAACCAAATTTCCTAAAAATTGAGCGGGGAGGCACCGGAGCCCGGGACTGTGTGGGAACAGGTCCCAGGCCACTCCAGATCAGCTTTAGCAGCTAGGGGGCGCCCTCTTGCCTTGTGGGAGTCCTGGGGAAGCTGCCAAGCCAGTAACTAAGTCTCAGAGTCAGTTAAACTAGCCAACCTGACACTTGGTGAGTAGGGAACTAGACTTGCCATGCTTAACTGGAGAAGCTCCCAGATACATTTAGCAACCCAGGTCGATTTTCAGCCTGTAGGAGCCTATTTAAAGACCTGCACACACACACACACACACACACACACTTATGCTCATACACACACACCTACACACACTGGGAAGGTGATGCCGGTTCACACACCTTTTGAAGGAGAAGCAAGGAGGGAGGTGCTGCCGAATTCTCGCCTCAAGAAGCTCAATTAGATCAGAGAATCGAGAAGATTATCAGCCCTTAATCACGGTAACCACGGTTAAATTAATGCTATCTGTAAATTCTTTTCTCTACCATCTAAATTTCTCGTCTATTATGCTTATTTCTAGTCGTAATTCTCTATAATTACTCTCTAAATTCTCCTTAACCATATTCTATTATGTAATCATCATCCCATAGCTGAATTATCAGCCATTCATCACTCTTAATTAATGATTAGTGCACGATTATTAGAATTTTCTCTCTCTAGGTAGCATAGAAATTAATCGGTAAGCTGGTAATTGTGTAGATTGATGAGAGTCACTCTTTCTATCACGCATTAATATTGTAGCTGATTTAGATTCATCTCTGTTATGCATTAAGATATAATTAAGGTAAGATTAATCTGTCATTAAGTCTCTAAGAGGTGGTTTTTCTCACACCTATGCATGCGGTGATTCTGCACCCTCTAATTGCTAAGAAAGAGGTTCATCATGCTTAATTCATCTCTCTGGTAATCCCATTAGTAAAATCCTAATTATCCTTAATCACGGTAAGCCGAATAATTATATTTAGAGCCGGTTTCCATAGGATTATGTGTCATCCATAATGATTACTATATGGAAAATTCTAAACCTCGCATATAGGAGGAATTAATTTATGTTGCTAATCTACCTATTGAATTGTTATGACACTTGCGAACCTTAGTTCTTTCTCCGAGCTAATCATTTAAAGTAGTGAGAAATGGCCCCGGTTAAGAGAACTCGCTTCGGTGGTGCCCATGACCGCGAGGCGGGAACCAGCAATGTCAACGGGAAGGGGAAAGCTCCCATGGAGGAACAAATACCGGTCATCGCACGGTCCATCGGTGAAGAAATGGAAGAGGTAGGTCATATTTTCATTTAAGTTGTTTAAATTAACATTGCATACGTTAGTTAGGAACGCACATATCCCCAAACATGTTGGAGAAATCCGACGAAAACCGCGGCATTGAACTCATTGTACATTAAGTTCTAAAGTAGGAAGGTGATGCTTGCTGGGTATGCTGTTTGAAAGAGGAAAGAATGTCTGCTAGGGAAAATTTAGCTCGGCTTGTTCATTTTATTTCCAATGTTGAATCAATCCGGACCCCCCTACTGATCACAGGGGGCAGAGTTCCTCGTTAAAGGGCTCTTGAATCCACGAGTTGCTTTTTATGCGGTGGATACCCACGACTTGCTTTCTATGCGGTGGGAACCCACGTCTTGCTTTCTATGCGGTGGGAGTGTCCATGACGTGCTTTCTATGCGGTGGACATACCTAGTTGTATGGGTAGCTAGGCGACAATGGGAGGAGTGAACTCTCACTGGAGGGGGGATGTTGTACCTCCATAACATCCGAATTTTTATGAATAAGTTTGAGTAGAATTTTTACTAGAATTCTGTCTTGGTGTTGTTTGCAATACTGGTTGAAGGGCTGTTTTAACGAACAATGTGATTCGGAATTAAGCAAGGAATCTTTATGTTGAACAACGTTTGTGGTAGTAATTAGGTCACACAAGGAAGTGTGAGTATGGGGGTGGAAAGTGGGGGCTTGGCTCAGGTTGCCAATGCCTACGAGATGGGTGGTCCCGATTGGTCGGGAACTCTTTGTCCCCATAGTGCTTACTCGATATTAGTAATGCTCATTGCCCCTAGAGTGGGGAATTCTCTAGAGTACGTGCCTCTGAAACATGGGGAAAAAGGCAGTCGAGGCTTCTCTCCTCTTGGAAGGTGGGTCTTAGGATCGCTAGATAGCTCAAGTACGCTTCCCCGGCGAGGTGGAGCTAGATCTCCCTGCTAGTAGGCTCGAACTTGACTCACTTTGTGATGAGAGATCGTCCGCTAGTCGAACCCCGAACCATTTTGTTTGCTTCCGCAATAGATCTAGTGGCCACTAGGTTCACCATCAGATCCGCCGTTGATTCGGTGGGGTGGGGACCTCACACTATTGGAGGGGGGACCGGCTCCGCATAAATCCAGTCCTCAACTGTTGTCATGTTCTCTAAATTCTCTCTCTTGCAAAAGTATTGTTCATGCCAAGTTAACTAATTACTATGATTATGTTGCTATCTTCAATTATGTTTACCCTGTATGCTCACAAAGTCATTTCTCAAAAGTATTATCATTAATTTCCGCTACTCTCAAATTAAATAGGCCAATTTCATTACATACCACAAGCTCCTCAGGTTTTGCCATGCTTTCGAGCTTGGGTTTTTGTTTTCCAGGAACTCTTGAGTGATTCTTACCAAATTTTGATACGCTTCAAGCTTAGCTGCTTCTATGTCTGGAGAAGGATAGTTTTTCCATTTGTTTTCCATGTTTTGACCTGCTTTAAGACCCGCCTGGTAGGCTTCTGAGGCTGCATTAATAGGCTCAAATTTTTGTCAACCAAAATTGATCCTCCAGATTTCACTGTGGTCTTTTTGATTTCGCTTCCTGTTTCTTTCACCTTTTCTTGGAATAGATTTTTTGCTTTCTCTTTGATTTGAGCCCATTGTTTTTGTTTTCTCATCTCATACCTTTTGTTTCTGCTTTATTTGGTCTTTTGAGAGGAAATTTTTATATTTTTTGAATCATCATAGAAATTATGTTTCTTTTCTTAGCCTGGGCTCTTGTGATTACTTTGATTGGAACAATCGATTCACTCTCAAATAAGCTACTAGGTATCACTTGGACTACATTCACTACTATTTTACCCTTGTTTAAAGGATTTTTTGGACAATCTTCCGGGAAGCGTCCTCTCTTTTTGCAACATTGTATGCAATAAGCTTCAACTGGCTTGAGGTTCTTGTCAGGCTCTGGGCATTCATTTTTTCCACGATCATCTGCACCATAGTTATGATAGTTTTGAGTTCTTGGCTTAATCATGGGTCTTACCATAGGAGGTCTGACACCTTGATTAGCTACATAGTACATTGGTGCAAGCTCTGGTTGGCATAAGTCATAGGTTCTTCCGTTGGTGGTGGATGTGAATTATACCAATCTCCTTCTACCATTACTCTCATGGACTAGACCCAACATAGGGTGTAACATGCACTAGTACTTGTTCATCTATGACTCCCTCTGGATGCATGTATTTTACAGGTACTGCATTATGTCCCTGATATGGAGGTTGTTGACCCAACACAGGTAGAGGTCTTTCCATACCCATCGGTGGTCTTTGAGCTGGGGCCATATTAGGCTGATATCTGTACATGGGTTGTCCTTGTGGCCTCATAGGCATGTATTGAACATTCCCATCATACTTTGGTCGATAATATCACTCATTGGTCTCATGGTTGGTCCATTTATCCTCAATTGCACACCATTTCTGCGGCCTAATTGGTTGTCCCTGTTGAGGTATCCCTTGCCATGGTCCTCTCATATGTGATTTTTGCATGTTATTCATCATGTCATTCATCCTTTTGAGCATGTCTTCTATGGCTGAAAGTGGTGTTGCAGCAGCTAGTTTGGTGGATGTTGTGTTCTCACTTTGGTTATCTTTAGGGACATCTTCTTCGTTGAAAATATCACAATTGTCTCCTAAATCAATAGCATCTAACACACGCTCTTCTAGGGTTGTATGCTTCTTGCTATACAGTATAGCATGAATTTCTTTGTTTAGCAGTCCTTCTAGAAACAATGATACTAGTCGTTCTTTTGCAGTTATCTCTAGTTGTGGGCATCTGGCAATGTATTGTTTCATTTGAGTTGCACAATCCCTAACAAACTCACCTTGTTTCTGTTTAAAGCTGTAGATTTGAGCCACCGTATTGTGTTTGATTTCCGTTTTGGAACATGCAGCTACAAATCCTTGAGCAGGTATTCAAGTCCACGATTGACCTTGGTGGAATGTTTTGGAACCATGTTAGTGCTTTTCCTTCTAATGTCATTCCAAACCCCTCGAATTGAGTATGGAAATTGAATATGCATTCTGCTCTTAGCACTTGCTTAAAGCTTGCTAAGTGGTCATATGGATCTCCTTATCCATTGTATTTTCTGACCCATTTTAGAAAATCAGCTGGTCTGACACGTCTATTTGGTTCAACTCCCGGTCTCCTGGAGCCCTATTCAAACCAGTCTGTTGGAATAGTGACTAATGTAGCCCTAGACTGGCTTTAGTGTCACCCGGTTTTCTTCATGATGAGGTGGTTTCCGGTTGCTTAACATTACTCTTAGAAGATCTCTCATGGTGTTCTTCTCTTGGAATAGTTTCTGGTCCTTGGCCCAATATCCAATTCCTTATGGAGTACCCTTGGTATTTGGTTTGTTCCACCTCCTCAGGAGTCATCATAAAAAAATTGTTATAACAATCCGTAAATAGGTAGGTTGGTAGATCTGTTGAACCATTATCTTTGATCTTGAAGATATAGATGATCTTCATGGGTGTTAGTTGTCCCGATTTCGCATGCGAAGTCCACAGAAGATCCTTGACGTTTCTATCCTTCCAACAATAGACTCCGATCCTAGGATTGTTTCTATCCTTCCAACAATAGACTCCGATCCTAGGATTGTTTGTACTAAGCCATTTTAAAGGTTTCAAATCAACTTGATCGTATCCCTCGAATTCTAAAGTTGGTGGTCTTTCTTTAGCTGCCATATCTGGAATTATGGTGTTTACATTTAACCCCCACTTGTCTATCACGTCAGGGTTTTTGACTTGTAAATATTGAGTTCCGTTTCTATCCATGTACATTTTTCCTTGTTTGTTTGCCATGATCTCCTCTTCAAACTCAATACCATGGTCATCAATGCAAATAGCTTACTCTTTGTTAAGATCCATGTAAACCTGAGCTCCATGGTGATTAGTCTTATAAAAAGAGAGTATATGCTTATAGAGCATTCTCGTTTTGGTTTCTAAGTGAGGCGAGTAAGAAGAAGTTTCAGATGTTGAATCTAAGAAAGTGTCTAAGACTTCTTCAAGGATAGTATGCAAGGAATTGCCTTCATTCACGCTTTCTTCAATGGATACTCTACCAGAGGTATCTCCAAATATGCCTTGATGTCTTAGTATACGACCATATCTAAGGTTTATATAAGCTTGTGAAGCCCTGGATACTGAGTACTTACTGTCGGATTGACTTGTTATCAACTTTTTCCACTTGACTTGATTGCAACTTCTATCAAGCTGCCGATTCCTTGTCTGCAACCTAATTCCTGTATCAATTTTGATCATTTTAGCTATTCCTTCACAAAGACTGTATAGTTTTTGCTAACTATTGTGATTGGTCTATGTGAATCACTTCAAATCGAGTTAATTGAGTCAGCAGTTGAGACTTTCAAATTCGACTTTGGCAAAAAACCAAAGGATTAATCTGCAACCTGAAAACTGAGTGAATATGTACCAATTTGGATCCAAATAAACCCAAAATTTCCCGGTGGCCTTGTATTATGTCGGTCAACACTGTACAAGTTCAAAAGTCAAAAATGATGTCTCTGTGTAGCAGTAGAAATAATCGTGATTATTTCCTTTTGTCTATTTTTTGCACTTTTTGGCTTGGTTTGCCAAGTAGACTCCCTGTTAAGGTCCTTGGATAAGTTTCACTAAGTTTGGACACAATCTGCTCAAGTTTATTAACTGTTTCGTGTCCGCAGACTCAGATTTCAAGAATCTGGCTTAAGTCTCACTTTTGTGATCCAAATTTCACCAAAATTGATTTGTTGGTCTACTTGATATGCTTGACCTTGTGGTATACTCAAATGTGCAAGACTATCAATTTTTGAAGCAGATGTAAATAATCGCAATTATTTACTCCAGCTAATTTTTTGCAAGTTTTTGTTCCAGCCTTGATACAAACCTGTTAAGCACCTCAACTTAAGGTCTCTAGCCAAGTTTCATCAATTTTGGACGAGATTTGTTCAAATGGTCATCAGTTTTCTGTCCGCATACTGACTTTGCAAATTTGGTCACAATTTTCAATTTAATGATCCAAATCTTACCAAATTTGGTTTATGGGCTTATTATAACATGGTAAAACTAGTGGTATGCTAACTTGGTGATTAAAGTTGAAAAATGACGTAGAGGTATATAATCACGATTATTTACTTCTGGTAAATTTTTACATCTTTTTGGTCAACTGAGCATGTACACATGTCTATCACATCAATATATGTCTATGAGTCAAGTTTCATTGTATTTGATCAAAATTTTTTCCAATCTTCACTCAAGTTCTCGGTCAGTACAGACTTTAGTTTTTACCCAGTTTTTGGTCAATTTGGTGATCCGAATTCTATGTGCCTTTACAAAAGTTGTTTATACACATGCAATGAGTCAATTGCATCAACCTTGATCAATTTTGAGCTGAAAGTAAATAATCACGATTATTTACTTGAGACCCAAAATGAACACTTTTTTGCACTTTTTCAATGGACAGTCAAAACTTAATTTGGTCTAAAATGTTAAGAAAAACTTAACTAATTCATACAACTTTTAAGCATACTCTCTAGTCGGATCGAGTGGTTGGCAGTCTTTTCGTGCTATTTCTAGCCTAGAACAAAAATTTTGCAACTTCAAATAACAACTCACAATTGATTCTTTCGGAGAGAGCAATGATCTGAAATCCACCTCGGATTTTACTTACCCTACTCGTAGGTTCCAATGCAATGGGGTTATGGAAAGTGTCCACAAACACTCGTTTTCTTGTTTTTTATGGTTTTCTGAGCATTGATCTTAAGACTTGTCTCGTCTATCAATCATTCTTAAAATGATAATCTAGCTCTACAATCCTACAATCCTAAAGGCACTCAACAAGTACGATTACTTCCAAGCTACCTCTACACAGCAAAGACAACAATCTTAAGCTATGCGGTTTCTAAGAAGAAAGTTTTCACTCTAGGAGATCCTAGAGGAAGTTAAAGGATAACTTCACAAGATGCTCGTGTTTTCCCTAGTTTAGGTCTCTTCGATCCCCGACAGCGGCGCCAAATGTGGAACGGGTGTCTAACCTCACTCGTATCTTATTGAAGATTTAGCGAGAACCATGATTAAATTGTTAATCCATGGGACGAAGCTGACTCGACTAGTGCATAGAGGTTACAATAGGTTGTCAATCTCTTGGAAAACAACAAATAACTCGCATCTAACTTAGGCTACACTCATGTGACTAAAATCACCGAAAGCCAATCGCTCATCGCAGCAAACAAATCACATCTATTTACAGCATCAAATGACATCCAAAAGTAACAAAACTTCTAGGATATGTTTATAAGACCTAAGCACACATGCTTATGGTCTCAAATCCCACTTTAGGTCGTGCAAAAATTACGATTATTAATAGCAGTGGATTTTTTACCTAGTCGTTTTCGACCCAAAATGCAACTAAATGCTTAGCAATGATGCCCCAATACCCCGCCTATGCTTAGTTTTTGATTTTGAAGTGTAAATTCCTACTTATGATGAGATTAGGCCGTGGGTCGACGCCGCCAAAAGCTACAAAGAAATGCTTATGTCAATGCGTAGAGCTCTTACCTGCGGTGAGGGATTTAATATTTACGTAATTATGTCAAATTTTGTGTGATCACAAGGTCTTATTGACACATTTACATGATCACACAGAACCCGGTTAGTGATGACTTGCAAACCCACAAAATTCCCACCGGGCTTTTCAGTTTTCCCGGCGGGCCCACCGGGATTCATTATTTTCCCTATGGGCCCGCAGGGAATACTGAAAAGCCCGACGGGCTGTTAGCGTTATATATACGCGGGCCCGATCGGGTCCACTGGGTGTATTAGCGTCTTGCTCTTCTGAGAGAGAGAGAGAGAGAGAGAGAGAGAGAGAGAGAGAGAGAGAGAGAGAGAGAGAGAGAGAGAGCGAGAGAGCAAGAGAGCGCTTGCAACTACCTTTGCAGGTACGTCGAGAGAAGAGAGGAGAGAGGGGGTCATGTGGGAGCGTGCTCTGTGTCACAGTGCGCGGCAGGAGCAGCAAAGTACATGACCACACAATCCGGGTATGTGTTGTGTGTATGTATGCGTTGTGTGGTAACGTGCCTTTTGTCGTAGTGCACGGCAGTAATAGGGTACCTTACCACACAATGGGAGTGTGTGTGTAAGCTGTTCTACGGAACAGTGCTTATCACGGGGGCATCACCTCGGTGAAGCGGAGAAGATGGTGTCCTTGTGGTAAGTATTGGCTTACTGTCTGGGTACTACGTCGGTAACACGGCGAATCTAGTATCCTTATGGTAAGTCAACTTCCCTTTTCCTTTCCCAAAAAACATATGGGCATCGATCGGTAACGCAGCTATAGGATGTTCGTATGTAGGCCATTGTTTTTCCTTAGATTTAGGCGGCACTCGATCGGTAACGCGGCTAATAGAGTGTCGTTTGTTAGAAGCATATGTTTTTTCATAAATGTGGCGTTCAGGTCGTTAACTCGGCCGTACGAACGTCATATAATTTGTATGTGCATATGCAATTAATTTTTTAAGTATTAAGTATATGAAATACTTGGTCGGCAATGCGGCTGTGAAGAGTATTTCATATTCAAAATGTATGAATTGTTTGATTTTGTTGTTTTTAACTGTCCATTTGAAATTATAACTAGCTAATCATATTCAAAAGAATATTTTATTCAACAATCATCGCTATTTTAAATGTTCCATTTATATAGAATACTTTATTCATCAATCATCACTATTTTAAATGTTCCATTTATATAGAATACTTTATTCATCAATCGTCGCTATTTTAAACATTTCATTTATATAGAATACTTTATTCATCAATCATCGCTAGTTTAAATGTTCCATTTATATAAAAAAGTAGTTGCACACAAATTGCATGTTTAATATTTGTTTTTAATCTTTTTAAAGGACTCTCAAGCATTATCGCTATTTTTAATGCTTCATTTACATAAATTCTTTGCAAAAAATCTAAAATGCACACAATTTGCATGTTGAATATTCTTTTGTATCTTTTTAAAGAGCATCAATTATCATCGATTTTTGATTGCTACATTTACATAAATTCTATGTAAATAAGTGTGTGAACACAATTTGCTAGTCCAATTTGTATACTTCCAATGTTTTAAATATTTTTGAAGATTTTAAGTCGGGGTGTGCTTTGTTTGAATTAGTATGTGCACACAGAGAAAAATATAAGTTAAAAATTCAATATATGCTGAAATGTTATAGACCGTTAACATGTATTGTTTGATCTGAATTAAGTTCTTATAAACCACCTGTTTGAACTGCTTTTTACACGTGTAACAGATTGCAATTTTAAGTGAAGATTATATTCAATTTTTATCAATATTTCCTTGCACATTTGTTAAAGTCTTCAAGTGGTGGTTAAGAGTTTACCTGAGATAGTGTCAGAGTGTTAATGTCATTCGCAACCATGAATTTGTATTTGATATGCTGCTTTTATATTTTCCAGTGCAAATATGACGCCAGATCAAAAGAAATGTATTATGCATGCCATTCATAAAGAATGTATTTTGGCAATCTCATCATGTGCAGCTGATCGCATACAACAGATTAGTGAAAGCGATGTCTACATCAAAGACATCACTAGCGCTATATGGGAGAACATAGAGCGCAGGTTGCAACTTGAAGGCCAATACGAGTTGTTGAGTCCAGCTGGGATACGAGAATTTGACCCCCACCACAAGGTCAGGACAGTGTTGGGCAATATGAAAGTATTGTTGCAGAGACTTAAAGGAAGATATCCCACCTACTTGCGACATGTCAAAATTAGAGCTCTGGGATAAATTGTGGGAAGAACAGAAGGTAAAGCTGAAGCGTGTGAAAGCGCACTACCAAGAATCCTTACCCAAGAGATTGAAGATGGCCCAAGATGCGCAAGCAGCTTTGAGAGGTCGATCCGATGCAGCAGCACCGGCACAATCATGCACACTGCTTTGAATGCAAAGTGCGCTCATCTTGTTGGCATCCCTCACGAAGCCTTGGTAGAAGGTATGAGGATTGGAGCAGGCTCCTTCGGTGTGTGCACATTGTACACCATCAAAGGCATCTCATTTTTTCTAGACCACATTACATATGTGGGAAAATGTTACAAGGGAGGGAGTGAGGCGAAATTTGACAGCTTTCAGACAGAGCAAGGAATGAAAACGCCTCACCCCTCCATTGTAAGGTGCAGGGTTTACTACAGAAGCTCCTTGGATCACGATATTCCCATAGTACAATGGGGGTACCGTGGGCGACATGATGTGCCGCTTACCGTCCGCTCATGGATTGTTCAGACGACACATGCACAGGCTACAACACGGCTGGAGGTCATTGCCTGTAGCAAACAACCCTGTAAACTGCACATATGCACACAAAAGCGAGCGACATTTATGCATTGGGCTACCTATTCGACATGCTGGCAGATGTTTGGAGTGCAGCTAGAAAATTTTATTTTCCAGAAGAAGTTTTTCAGCACCCGGACAAATATGTTATGAGGGCTATTCGAATTAAAGTAGATTGTTGGATGAAGTTACAAGAGCTAGACCAAAAAAGGAATGCTTTTGACGTGTTGATATTTTTCAAAGAACATTTAAGACAGACCCTAACCCTGTCCAACGTCCACTTGTTGAAACTTGCACCATCATTTTATCCGATTTAAACATTTCTATGATATACATGTCTTGTCAAGTGTATTCTTTTTTTTATTGAAGTGTATTATCTGGTTTGAAGTGGTTCACCTAATTGAGTCAATTATCTTTAGTCATTTCAAATTTGTCATTTAATTGTCAGTATTTCAAATTTGCCTTGTGGTTCAATTAGTCGCATTTGTTGTGGTTTGATTTAGTGGATTCCGCGCAGTGTCCCAATGAGTGAGAATATATATTTGTCAGTGATATTGAATATTTGCCACTCTATTGACTGTAGCTCTAAGAGAAAATGGCCGATCAAGAACAAGATATTGGCACCCAATCATTGCCTGATGATCAACAATAAGCGGCTGTTAATTCAGCGCATGAAGTCTCTGGCACACGGCATGTTGGCACAACAAGCGACGCGTACTGCTTGCCAACTCTAAAAGTGGGCAAATCCAAACCATATGCAGTGGAAAGAGATCAATAAAGAAGTGACAAAGGACATGCTCAAGACAATATGGCCATGTGAGGACGCAGAGATCAAGAAAGGAAGGTGGAAGGTTTCGAAGTGCAACCATGATGGTATCAAAGATAACGCTGAGAGAATTTATTTGGAGGTTTATGGCCATCCCCTGCATAATGCAAATTGTGCGCTATATTTTGCAAAAATGTTATATGTTCACTTTGTGCAACAGACGACCAGTAGACTTCTCGTTAAAGGAGACAACTGTTGCCACTCATGATTTAAGGGAGAGTTGTGTCACTTTCACCCGAGATGAGCTGGCATTGATAGTGGAAGGCACCGACCTACAGTTAAAGAGAGAGAAGGATATTTACACGACACAGTTGGCAGAGAAAGATGTAGAAATAACACGTCTTTCTATAGCCACCCAGACACCGCAACCCTCACAAGTCCGGATGGAGAAAAACATTCACCACTTAAGTCAGGACGTTCAAAACCTGACATAGCATGTGAATCCAACACCTGTACAAGGGACACACATCAGCCACCTTGTCTTGCATCCGGAGTTGGTCCCCTCGTTTACTTCAAATGCATCCCCATCTTCCCAATGTCCAGTTGCTACAAGAATTTTGATGGATGGAGTGGGTACTATACATTGACATGTGGTCACTATTATCATTTAGTTTGTCTTATTTGTTTGATGCAAAACAGTAGTCGATGCGCAATCTGTTCATAAGATATTCCACAAGGAATATATATTATGTTTGGCATGGCAAACGAATATAAATTCAAGCAAACACAATTGAGATCAACAAACTATGTAATATCGCGACAAACTATGTACTATCAGGAATATGAAGCATTGTAATCTTTTACAATGGTTTTTGACATTTACTCATTCTACTCTCAAGCTATATTGAATCAGTTGAGTTGTTATCTGGTTCTAAGTCTGAGTGTTGTGGTTCTCCTTGTAATTCAACCTCCATATCTATTATCAAATTCTCTTCTATTTTGTCTACAGTGCATTGAGATACACCAACATTGAAATCTTCTTCATCTTCGTTTTGACAATCATACATCCAAGTTGTCACTTTCAATGTGATTCAGTATCTTTTCGTTGCAATACATATACACTAATTTCTCTGCTCTGTCTGCTAATAGTCTGTTGCGAATAGTGTTGTGAACATACTTGTACATACTCCAGTTTCTCTCTGAACTTGAATTTGTTGCACATTGTGCGAGTACTTTCATTGCAAGAGGACGTAAGGTAGAGTAATGCTCTCCACCATTCATCATCCACCACTTCCATGCAGGTTGCTCTTTTGCGATTACTTGTACAAAATCATTCGCAAAAGGACCTTCTTTTAATCTAAATGCACTCATTTCTTTGATGCAATCAATTCGGTCCTGAACGTTGGAGTAGAACGTGTTGACCACGTGATAGAAATCGCCTACCACCATTGTATTGGACATCGGATCTAAATTACAATACTCTCGATCGAGCATGTAAGCCACGCTATGGAGTGGACTATGCGCGCTCTTCCACCTTGCATGAAAATACTTAGCCAAAATTTTTCGTTGTTTGTCAGAGAATGGTAATTGCCACTCCTTCTCTACTACAGACTCTTTCAACTCTTCAGGATTTTCCATACTCTGTTGGACTGACCACCATGTCATCCACACTTTCCCCAAGTTTGGCGCCCTTTGATCAAGATTGCGGATCACGAACATAACAGGCATCATTACATGGTATGCATACACTACACTCCTCCACCAAGCAACCTTGTTTACATTGCCACGTAGACATGTAATTTTATCTTTCACTGTTTTTTTCTGCTCAAGTTTCCATACATCAAAGGCCGCGCAATTGAATGTGTCAATCACAACACATTTATTATGGAGAAGTGATTCCAAGGTATAAAAGTGCGCGCAGAACCGAGTTTTAGCAGGAAGTTTCAGCATCACTGACATACGCATCCTATACAGATCGAGCACTCTTTGTCGTTTCAAGATAAATTTCACAACCTGACGTACTGTATCAATTATTTTGGCGAACCATGTGGTTTCTTTGCTAGTGTACCAATCTTTCAGAACCAAGTTCAAGCTGTGCGTATTAAACAACCATTGGCAAAAATGTGTGGAAAGCACTTCTTTAGTGATTTACTTGCGTTTTTACAATTCTTTGCGTTGTCCATCACAACTTGAACGACATGTTCAACACCAATTTCTTTAATTACATCAATCAAGACCTTAGAAATGTATTTGCCACTTTTAATTGCACTAAAACTATCTATCGCCTTTATAAACGTTTCTCCCCTTGGACAAACCAGCATTACATTGATCAGCAGGTCCTCTCTGAACATTTGACCAACCATCACTCACAATCGTACATCTTGAAAGCAAAATATTGCCAAGTATTATTTTGCCAACACGCTCTTTGACTTCGATGTAACATTTGTCCAAGAACATTTCTTATCGTGTGATAAGTAGGAGCTGAAAATCCTGGACCAAACTCACTGATTTTCTTCCAAGCAGCCTTCCAATGATTTCTATCTACCATGACCAAAGCACTTCCAATAAAGAATGGTTCTATAGGTTTTTGCAGGTCAAAATCAAAGTCAAACCTATAGATTTCAATGCATGCTAGTCAATCCACATATCGATCACCTATATTGTGAGCAACCATACACATTGCAATGTAGTCTATACATGATGTAATAACTATAACAATGCTATGAATCTCTCTATGCAATTATTATTATAATGATTATTTGTATGTCCACTTTGATTTGCAAACATTAAGACACATTTAATTTCATTTGCTACAAAAAACAAACGAGAGAAATAAAATATATGATTGGTCATTTCATGCACTAATAATCTATCGTAATACATAATGCACTCTCTGTATAAACCAATGCATGGACTAACGCAAATAAATCTTCAATATAATCACCCAATTGGGGACTACTTGTACCCAGTGAAGGATTGTAGCCCACCCATGCAACCAATTCAATATATAAAAGCTATTTTAATCCAATCAAGGATTATAGCTCTTATATTGTAAATCAACTCAAATGCAAGACTTCAAGGATCTTTATATGCCCGGTACACTAGTAGAGGACATCCGACCCTTGACTATCGACTCGTCATTTACATATGCTCATCTTCCAAAACCAATTACAGCCCTCATTTGGACCAATGGCTTCTTCGTAATGAGCATGATTGTCCAAGTTTTCAGTTGTTTTGATTTCGTACCTTTATGTCGGTAAACGAATTAAATTTTTTTAGAAGTGGTTACCAAATTAAGAATCACGTTCGGCCCAAAAAAAGGACCTGTGACTCTGTAACCTTAGGTCAATTCACAAGGAGATGACAATACCTGGCACTCGAATACACTCCCCAAGGATTTGCCTAGCTAAAAGACAGGGGTTAGCACACTATTTACTATATATAATTACTCCCGATGAGCTTTTTTATTTTCCCGGCGGACTCACCGGTCTACTGCATATACCCGACGGGCCCGCTGGGAAAATGAAGATGCCCGATGGAGACCGCAGGGAAAATAAGAAATCCCGGAGGGCTAACCAGCTCTATAGGTTTTTGCAGGTCAAAATCAAAGTCACGTTAACAATTAACGTGATCACGTGATTTTTTTGTGTAAATGCTATAGTTATTTACGTAATCACCCGATCGTGATTATGTTAATGAAATCCCTACCTGTGGTTGCAATGCAGCAGACGCGACTCCAATGTGACAACCGGGGAGGGAGTAGGAAGCGTGAAAAAGAGAGAAGTGAGCGCTATAGCTCACATTGTGTATTTCATTATCCAAAACTTGAAAATAACTTACAAAAATTGGCTTGTATACCCCTTAGCCAAGGTTTTTGATGGTCAAAACTAATAATATGGGAGCTTTAACTAAAGATGGGTAGTGACAGGTTGATACAATCTGGAAGCTTGTAGCCCCGTCTCATCAATGATAAAGTTTATCCGAAAAATAGGAGTTACAATATTCCCGATTTATCAAAATAATACGTGTTTTTACACAATGAGAGCTCCAGAAAATGGTATCCGAGTTAGCTTGCTGCTAACATTGAGGTTGTGCGAGGATTGTGTCTTCTCAATGGAAACCAATTTCAAAGATGATAGACACCAAGAGCCTTCATGAACTAATATTGACTCCTATCAATGTACGATAAATCTCTCAGAGTTGTTACAGGTCAACCTCATCTATGGGGTGAAGTGGGTAAAATCTTGGAGAAGATGGGGCTGCAAATTCCTCATCAAGACCTTCCTTTAGATGAACACATGGGTAAAACTACACAAAAAAACCTAAGGCAAAACCAGTACGTGTGAGCAAGGTGGGTGATTACTACAAAGGGAAAGAGAGAAACACCACCTTACCACATAGCACAAAGGGGTCAAATTTGTTGCTATACTTGATAGTGGGGCTAGAGTAGCCATTGCTACAATAGAGATATGGGAAAAATGGGGGAGACCAAAGATGGATACGTAGAAATACCAATGGGTATGTTAGAACAAATCATAGTGTTGTCATGCAAAATAGAGTACAAGCATACCTTTGTCATAGTGTATTTTGGCAAAAGCAACAACTTTGATGTTATTTTGGAAATATCATTCATGCGTCAACTTAAGATGGTGTAGAATAGGGGCTACAACCATATCTACTTGCAGAATAATGAGATAACAATGAGAATCAACATAAAGGACCACATATATAGAGATGTTAGTCGAACTCCTATAGAGGAATTTGACTCAATAACGATCAATGAAAAGGATATACCTGCATGGTTACAAACCAAAGCATATCTTTGGATGTGTGGAGCCTCCAAAAACAAGAGCCTTCTTAAAAGACTGCGTTTTAGAGAGGCTAGTGGAAGACAAGGATTATATACGAGAACCATTTCCAGAAGATTCCTTTGGTGGACCTTTTGGATGGGATTAGATACTAGCTACTCTAGATGTATACATGAATGAAGCAACCCAAATGAGATTCTATGAAAAAGAGGGCTTTGACATAGCATCCTTCCATATGGTGAGTGCTATCTTGGAATCAAGATCAGAGACCGAGGATCTAGACATGTAGGAAATAATTCAATGCAAATGCATAGTTGATGAAGTTTCCATCAAGGCTTTGAGTGACAAAAGCAATAAAGAATTACAAGATTCACGGGACAATGTTCTTAAGATAGACGTTGAGGAGGAGCTATCATGTAGCTCTAAAAATGAAACAAAACCTGTCATAATAACTAATCTAATTCTCCTAAATGATTTTCTCATGTTAAATTGATCATTTAATATGGGAAAGTGCCAAGGGAGAAAAAGCTAGAATATTGGTTAAGCTGGCAGACCGCCCATAATAGGGATCCAAAGGCGGTAAATAGGGATCCAAAAGGGGGGGCCATTTGCAAAAGAGAAATGTGCAACAATGGGCTTTAAAGAGCCTAAGGTTCAACCCATTAAGACTTCCAAAATGCTAAGGTTCCAAAATTCAAAGGTTGTGTCCAAAGGTCAAAGCTTAGGAAACTTGGATGCTTTGTGTGTGTACAAAAGTCTTCAATGAGTCCTACATAGGAGGGGGCAATCCCTGGAAGTAGGGGATGAGAGAGAAATACACACACACTCACTCACAAGCTTCCTTTAGACAAAGGTAATGAGGGACACATGTCAGCTCTCTAGCCCAGATGCCCACAAGGTGTACTCAATTTCTATTGGATGGCCATGGAGGTGGACCAATGAGAATTAAGCTAGATTAAATCTCGTTTAATTAATTTAAAAACATTTAATAAAAAAACCAATAAGAATTAAGCTCTCTAGAAGACTATTGGACAGTCTTCCAAGGGGTCCAATGAGCATTCAGCAGCCCAATGGCTTGCCTGATTCCTATTGGCCACGAGACAAAGGGGTCCAATGAGAGTTTAATTGCATTAATTAATTACCTAAAGCTCTCACAAAAGGGGAAAGGGGGACACATGTCACAAGTCTATCACTTATGCTTCTTAAATCCTATCGGCTAAGCCTGGAGGGGTCCAATGGGAAGCCATCAAGAGAAAATAGCATGAGGGGTCGACCAAGAGAGAGAGGGGGCTGAATTTCTTAAGGCATTATTCCACACACACTCACACTAGGTCATGTGTGAAGCAAGAAGGCTCTCTCTCTCGTTCTCAAGCTTTAATGGGAAGCTTATCACCTACTGCAAGCTTGTGAGAAGGAAGGCCTACACCAACAACTCTTGGCTTTATGCAAATCCAACCAAGAGCCAAGCTTCAATGCATGCTCATCTCCTCTACCATGCTAATTACTAAGCTGTGCTATGCTAATATGAGTGATTATGTGAGGAGATGTACATCTTTCTCGTAAGACTACTCCTTCTTCCTCTCAATCTACTCTCATATCCCGCTAGCTCTCACCATCTTTGAAGGTGTGTGAGGTCTTGGGTCTGAGACTGTGAGGAAATTGATGTTGTGTTTTACAAGTGTTTTGCTTAGTGCTTGAAGCTTCCATCTTCATTGCACTAGCTAGTATTGAAGGAACACAAAGAACTATATTCTAAAATGTCTCTCTTGATGGGAGGCTCCATGTAAATCCGGTCCTCAATTGTTATCAATATCTCCACCCATGCACTCTTGTTATACTCTTTAGGAATCTATTCTAATGAAATGCTCTCACTTTATTCATGCTATTTTCCGCTACACACAAGTTACTGGGCCATTAAATGCTACATTAGTATTAGAGCACAAGGTTTCTCTTTTCTTGCTCAAGAAGGGAGGTCCTCAAGCTAGCTATAGATGGTTGGTACTATTAATTGCAGTTGAGTAAGTAGAATAGAGATTTTTAAGCCTTGCAATGCGCCTGCCTTCGTGCAGATAACGGGGCATCACCATCGAGAGCTATGGTCTTAATAGTGGAGTCCTACGGGGCTTGCCTATGGCTTTACCACTATTGAACTATTAAAAGCTTGATAGGATCCGGTGTTGTTTTGGTGTTGAATGACCCTCTCTTCTATTCCTTGCAAACAATGGTATTGGAGCCACGGGTACAGTAGCTTGAGTGCTTTTCTAAAGGGGTAAAGAGGATTAGCAACTAGGGCTTGAAGTGCCAAAGTACACCTAAAAAAGTTTATACCTAAAAGTTGTTAGAATGGCCGAAAATAGTAAAGAGAGTGAAATTAATGTTGATAGCTTTGATTTTGCTAATGAGTAGTCTACTAATGATGCCCCTATGCTTGTTAACTACCTTGTTTCTAGGCTTCAACAAGCCATGGGCAATCCATCCCTCCATAGTGAAGTGCAACGGTAGCTTCATGCTCATGGGATTCTCCAAACTCCTCACCATGACGAGAGAGTACCTAGGAACCCTCCTTGTGAGACTTTCAAAAGAGGCCTCTCTCTGATTTGGGAAGAAGAAGAGGATCCATACGAAGGGCTCAAAAATTTTCTTCTTGATGACGCATCTCCTTCCCAAAAGAGAACTCAAGAGCCCCCACCAAAGGAATGAGAAAGAAGTGAGTCTCCTGCCACCTCGGCGGAGATGGCTCCACGAAGACGGTGGGCTAAACGCTCGCCAGCACCTCCTAAATGGAGAAGACCATCGACACCCATAATCTAAAGAGGGATGAAAAAAACCAAGAGAAGAAAAAGGCAAGAAAGAGGTCACCCTCTTCTCCATCTTCTTTATCCTCTTCCTCTTATGAAGAAAGTGATGGTGCCGACAAGGAAGACAATGGCAAGAAAAAGGCGAGAAAGAGGTCACCCTCTTTGCCATCTTCCTCAAATTCTTCATCTTCTGAAGAAAGTGATGGTGCAACTTTTGAACCATAAAAAAGAACAGGCCATAGAAAATCCTATGCCGCATGGAAAAGGTCGTCCAAACTCAAGAAGTTCAAAGAGGGAGGAAAGAGCATCTCTTTCCTTACCTAAGATGGCACCTTTGGTGCTACGGACAAAGTCTTGGCCTTTATCCAACAATTCAATGCAGCGTTTGGAGATGAGGGCTTCAGGGAGTCCTCTAAGTATTCCATGTAGCTATGCATTTTAAAAAAGCCACCCAACAATGGTGGTCTAGCCTACGGGCCAATGGTGAAGCTCCACGAACATGGAAGCCTTTAAGAGCTTCCATTATGAAGCAGTTTTTGGCCACCGATGCCAAAGACAAAGTACTCACCGAATGGAAAAGCTTGAAGGTCTCTCCCTACGAATCCATTCACAAATATGTAGACATCTCAAAGCCACTATCTTCAAAAAGATGGATTTTGGAGAGCAAAAGCAACAATTTTGCGTGGGCTTAACTGAAGAAATGGCAGAGTATGTCAACTCCCAAAGGCCACGCACTATATTTGTGGTTATACATCGTACTATAGTGGCTTCTCGAATCAATTTCCAAACGGGGGCTAAGAGAAATCCTAAGCCCATGTAAAACAAGGGTTACAATGAGCCTAAGGGGAAGGACAATTTACAAAAGTCTCCTAAGGGAAATTCCAATAACAACACAGCTAAGAAGAAGGGAGTTTACAAAGGAAAAAACAAACTCTCTCTTGAAGAGCTTGAGCGTTACCGCAAGGATAACCGTGTTTCAAGTGCGGAGAGCAAGGGCATGCATGCCGCGATTGTCCCCAAAAGAACACCGGCCATGATCCTCCTAGAGCTACCTTGGTTGAAATCCTAGAAGAGGAAGCTCACCACAAAGAATCTCCTTTATAACATGCTTGGGAAAAGGTAAGAGAACATGATGCTTTTATTCTCTTTGACCCTGGTTCTACTCACAATTTCATATCCACAGAGTTGGCCACCAAGCTAGGCATCCAAACTTATGAGATGGGAGATGTCCTACCCACATATGGTGCTTTCAAGGGGAAAGAAGCTTCAATCACTCCTGTAATTGGGAAATTGAGGCTCCATGTCCAAAGCTATGTGGACAAAGAGGACTTCTTTATCTCTCCTCTCAAGCATGAGGATGTAATCCTAGGGGCACCATGGTTTGATCGCATGGCTGCTAATGTTAAATTCCCTGAAAGAGGAAGAAGAAGGTGAGAATAAAAGGTAAAAGTTTAGGCTTGTGATAAAAGGGTTTTCTCAAAAGAAAGGTATTGACTTCAATGAAATATTTTCTCCTGTTGTAAAAATGAACTCAATTAGGCTTGTCTTAAGCCTTGTGGCTGCTCATGATCTAAATCTCGAGCAAATGGATGTAAATACGGCATTCCCTCACGGTGACTTAGAGGAGAAAATCTACATGCTTCAACCAAAGGGGTATGAAGTAAAAGGTAAGGAGAAAATTGTTTGCAGATTAAAGAAGAGCTTGTATGGTTTCAACAAAGCATCAAGACAATGGTATTTGAAGTTTGATCGATGGATGTTGGATCATGGATTCACAAGATGCAACTTAGATCACTGCGTCTACACGAAGAATTTGGGAGATGGAAAATTCATCATCCTAATGTTGTATGTTGATGACATGTTGATTGCGAGTGCTAACATGCAGGACATCAAAGACCTAAAAGAGGAGCTGTCTAAATCTTTTTCAATGAAAGATTTAGGTGCTGCAAAGAGGATACTTGGTATGAAAATATCAAGGGACAAGACGAAGAAGACAATAAAGCTATCTCAAGAAGATTACATCAAGAAGGTACTAGAAAGGTTTGCAATGCAAAATGCAAAACCAGTTTCCACACCTTTGGCTGGTCATTTTAAACTAACGAAGGATATGTATCCAAAGACACAAGAGGAGATATCCTATATTTCTAAAGTTCCATATGCTGCAGCGGTAGGTTCTCTGATGTATGCTATGGTCTGGACAAGGCCAGACATTGCACATGCAGTGGGAGTTGTGAGTAGGTTCATGGACAACCCAGGTAAAGAGCATTGGCAAGTTGTGAAGTGGATACTTAGGTATTTAAAAGGGACAACAACAAATGCTTTGTATTTTTAAGGAACTGATATTTTTCTAGAAGGGTATGCTGATGCAGATATGGTAGGTGACAAAGATACTCGAAGGAGCACTACTGGCTATGTGTTCACGGTTGGAGGCACAGCAGTAAGCTGGGCTTCAAAGTTGCAGAAAGTGGTCTCACTTTCTACCACGGAAGCAGAGTATGTAGCAATGACGGAGGCAAGCAAAGAAATTCTGTGGCTTCACAGATTCTTAGAACAGCTTGGATTCAAACAAGACAATTGTGTCTTGTACAGTGATAGCCAAAGCGCTATTCATCTTGCGAAAAACTTAGCCTTTCAGTCAAGGACAAAGCACATTGAGGTGAGATATCACTTCATACGCACTCTTTTGGAAGAGGGACAGCTAAAGCTAGGAAATGTACATACAAGTGAAAATCCTACAGACATGTTTACAAAGGTGCTCAACAAGGAGAAGTTGAGCTTTTGCTCATCTTCAATTAGCATTCAAGGATAAGAAGCCAGAATGGAAAGCAGTCACAGGTTTGGTTTGGAGATCAGTTTCCAAGTGGGAGATTGTTAACTATGGAGCCTGATTTACCCTTGTAATTTTCTACGGTAAAAGCGCACATTTGTAAGGCCCCCATTATGAGGAGAAGCCATCGTGCGTTAAGGAAAATCACTCGCCGGAAACCAAAATTTTCACGGCCAATAATCAGGGACAACTTTAGGGGCGCCGGAATATTCCTTTTCGCCGGAATATTATGGTCGGACGGCGACCGGAAAGTGGTCGGAAAACAACCGTCGGTTGGCCGGTGGTCGGAAGTCAATGGCCGGTGGCCGGTGGCCGAATTCAATGGCCGGTGGCCAAATTCAAAAGCGGATTTGTCTACACAAGGGTGGCCACACATGGACAGATTGGAGGGTCCGATTTGGACTTATTCACACAAGGGCGGCTACACATGGCTGCCTCTCATAAGAGAGGGCAGCCCTTTTGGCCTATAAAAGGAGGTCATTTCTACACACATTTGATAGTGTGAAGTTGATGCAACAAGGTGAGTGTGAGGAGGTGAGAGTGAAGCAAGGCGAGAGCTCCAAAAGGGTATAATCCCTTTGTAAACTACTTCTTGTTTTGAAGTACTAAAGCCATTGAGTGGCTGCTTTCCCGTGGATGTAGCCCACATTGGGTGAACCACGTATATCGTGTGTACTCTCTCTCTCTCTCACTCTACTCTATAACCTCGTGTATGTAAATCTGTCTCTCTCCATTAAGTAATCTACTCAATTATCTATTTCGCTACGTCTTATTTCCTAACAAACCAGTGGGTAAGCTCGAGGACACGTTGAGGTAAAATTTGCAAGAGCTTGCCAAAACTCAGATTATTTGTTTTTTCTTGACATTTTAGGCCAAATTAAGTTTTGACTTGATTTATAGGCTTAAAATAGCTCATGAAAAGACTGTCCAGTGAAAAAGTTCCAAAAAGTGTTCATTTTTTGGGCCAAAAGTAAATAATCGTGATTATCTACTTTCAGCTCAAATTTGACCAAGGTTCATACCAGTGACTCATTACATGTGTACAAACAACTTTTGTAAAGGCACAAAAGATTTGGATCACCAAACTGGCAAAAAACTGGGTAAAAACTAAAGTTTGTACTCACTTTTGAAACTTGAGTGTAAATTGAAAAAAAAATTGTCCAAACTTGAAGAAATTTGATTCATAGGCTTATATTGATGTGATAAACATGTGTACATGATCACCTGACCCAAAAGATGCAAAAAGTTGCCAGTTATTTACATTTGTCCCATTTTTTTACTTTTTTTACTAAGTTAGCATACCACTAGTTTTACCATGTTGTAATTATCCCACAAACCAAATTTGGTAAGATTTGGGTCATTGCATTGAAAATTGTGACCAAATTTGCAAAGTCAGTGTGCGGACAGAAAACTAATGACCATTTGACCAAAAATTATCCAAACTTGATAAAACTTGGCTAGAGACCTTAAGTTGAGTTCCTTAACAGATCTGTGCCAAGATTGGGAGAAAAACTTGCAAAAATTTAGATGGAGTAAATAATCGCGATTATTTACATTTGCTCCATAATTGAGAAATTTTGCACAACTGAGTATACCATAGGGTCAAGCACATCAAGTAGACTCCACAAATCAAATTTGGTGAAATTTGGATCACAAAATTGATACTTAAGCCAAATTCTTCGAATCAAAATCTGCGGACACTAAACAATTGATAACTTAGACAAATCTTGATCAAACTCAACCAAACTTGTCCAAAGACCACAACAAGGTAATTACTTGGCAAAACAAGCCTAAAAAGTGTAGAAACTGAGAAAAGTAAATAATCGATATTATTTACTTTTGAGTCCCAGAACATCATAATACAAGGCCACTGGCCAAGTTTGAGTTCCATCGGATCAACATTAATACATGATAACTCAATTTTCAAGTTACAAATTACTCCTTTAGCTCCTTGCAAGGATAGAATTTGGAAATCTCAAATGCTGACGCACTTAGCTCAGATTGAAGAACCAAGTTGCAGGCAAAGAATTGGGAGCTTGACAAGAGCTGAATTCAAGTCAAGTGGAAAAAACAGATAATAATCTAATCTGCAGGTTAGGTTATTCAAGGCCTAGATTTTCATCATTTCAAAGGCTGCAGTCAATTCTGACACTTTTGAGCTAGAGTTAATCAACTCTTGTGAGTCTAAGAGAAATCAACTGCCAAAAGTAATTTGGCAAAAGCAGTCTTATCAAACCCGAACAGAAATTGTTTTGCTAATCAATATCAAAATCTGCTAGCAGACAGTTTTTACAGAACCAGTCGACATGGACTTATCTCGAGCTGAGAGTTCAAGTACAATAGAGCAAGCCAGTAGCAGTGGTAACACAGGTACAAGTGCAATAGAGCAGATTTTACAACTATATGGCTACAATGGAGATAAAGTCTTATATGCAGATTCAGAAGGCCATAGATATCTAATGAGCAGCAAAAGCAGCACAGGAGCCAAGATCTTATTGATCAGAGTAAAGCCAGATTTAGAGAACTCCCAGATGTTCACAGACTTCAGTGGAGCCAGGTATTGCAAGCTCAAAGATGAAGTGCAGATAGAAGTTCAGATAGTCAACCCAAGTGTTTATCGAGAAATCTGTACGAGTCAGCAAAACATACAGTTAGTGCATATGCAATTAGGGTCATTATACATGGACTACAGTGGTCAGATCTATAATCGAGAACCAGAAATGAAAGATCCAACAGATCAACCAATTGAAGCCAGTCTAATTGGAGAACCGAGCCAAAGACGGTACAAAGGTCAAGATGGAGCATTCTACAACGTGATACTTAGTGTTTCAAAAGAAGATGCCGATAACTTGGCCAACATAGAAGTAGAAACTTCTCAACTAGAGCTTGACATGACAGAACCAAATGAAATACCACCAGTCATGGCGTATTGCCTAGATTGTGGACGAAAAGGTGGACATTTTTCTGAAAACTATCCAAGAAACCCAGACAATGACGGGAGCAAAGCGAACCCCGAACCCCCGACGGCCTCTAAAACACCGGGGACCGAATGGCGCGCCTCGAGCCTGTCATGGTAAAGCAAACAGGGGGCACCACCTAGCTTCAGCGGCTAGGACGCAAACAACACACCACCATAACAAAGTTTTCATCCAAGAGAGATGGATGCTTGGGAGTAATGATGAAGAGGAAAGGGAATGAGATCAAGTGAGAGAGAGAGAGAGAGAGAGAGAGAGAGAGAGAGAGAGAGAGGGTATAGCGGCTTAGTACTTAGGCACCACAAAAGGATGGCGAATCCGCACACCTTCACACATACACAAGCTCACTCCAAAACACAAGACTAGGTGGCGATTCCGCACACATCACATGGGCAAAACATTGCAAGAAAACATACTCACAAAACCTCAAGCTTTATTTAGAGAATTAGGCAATGAAATGGGGAGCATAGGGTAGGGGAATGAGAAGGGAGAGAGTGGTAGAGCACATGGAGGATAGGTGGGAGTTGATGGCGAAGAATCGCACGAGGATTATGGCCATCATCCTTCATTTAGTTGCCCTTCATCTTCCATAGCCAAGGGTGTAGAGGTCATGCTCAAGACAAGCATGGTGATTGCGGTGATGGTGATGGTGATGGTGATGGTGTGGGTGTGTGTGTGTGCACTAGGCACACACAGTGCATAGTGTGTTCTTTGGTGATGTTGTGTGCAGATGTGTGTGAACACAAGAAAAATCAGGTAACCACCGGGTGGGGATGTGTCTGTGGGCACCTTTTTCAGTGAAACTGAGTGTGTGTGTGTGTGTGTGTGTGAGTGTGGGGGAGGTTATTTAGCTACAAGACAAGAGACATGGCGCCCTTTAGAGAGAGAGGGGGGTATTTGGGTCATGGGATATGATAGGAGAGAGAAAGAGGGGGTGGGGTATACTATTTTGGAAGATAGGGTAAGTTGCATGTGAGTTAGGGTGCATTATTGGTGAGTTATAATGCATTATTGGTGAGAGGTGGGGTAGCTTGAGGGGAGAGAGAAAGGAGAAAGGACAAGGGGAAGAGAGAGGGGGTTGACCTTTTGAGTGGAGGAGAGGAAAAGGGACACACGACGGGGCAACAGTGAAGAAAAAGGAGGCAAGGTGGGGATGGGCTACCCCGCAGGCATGAGGTGGCCTATTTTACCTTTCTTATATATCTACATAATCATACTTTATTTTTTTCTTACTTTTTTCAATGCTTTTTATCACTCCCTCCCTAAGAGGGGGTTTTCATGGGGTGGGGACGAGAGAAGAGGGGTATGGGAGCTTGGCTTGTGAAAAGCCCCCATCAACAACAAGGACACATCAACCACCAACCAAGGTACATTTTTCTGAAAACTGTCCAAGAAACCCAGACAACAAGTATACATCAACCACCAAGCAAGATACAAAGCAAATTAGAAATGCGAATCTCGATGTAAGTGTATTTAACTTATCACTTTTAATGCAATCAGATGATTCTGCATTACCATTAGAAGCACAATTCAAAACACTGCAAGTTCAAAATCAGCATAAAGATGCACATGCACTTGAAAAGCTTAAAATTGATTCTTTGAACAACAAATGCATGAATTCAGTAAAGGTGTCGAGATATCACCAAAGGATGAAAAGACTATTTGGTTTGCAAATGATTTTGCATCCACTGCCACAAGTGTTCAATCATTCACAAGTCTAAGGGACACATCAAACAGAATGATGTTAGCTTTGTATGGTACACATAATTCATATGCACTATGTAGACCAAAAAGGAAAAATGTACAAAAAGGATCAACATGTGTTTGAACGACCCACATACCAGCTCATAGAAGTGCGTTCAGTGATAGATCAGAAAGGATGGTTCATTTCAGAGGAAATAATATATTATAGCCCATCCTCTCTAGAGCTGAAGGATATTACCCGAGTGAACCCAAAAATATGTTCAGAGCCAAATTCTCCTCCATTAGAAATCAAGCTTCGATGTTGTGACCAAACGAGCATATACTTTGACCAAAATAGTCGTAGATATAGACAAGAGTCTAGCATCTGTGATGCCTTGGGTCCTGAAATCACAGAAGCTCATATTAGAGGAGACCCATGGGATAGACAATATCAGGGCAAAGATAATGCTATCTACAGCTTGACTTGGGGAATAATTTGTCATGTTTCATGGAGATACATAGGAAACTATGCAGAAGGTTTACAGATGCCAAACATCAAGAGTGCTACCCAAAGTGTACCTTCACAATCCCAAAAGGTGAGACTCAATAAGAGCCAAACAATTTTGATCTCTCACAATGAAGCAGGATATAGTGATCACCCTAAGAAGGGGAGAGCTGCAAATTCATCAAGCTCAGCTCTAGTACCATAAAATGATAAACTAGTTAGAAGCCCAAGAACTTCTAGCCAGTAGACCCCTTCAAAGCAAAAACCATTGGAAGACCATATGGTTGTTGGAATTTTTCCATTGACCCAAAAACCATCAAAATCTGCCAAAAATTTCTTCTATGAAGATCATCGGGGACAAAAGTATTAGTTGATCTCCACAAGTCAAAGTCAAAATCCAAGAAATCCCATAGTGTTCAAATAGTTGCATGAGACCAAGCTCGCATATGCATATGGCAATGCACATGGTAACGAATATCAGCAAGATCCTAACCTTGAAAAAACGCATGTGGATGGTATGACTGAAGTCAAAGACTATCTGAAGATAATCAAACCCTCAAGTTGCCAGAACAGGTGACAGAAAATTCAAGAATAACAAAAGCTAAAGTCCAAAAAGATACACAAAGGTCACCACCAAAATCTCCTCTGAAGAGACAGATTCTTCCAGAAAGTACCGTGGATCTTCTAAGATCAAAAGTTACTTAAATGCAGGCACACAATGCTCAATAATTGCAAGAAAAAGGTGTGGTATTACAACAAAACGAGCCAACATCAATTGAAGCAGGTGATCAAAGCAAAGAAGATGCAGATAAAGCTCAACCAAAGGACGCTGCCACAACAAAAGCAGTCAATAAAGAAAGAAATCCTGAAACAATCAAGTGCAACATTGTTGGTGAAAACAAAGAAAAACTGTCAAGAGAAGTAAAGCTAGATTTCAAGTTAGACAAGAACCTCATGTCTTTTCGCACTTGGAAAAGATGTGGCCAACCACAGGTAGGAGATGCTCCTGAATTTGTGAGCATATCAGGAAACAAACGAGCAGAATGCTGAGGAATCATCTCCAGCACCATTGAAGTAAGTTCACAGATCATCATAGCTCAATTTCATGTGATCGCAGCAAAAGATATGCCAAACGACATCATCATGGGAATGCCAATGGCCCAGAAGATATTAGAGATGCAAAATGCAAACATGACGGAATCATCATAGATATCAAAGAATGAAGACCAAGACTAGTCACCCGCGGGACGACAGATCAAAGTCCTCAAGCACAGTTCAAATGGAGACCGATGCCAAAGCAAAGCTCATTGAAGATGATTCATGTCCATCAATTAGAACTTCAAAAGAGCTTGAAGCAAATCAGGTAATAACAAGTGCAGATCAAAAAGAGCAGAGAAAGCCACCAGAGCCAGAAGTTAAGAAGAATGAGGTTGCAAACAACCAGGAAGAAATAGGAAGTCTAAAGATCAATCAGACAGTGCCAATCGAATCTGTTGATGCAAGTCAAATTGGAACACAAAGTCTCAAGCTATTATCCATAGAGACACAATCAAATCAAGATGAGATCATGAAAAAAGCAAAACAAATACAAAGATCTTCAATAGAACCAACAATAAACATGATAGCAAAACAATGTGAGGTTTGCATACAAGTAAAAAAGAAATGGTTGCTACCCTTAGCATCCAAAATCATGAAGAGCAGGTGAAGTTTCAGGTGAAGCCTTCAAAGGAAATGCTTGCAGATGTCATCCTTGGACATCAGTGGTTAGACCAACACAAGGCCTACAACGAAGATAAAATGCTATTACTCTCTTCTCCAAGAGGTAGCCAACAACAATTACAGGTACCGTTAATGCTAGATTCGGAGTTGTAGGAGTCATTAGAATCAAAGACAAATCGTGCAAACACAGATAAAGCTAAAGTGGAACTTCCACCGATTGGCAAAGAAGGTGTGAAATCATATGCCTCTACATCAAAGAACCTGCTTCTTCAAGCAAGTTAGGCTTTCAAAACTTCAAGTCAATTGCTAGCCCAAGTGAAACCTCAATGGAGACACCCGGAAAAGCAAAGGTATATCAACCAAAGTCCTCAAGAAAGAAAAGAAAAGTTAAGCAAGTGTTCGTTCCAAGCAGTTTAGTCAAAGTCAATAATCCGATTTGGGTTAAAGACAGGAAATCAACACAGAAAGACAGATGGGATGGAAAGCATCACACTGGAGCTTAAAGGAACGGGAGTACTATGGAGGTAACAGACAAATATGGGTGCCAAAACCGCAGGTTAGGGCATATGAAGTAACTTCAAGTCCCTCCCAAGAAAGAAGTCCCACAAGGTATCAACCTCGACAATATCCTAGAATACATAAGAAGCAGGTACACAACAGAACAACATCGAAAGAGGATAAAGTCTACCACAACTTTCAAGAGGATACAAAAAAAGACAGATCTCAAAGAGTCTTCCCCTTGGACAAGGATTTTACACAAGGTATACAAAGATTTGACTACCAGTCAACCACAAGCCAACTACAACTACACCATACCTGCATGAAGATCTCAAGAGCTCAACAAAGTCAACAAAGGAGATACAAAGGTCATCAAGAGATTTGGATTCCTAAGTCTTCCAATGCTCCTAGTCAAAAGCCAGATGCCGATAGCCAACATGGGCCTACAACAACATCAAAGACTCCTATCAAAACAGGCCTATTTGGAGAATCAAACAGATAATGGAGACTTCACAGTCAAAGAAGGATGACCCAACCGACGCGAATGTAGATTCAAAGATAATAAAACAGGTATGGCAAAAGAAACCTTCAATGCCAACTTGGTCTTTCACTAATCCTCTTTTTGAGGATTCAAGCTTACTTTTACTTGAAGACATGTTTGTAGTAAGCACAAGAATGTGAAAATTCAAGTCGCCAGGGTGCAAAAAACAATCTTTGGCATAGTCAGAGTCGGGTTGCTGAGCCATAAAATGAGCAAAGCATTAGTCCCAAAGCTTCAATTCATATTAAACTCTGTGCTAAGAGTCGTAGTTATTAGGCTTACTCTCAAGCTGGAAGAGTTGAGCATATCTAAAGTCATGTCGCACAAGCTGAATGAGATGAGTATAAGAGTCGAAGTCTATTAACTTACAGTTGTGGCGTGTCGTAGAGTCCAACACTCTCGCACAATGCACAGTAAGATAAGAGCACATATCCTCGTCAACGAAAACCATTCTTAAAGGGGTGCCAACTTGCAAAGCCATGTCATATGCTTTTATAGCTACACCATCTTTTTGAAGAACCCCTCAGAATCTTTCTTGCACAGCATATTGTTTCCCATGCATTTCTGTGTATGCATAAATAGGATGTCCAATCATTAGACAGGTGCATTAGACACTCTTTTTTGCTTCCACCTATACACCTTGAGTGGACTACAACAGGCAACAAATGTTCCATCATGCTACCCTTTCATATTTGCTGTCTCTTTATTTCCATATCTATCAGGACATAATCCCTTGAGTACTTTATTGATATTTTCCATGCTAATAAGTACTCTAATAATGCGCGTATCCAAAGGCACTTTTCACTGGTTTTTTCCCTTTGGTCATCCAGGTATTAGACCCTAATTTAGAACCTCATCATTCTACTTCCCTTGTACATACTTTTCATCAATAAACAGCAGCCTGATCATTATGCTATTACAATGGACGAATGCAAAATCATCACTCACACTCGACATATTTTGACCAATGAAGATGCTGCAACAAATTGAACCTTATCAAAAAATTCAACGACAAATGAAAACAATCAGCCCATCACCAACCAATCAAAAACCTTCCACAGCCTCCACGGATACTTCTCAAAAGTGCCCGAGGACGGGCACTAAAATCAGAAGGGGGGAATGTTAACCGAGCCGACGTCAGTTAACAGGAGCTGCTAAAGATCAAAGCCTTATGAATGCACATTGAAGATGAATATGAAGAAGCAGTGAAGATTGGAGTTACACACTTTTTACATTTTTCAAAAAATGGCCATGTATTGTAATTTCTCAAATTATTTAACCATTGTGATAATTCTAACGTGTTACGGGCTCAATAAAAGTTCTAAGGTGTAAAGCATAGTTCAGTTAGTGTACCTAGGTTGCAGAAACAATAAGTGTGGATCCTCAAAGGTCTTGAGCACCGGGCATTACACATTTTAGACCTTGGTTAAAGTATAAAAGCCAACTTTGTAAAGTTTTAATTAAGTTTTGAATAATGAAATACACAACGTGAGCTAACGGCGCTCACTCCTCTCCTTCTCATGCTTCCTACTCCCTCCCCCGTTGTCACATTGCAATCGCGTTTATTGCATTGCAACCGCAGGTAAGAGCTCTACGCATCGATGTAAACACATCACAGTGATTCGTAGTTTTTGGCGTCGCCGACTCGCGGCTTAATTTCATCATAACTAGGAATTTATATTTTCAAATAAAAAACTAAGCATAGGCGGGGTATTGTGACATCATTGCTAAGCATTTAGATGCATTCTGGATCGAAAACGACTAGTTCAAAAATTCACTGCTATTAATAATCGCGATTTTGGAACTTGACCTATAGTGGAGTTTGAGACCATAAGCATGTGTGCTTAGGTTTTATAAACATGTCTTAGAAGTTTTATTACGTTTGGATGTCATTTAATGTTGTAACGAATGTGATTTGTTTGCCGATGAGCGATTGGCTTTTGGTGATTTCAGTCACTTGAGTGTAGCTTGAGTTAGATGTGAGTTGTTAGTTGTTTTTCGAGAGGTTTGACAACCTCTTGTAACCTCTATGCACTAGTCGAGTCAGCCTCGTCCCATGGATTGACAATTTAATCGTGATTCTCGCTAATACTGCAATAAGATAGGATGGTGAGGTTAGACATGCGTCCCATAGCTCTCGCCCCCAACCCCAACCCCAACCCCACAAAAACTCACAATGGTGACGAAATTATATTAGTAACCTCAAAAAATTACTTCTAGTCATGCTCATGCCGAGCCATGACGTCTTCTAGTAATAATTCACCGTCAGAGACTCATACAGTTCAAATTTCATAATTTCACAAATAGAGTTTTTGATGTATCAGGGTGGGTTCAGACTACGCGGCGAAAGAGAAATGCAAAGGGACGTTGATGCTTCATGAAGAAATTTGATTGGTTGGAGTTGAGGCACTCTTCTGCCGGGCCCTCCATTTTTCTTCCCCCCCCCCCCCGCCCCCCCCCCCCCCCCCCCCCCCCCCCCCCCCTCGGAAGAGTCGATAGCCTCTCTCAGCCCCCTTCACTTTTTCACTTTGCCTCCTCCACACTGTTCACACTAGGCGGCGGCAGATTTGCGAAGGCTTGTTTCTTTTGCCGGTCCAGTCTGAACCCGGCCTCTTTGGGTAACTATGCCACATGATTGATTTACCTTAGAAATGACAAAATGGAACTTCGCTGACGTCACATATCATATGAGTAGAATGTCCACCAATGCTCGAAAATTTATTTTTTTTCCAAAAGCTTGACAAACCTACACATCGGAAATAGTAGAGGTAAATCGAATGTTTTTTACACCAAAAAATTAAATTTAGAGGTAAATCAAAAAATTTGTAAGTGGGATTACACTAAACCTAGGTTTTTTTTAGAGCACTCACATTGTCCACGTACTACAATTGAAGAGAGGGGTTCCACATGCTATGATGGAGGCCATTATGAACCAGCAACAAATGATTCACTCAGTTAATTTTGCTAATATAAATTTTGGCCTCACAATTTTATTTTATTTTTTTGTGATTGGCATACATTGGCATTCCTAAAATTGTGTACCATTTGTGTACCATTGGTAAGATACAGATGTTGTGACTAAGGACCCCACCCATTTCAAGGGTAAACCCTTCCTTACTTGGCTTGGACTCTCTCTCTCTCTCTCTCTCTCTCTCTCTCTCTCTCTCTCTCAAATAACTGACCTTGAGTTCAACTCTAGATCTCTTGGAATAGTTTCCTACGACATTAAATTCGCTTCTTCTTGGGTGTGTGTGTGCGCTAATAAAAAGAGGAAAATGGTATAACCTTTCAATCACCCAAGTGTGGTAGATTGGTTATGCCATTTCCGTCTTGAATACCACGTCTTGAGTTCTACTCTCCTGGTCGGCTAGATCTTTAAGATCTTTTGGGATAGTTTCCTACGGTGTAAAAACTCTCTTCTTCCTCTTATTCTTCTCTCTCTCTCTCTCTCTCAACCAAGCACTGCTCGAAAAAAGATTTTTCCCCAAAGTTTGGAAAACCTAGAAATGAAAGGCGTTAAGAGGTAAATTGTATATTTGTAGATTTTTACAATAAATTTCTAAAAATTCTGTGCGTTATCTCACCTTCAATTTTACAATTTAAAGGTAAATCTGAAATTTAGTAGGTGGGATTACACTTAACCTAGGTTTTTTTTTCAATCATTGTTGAGTCCAAGTTCAAAGTCCAATTTTTAGATACCTTCACTATCACACGAGGGGACCTCAACCTTCCACATAAATCAATCCTAAATCATCCAATTTCTATCTTTTGTTTTTAATTCTCTCATTCAGAGTTTCTATTGAACAATACTCTCATCCATCCCACTCTTTCTTTGAAAGACAGCAAACATTTGCTAATTTTGAGCTATAAAAAATCGATGCTTCCACCCTTAAAGCTTACCGTGGAAGAAGAAAGCAACAAAAGATAGCAACAAGTTGAAAACCATGCTATTTTGAAACTATGTGAAGAGTCCCTAATCAACTTTATACTGATTTAGAGAACATACATCTCATTTCTGTACCACCTTGTGAGTTACGACAACATCAGCTAGGTTCTGTGGGCAAGCACCGCGCACCTAGCTGAGTCCCTAATCAACTTTATACTGATTTAGAGAACATACATCTCATTTCTGTACCACCTTGTGAGTTACGACAACATCATGAGGTTCTGTGGGCAAGCACCGCGCACCTAGCTCACCACACACCCAGCTAGGTGTGCGGTGCCGAGCCTGCAGAAGCTTACGATGTTGAACACTATGGGAAAAACCAGGGAAAGTGGACCTCCTTCCCAAAAGGGAAGCTGCCTAAAAACTTCTTGTGATATTATACATCCTCCACTGATAAGAAGGCAAATGATCTATTTTCTTCATTGTAAGCCACCCGGGTAAAACATATATTGGTAATCTTCAAAACCCGTCACCATTTTGATGCAGACAATCTTTAGATTTTCTCAAGAGGCGGTCCAGGCTTGAATGAAGTTTGCAAGTCGGATTCTCAAGCGTTCCGCTTCGGGGCAGAGTGGGTCAAAAATATGAAAGACATGGCTTCTACCTGGAGTAACATAGAGCTGAACATCAGGACAGAAGCCTCGGACCAGCTCATAAAAGCGCATGGTCATGTTGTAACGAAAGTCTTTGTCTGCAATGCTAATGAAGATGTGTGGATACACCGCTAGAGACTCAAGAGGCGGCGCATTCACATGAAGAGGATT